>NC_090450.1:518321261-518624291 GCF_031143425.1 Pleurodeles waltl | reverse complement strand
CAATTCAGGGAGTAGTCCCTTGGATTTCCACTGGAGGCGTCCGGGTAACACTAAACCTTGAGGATGCTTAGTTTTGCATTCTAATTTAACAGGCCTCTCAGTCTTACCTACATTTGTCACTGGTGGGTCAACATTTCCAAGTTTCTGCTGTTCAGACTCTCATCAGCTCTGAGAATGTTCACAATGGTACTAGCACTGGTGTTAGTTTTGTGACATCTGAAAGTTATCTACATTTTCCCTTACCTGGATGACTGAATAAGTTCTGCATCATCTTTGCTCAAGGAAGGCATCAGTCTCCCAAGAGTGTCTGAGCATCTATAAAATCTGGGTTTCTTTCTGAACCTTCAGAAATAGAACCTTGTGCCATCTCAACAAAGCCAGTTCATATGAGTAAAAACTCACACAGGGAAAGGATTTGCTTATCTCGCAGAGGCAAGAATAATAGCGTTACAAAACACTCTTTCCCATCTTCCCTTTCCCATTTCATCAGGCAACAGCCAGATTCTGTTGAAGATACAGGACCTGAAGTCTTTGACAATAGCAGTTGTGCCATGGGTTCATCACCATCTGAAACCACTTCTCCACCATATCTTGGTGCATTGGGCAGTAGGGTCACAGAATTATGAAGTGATAGTTACCGTGTCCTGGAAGATATGTGGCAATCTATAGCAGTAGCCTATACTGAAGAATCTTCAGGGGAGTGTATCAGTATGTGTCCAGTTGCCGCGAATAACAACAGGTGCAAGTCAGTGGGGGTGGGATATGAGTCTGAAGGGGGTGGAAATTCTGGGTGCTTGGTCTTTCTCAGTAGCCCTTCTGTCATTTAGGTGGGACGAGTTATCAGTCATTCTGAGGGCTCTTCAGGGATCTGCAACAGAAGTAGTGAGGAAATCTGCATTAATGTAGACAGACAGACAGGTTATGTAAACCGACAGGGGGTATCAAAGCAAAGTCATTGGCAATTGTAGCCAGTTCCCCATTCTCTTAGGAAGAACCACACATATCCCTGAAACAAGGTACATCCCAGGAAAAGGCAGCTATCAGATAGATGCACTAAGCAAGAACATTCCATCCTTGGTAAACAAACAATTGAGGGAGGAGGTATTTCAGCAAATAGTTCTCAGATTTTGCCAGCCATTGTTGGATTATTTTGCCTTTCCAACAAACACCCTTCTACTTCAATTTTGCACAGTGAAATAGTGTATGGAAGCTTGGGGTGATGTCTTAACAATTCCTTGGCTGAACGGAATGCGAGATGCTTTCCCTCCAACTCCCCTTCTCCCGGAGGTGCTTTTGAAGATTTAGCAGAAGAAGGTGACTGTAATCCTGATTGCCCCATTCTATCCTTAGATATTCTGAACCCTCCCAGGACAGTCTACCTCATATTTACCTAGAAAGTTCAACATTTAGGTCTGTGTTAAATCTGCCATCATTGGGGTGGTCTTTCTCCAACAATTTTGCCTCTCCTCCTCTATATTGATGGCCTTATTTTGGTTGGCCTTAGGCCTCTGTGCATTTGACCACTGCTAATCAGTACTAAAGCACTTGTGCTCACGCCGCTAAAAAACACAGTTAAATTGGCTAATACCCATTTGGCATATTTAATTTACTTTTTGTTTTAAAATGATTTATTAGCATTTCTTAAATGACATAACAGTTAGGCAACGGCCTCTAAACAACAAGGGAGGGGGTAAGAGGTTGGGGGAAATGGGGATGGGAGAGGAGTCACAGTTGCAAAGCTGGTACATTGCAAAAGACATTATGGCATCATCACTCCATCACATTTCCTTTAAACAAGGGCAGCATGAGTTCAAGTACATCTCATGAGGAATCAGTGCTGCACTTCTCCACACAGCAGGCCGCAAGGGAAAAAGCACAACTCACAAACTACACCAACATCTTGAAGGTTCAGAGGGGCTGGAGGCAGGAATAGGGTCATCTGGGTTGCCTGGTACACTGTTCGAACTAGTGGGAAGGTCTGCATTGGGTGAATCCCTCCCTACCGCAAGCGGGGGGAGGGTGTTTCTCTGCCTAAGGTAAGCCAATAGTGGCTCCCAGATATCCTTCAGATAGGGTTTTGGTGGCATCAGGTCCCAGTGTGTAGATAGCTGTTCTTGGCAATAGACTACATCCTGCAGTCAGGCATTGGTTCTAGGTGCAGGCCCCCTGTGCAAGTGCATAGCAAAACGTCTTTTGGCTAGTAAAAGGGGTATAGCTGAGAGACATTGAATGTGAGGGTGTACATTTTTATGTAGCCCAGTAGTCCAACTCTGTTAGAGTGGCAGACTTGTTATCTGATGTAAAGTTGAATACACCTCAGACCAATAGTTGACCACCCATAGACATTCCCAGGCGAGATGCTGGATTGAGGCCTGGGGGCTGAGCAGCACAAGCAGTGCATTTCATCCACTAGCCCCATGTGTAGTAGTTGCATTTGAGTGTGGAACAGCCTGTGTAAGAATTTAAAATGGATGAGTCATAACCTGTATTTAGGTGACTGTGACATGATCTGATCACAGCAGTATGTCCACTGTGCATCTGTGAGTGGGTGCTCAATGTCTAGATCTCAGGCAGGGCAGGCCGCTGGGATGCACACAGTGCCTCGTCCTGCAGACATATTTTATTTACTTATAAGTCCCTTGCAGAGTGCTATACATGTACCCAGGGCCTGTAAAATAAATGCTACCAGTGGGCTTACAGCACTTATTGTTCCACTCACTTAAGTAGCACCTTAAAAAATGACCCAGCCTTGCCACTGAAGCCTGAATACAGTTTTAAACTGCCATATCGACCTGGCCTTAAAACCCCCTTGCCAAGCCCTCAACTCCCATTTTCTTACACAGAAGTCACCCTTAAGGACGGCCCTGGGTAGCCCATAGGGCAGTGTGCTGTGTAATTAAAAGGTTGAACAAGTAATTTTAAGTTTTACACGTTCTGGTATTGAAAAAAACCCTAAATTCACTTTTCACTACTTTGAGGCCTACCCCTCCCGTTGGATAACATTGGGGATTACTCATTACATTTAGTAGGCTGTAATTTCCAATTGGGATCAAGTAGCTATCTCATGTTTAATGTCTTTGGAATTGTGATAAAAAGTCCTATTCAGTGGTAAAGCCATGCTTGTGATTACTATTTTGAAAATGTCACTTTTAGAAAGTTTGCATTTTTCTGCCCTTAGCCCTTTTGTGCCTGTAGCCTCTCTTGCATCTCATGATTGGTGTAACTGACAGTTAGATGTTGTGAGTTCTTCCCACATAGTTACACAATAGAGGGATTAGGTGTGCCTGATAGGGCCAGATGCTGGCAGGATGGGGACGATGGAGCTGAGCATCGCCCCCCTTGCAACCGAACAGGCAGTGCTTTGCCTTCACACAAAGACCTCTAACCAAGGCCATTGGAATAATGTGATTGTGCAACCATGGCGATTTTTGCATAATTACACTTTTGTCACGTTTGCCAGATATCTCACCATCTGCCTCATGATCTGCAGATTTCAACAAAAAAATGTGTTTCTAGATCAAATGATTAAAAAATTACTACCATTGCAGTGCCAAATGTTGCTGCAAAGTGGAAGGTACTTTGTAAAGGTCAACTCCCACCTTTCGGTTGCTTATTGCTATAATTAGGTGTTAAACGGGTACTAATGAGATGCAATAAATGCCCAGACAGTGTTACCAAGTTTAAAAATGAAGAAATAATGAAGTAATAATATTACAAAATGTGCCGCACTGTGCCGCATAATTCTCCTTTTCTTGACACAGAATTTACCCAACCCTGCAGCACAATTTGGCTCTTTCTTGCAGCATCCTTCCAGTGGCCCTGCCTATAACCTCCACATTTTCACTGCAGCCAGTTTGAAGCTAGGGCTGGGGAGTCAGGAAATTCCATGCACTTCAAACCCACTGTCTAGAACAGTGGTTCCCAACCTTTTGAACTCTGTAGACCCCCACTTTATCATTACTGGAACCTGGGGACCCCCACTGAGCCATTACTGAAAGCTGGGGACCTAATCTGTTAATATTATTTAATTTTCTTAGCAGTTGTGGACCCCCTGTGGAGGCTTCACGGACCCCCAGGGGTCCCCGGACCACAGGTTGGGAACCACTGGTCTATAAGCTTCTCTCACCTTCCAGAAGGAGGGCACCAGGATATACAAATAGTGCCTCAGACACCAACCCTTCAATACACTTCTGGATCTGTGAATACTCTGCCAGGAAAAGGACTACCATGCTGCTGAAAAGACTGCCACTCCGCTGAACTGCTGACCTGTGGCTGCCATGCTGAACTGCTGTGTTTCTGCCCTGATGCCCTTTTGCCTGGGGAAGGGCTGGACTTGCAACTTGAACTAAAAACCACCAGAGTGGCTCCAAAGGGCTAGTTTCCTGTCCTCCTGATCTGAGGCACAGGGACACAAAAGTCTCTCTGCACCTTGGACACCCACTTGAACCCAGCCTCAGGCAGTCCAGACCCTGCAAATGGTGTCCCACCAGTACTGGACCCTTGGAAGTGGTGCTGTAGGAGACCAGATAGCCAAAACCCAAAAGTGAGGTCATGTTCTTCTCCATAGCAGCAAATTCTGTTCAGTGGCCCTTTGCCAAAGAGGCATCCGGTATCGTGGAAATGTCTTCGGCTACAGCCCTTTACCTCATCCCACTGGAGATGTCCAACTTCCATTTCAGAGACTAAGTCCAAACATTAAAATATCTTCACTGCAGCTTTGACCCACGGCTATCCAAACATGACACTCCCTCCATGGACAACACCTGCAGCCTTACTCTGCTGAACTTTACTTCTCAGATTCTTTTTCTAAATGTTTCTACTAAGTTGGAAGATAAGCGCTGGCCAGGCCCAATCCAATTTGTGTATCTGAACCACTTGCCATCAAGTTCAGCCATTTTTATTTAACTTTGACCCAGTGTTGCATGACTAGATGTCAACAATTGGGGCTTTGATCTTTTAGGTGCTAGTTTTTCAATACTGGTTGGATTTTTGTCATTTTGGTGTGAAATAATGAATTAACATTTACTCTAATTTACTGAATCAAGGGAATTTTCTAGTGTTGTGTTTTCACTTTGCTACTGTTTGTGTGCTGCATGAGTACTTTACACATTGCCTCTAAGTTAAGTCTGACTGTTGTTTGTGCCAAACTACCCAGGGTTAAGCACAATAACGTTTTGTGGTTCACCCTGCAAGTGACTGTGGCTGTTGGTTAACTAGGGCTCACATCCCAGTGAACCCACAACCCAATTTCTCACAGACTACAAACTTTGGGATGCCTAGCAAGGTTGACAATTGTTTCAAGAAGTCTAGAAAATGTTCCAATATAGCAACATATATAAAACATTGGACGAACTTTGATCCCTATGTTATAAATAAAGGGATACATTCTACATCTAATGACCCCTTTCAGATATTACAATTTTTGAGAGATTGCTTTCAGTTAGACTTGGCTTATTCTTCTCTTGCCTAATAGTGGGCTGCTAATAGGTGTTTCAGAGAGACATAGTGTGACGTATTATAAATTGTACCTTTAGCCATTAGATTATTAGAAAGCTTTAAACTTAAAATCCCTAGATTTCATAGATCCCTACCACTCTGGAATTTACAAACAGTTTTAAAAGGCTTACAAAAACATCTCTTTGAACCCCTAGAGTCAGCTAGTTTGCAGTAGATAACAGGAAATATAATTTTTCTTTTGGCTATAACCACAACAAGGTTAGGAAAGGTACGTTTCTTACTAATAGCTTAACTCTACCTAAAGGTTTTTCCTGATAGAGTTGGTTGGTGATCAACCCCAAATTTCAAACCAAACATTCATTCCCAGTTCTGTTGCTCACAGGACGTTTTGTTAACAATATTTGGAAAGATACAGACACTGATGTTCCCTTAGCCCTGGTTGTTTAAAGAGTACTTATGATTTTTTAGATAGAACAAAGGGCCTGCAAATAAAGGGAAAAGGCCATTTACTGCAACTTTTAGAGGTGGGTTCATCAGGCCACTGTTCAAGCATATTTAATAGAAGGTTTGTAGCACACTGTAAGATCAAGGGCAGATCTAGGGTTGAATCAAACTCATCAGTAGAAGCTAATTGAGTCCTGCTTAAGTAGACTTCCCGGGCTGTTGCCTGGTCAGATATGGGCACCTTTGTGAAACAGGTGGCTCCACAAAAATATGAAATTGTATCTTTTTGTTCAGCGGTCTTAAATTCTGTTAAGACTTAGGGGGTCATTCTGACCCTGGCGGTCCATGACCGCCATGGCGGAGGGCGGCGGAAGCACTGCCAACAGGCTGGCGGTGCTTCCTGGGCGATTCTGACCGCGGCGGTAAAGCCGCGGTCAGAAAAGGGGAGCCGGCGGTTTCCCGCCGGTTTCCCGCTGGCCCAAGGAATCCGCCATGGCGGCGCTGCTTGCAGCACCGCCATGGGGATTCCGACCGCCTTCCCGCCAGCCTGTTTCTGGCGGTGTCCACCGCCAGAACCAGGATGGCGGGAACGGGTGCCGTGGGGCCCCTGGGGGCCCCTGCACTGCCCATGCCACTGGCATGGGCAGTGCAGGGGCCCCCTAACAGGGCCCCACAAAGATTTTCACTGTCTGCTTTGCAGACAGTGAAAATCGCGACGGGTGCCACTGCACCCGTCTCACCCCTGCAACTCCGCCGGCTCCATTCCGAGCCGGCTTCATTGTTGAAGGGGCTTTCCCGCTGGGCCGGCCGGCGGTCTTCTGGCGGTCGCCCGCCGGCCCAGCGGGAAAGCCGGAATGGCCGCCACGGTCTTTTGACCGCGGAGCGGTCTTTCGGAGGGAACCACTCGGCGGGCGGCGACCGCCGACCGCCGCGGTCAGAATGACCGCCTTAATGACAATACAACAATGTCTACTTTGAATAAATGTGTTGAATTGGCAAAAGATGTGAGATGAGATATGAATGGGCAAAAGATGTAATTATTCAGTGTGCCCATCACATTGTTTTATTCATAGCTAATTTCCTCATATGATGAGCACTGTCTCGAAGAAGATGGGTAAAGATGTATTGAATCTATTACTTATCAGTAATCTTCATTACCCTGAACAATTGTCTTTCACGTCACAGTTCTTTTCTCGCCGTTCCACCCACTTTCATTTGAATTGGTAAATTGTGGAAGCTTGGTAGCTACAGGAAGTCCAGAGAGTGGGTGGGTGTGGGGTAGTTTATGAGGAATGGGTCGGAGTATTATAATAAAAACAAACAAAATGCTCAGTTCTTTCAATACTTGGGCTGGGTGACTGTGTTAAGAGGCAGGGCCACCTCCTGATGTGAGCACTGGGATGGGGTAGACTATAGCTGAAGGTACTGAAGATTACCAATAGGTACAAAATCAATCCCAAAGCTCATGTATCACTGAGGTGCTTAATCACCATAATTTTCCCAATTTAGTATTTCCTTGTTGAATCCACGCTAGTTTGTCAGGTTCAGAAACTCTAGACTTTACTTCTCCAGTGGCTAACAAAACACCTCTGATTTTGTTTCTACCATCCACTGATACCGGACTATTGAAATAAATAAAGATGTTCCAATGCATTTCTACAGTGACCTGCATTATTTTATTTACTAATACACTGAAATATTTATTTAGAATCTGACAGTGACAGATTCCAGCCCCCTTTGGATAGCTTGTGGGGGGGAGGGTCAATATGCCACTTATGCAGACCCATAGTAAGA
Organism: Pleurodeles waltl; assembly: GCF_031143425.1. Taxonomy (NCBI): domain Eukaryota; kingdom Metazoa; phylum Chordata; class Amphibia; order Caudata; family Salamandridae; genus Pleurodeles; species Pleurodeles waltl. The sequence continues at coordinate 518,616,596 of NC_090450.1, read as the reverse complement.
AAGCTCATATTAAAACTGTGTCTACTACAAGGTCTGATTCACTTTATGTGGCGCATGCGAACATATGAAGAAAAGCTGATCTGGGGAACAACTACTTCATAAGTCATCTACTAATCTGCAGTTCGCAAGGCACAGTCAAGGTAAAGTATCTCTGTGGGTAAACCTTCTGATATCTCTGTGCACAGACAAGTCACAGGTGTGGACCTTAGCAGGACACAATATAGCTTTTCACATTTTCAGCCTAGACAAATTGGGCATTTGGATGTGTTATCAATAACACCTGATATAGGGAAGTTTATCCTTCAAAAATAGATTTTTCATATTGCTACTTCGACATTACCAGTCAAGGTTTGTGGTGTGGACTTTTTTGGTCCACTTGGATTTCTGCCATCAGGCTGTGAGGCACTGGGAGCTCTGGGAGGACATCCCAGCCTTGCAGCAGCTGGGTGCTTTGATTTCTTTGATTGAGGATCCCAAAGGGGGGGCAGACTTCCTATTGCTACTATAGTAGTGGAGTAGCAGAGTTGTTAACTAAGTGGCAAATGGGGGGTTGAGTCGATTCCTTCATGTTTGCTAGGGTTTGATGTGTTGCAAACTGTTCAGCATTGTCATGTATGCTTTTTTGGCTTAAGGGCTGAATGGGGGGCATTAGTGTTGTGGTGAGGGTATGAACTTAGGCCAGCTCAAGCTTCTTAGAGGTTTTTTTTTAGAGTGCTCTTGTTTTTTTTTGGTTTTCTTTGGGCAGTTAGCTGTGCTACTCTGTATTTTGCCTTCTTTCTTCCTTCCATTTCAACTTGGAGGGGCCTCTACACTGTTAATTTGTTTATTGTCATTATTGTGATCACTTTGGTTGGTTCGTAATTGGGTGTTACATTCTGCGATTTCTTATTAAAAATGTTTCTCTAACAACTTTGTTTAATCAAGGGGGGCCGGCTCCCTTGTGTCACCTTAGCTGTGAGCTAAATAACTGACACCCCTAATGATAGGGATATTGGGCATTTCATTGTTAGGGCATTGCTTGGGGGAGTGGGTTGGTTTGCCCTTGATGGAATCAGGGGTGGCGGTACCGGTGGGTTTGGGTGAAGGGGGGAAGAACTCAATTTGTTTGATTTTTGCTGTGAATGGTGGGGGTGAAAGGGCATGCAATTCTAATTACAGCATTTTATTAGGGCTGGTATATTATTGTTCTTATGAGGTTGACAAAATATGTTTGCAAGGGATGTGCCAGGATTGATATGGTAGAGGGGCAGCTTGGAGCCTTGAGGCAATGATCTCTATGCATGTTTACGCTGGGTGTCCTGGACAGCAGCACCATGTTCTATCTTGGAACATTAATGGGGTGCAGTCACCACATACACAAAAAATTATCCAGGAGGAGCTGAATATTCTTAAACCGCAGATATTATGTCTTCAGTAGACGCACTTGGCTCTGGCTGAATGCTCGGTGTTAGAGACACTAGGCTATCACATTTTGCCCATCTCATGCTTTTCCTCTGCCCACAGGGGTGTTGTGTTATTCATGTGGGATGATAAATGGGGAGGGGGAATTACGCCAGAAGACAGATCTGTGTGGATTTTGGTTATTGGTAACAATTCAGAGGGCTAGAGTATGTCTTACTATTTGTGTGGTTTATGGGCTCAGTGATGTGAACCGAGGAGCTTTGATTATCTGCTGTCTAAGCTTCACTCCTGGCCTCCTGCATTTATTGTCTGTGGTGATTTTAATGTAACAATATGTCCCAGGAGAGACTCGCCATCTCAACCCTGGGCTCTTGATCCAGCTTTCAATGGTCTGGTGTAGGCTGGTGAGCCCTGATTGCGGGCGACTCTGCACTACCTAATGTCTTCATATGCTCTGGTAAAACTCTGGAGGCTACATCGGCTTCAAGAGCTGGGATTTATGTTCTACACTGTCTCTCATAAGTCATTGTTATGGTTAGATATGTTTTTTGTCAGTAATATCTTGACTTCTTTTAAGCTAGTACTCAATCCCTGGGTGCTATCGGACCATAATTGTTTATCCTTGTTTCTTCATTAGAATAAGCTAATCTTGACTCAGGGACCTCATGCTTGGACTTTTGAACATAAACTGCTGTTTGAGGAGAGGTATGGTGACTTCATGGACTCTCATATACATGAGTTCTTCGAAGTTAATATTGGCAGTGCATCTTTGTTGGTGGTTTGTGACACTTCCAAGGCCTTGTGTCCGGGACAAATTCTCCAATTTGCTGTCCACCACAAGAGGATGTCTCTAGCGGATGAGATGGCGGCTCCCCAGATTCTTAGCTCTTTAGAATATGACTTGACTTGTAGAATCATTGCAAGGGAGGGGCATCGAGTTGAGAGACTTTTGGAGCAGTCTGCTTCTGCACGGGTCGTCTCAGGAGATGAATCTCAGATCGGGTGATTAAAAATGAGCCTGTAAGCAAATAGGTAGCTTCAGGAATAGTGAAGAAATGGGGCAAATTCTCTCTTTGAGAGTAAGGGATAGGTCCAGTCTCAACATGGGTCAGCAGATTCTTGATGAGAATGTGGTGCTGGTGGCTGACCATGTGGCTATTAAGGAGATCTTTCATCTTTTTTATTAGGACTTATATTGGGAGGACTGCTTTTCCTCTACTGAGTATATCCCACAATTTTGTAGGTTGTTTGTGGAGCATGCTATTGGCTCTTTAGCTTGAGGGAAGGCCTCTGGCCCTGACCAAATGCCTCTGGAGTTTTATTCTACCTTTTTGTTAATGCTGGCCCCAGTGCTTACAGGTCTGTTAAATTCCTTTGATACATTGGACCGGGTCCTTGAATCTTGTAGTGAGACTACCATAGTTATTTTTCCCCCAAAAAATATAAATCCTACTATGTGTGGGGCCTATCACCCAATTTCTCTTATTAATGTGGATTCCAAGATCTATACATGGGTTCTGGCCAACCAACTGGCAATGATGATTTCAGAGCTGGTCAGTCCTAACCAGCATGGTTCTATCCCTGGCCAGGACACAACATTTCATGTCAATATGGTGATTACGGCCCTGGAGAAAGCCTCCTCTGGTGGTGGGCAGGGAGCATGATTCTCTTAGATGCCGAGAAGGTTTTTGACTGGGTCTCCTGGCCCTTCCTTTGGGGGGCGATGGAGGTGGGTGACCTCGGCACTGTTTTTATCTCAAGAGCCCACCGCTTTTATACTGGCTTGAAAGCTAGGCTACGGTGTTTGGGTATTTTTTCAGATTCTAAATGTATCTCCCATGGTAATAGGCAGGAGTGCCATCTGTCCCCTCTGCTTTTTGCTTTATATATAGAGTCATTTATACAGTCACTCAAGCAGGCGGAGAAGATTCAGCTGGATGAGAATACCCCGGTATGAAGTAAAGGTACTGGCTTATGCTGATGATGTGGAGGTGTTAACTCTTACTCCGATTTCTGGATTGAGGGCTGTAGTCACAGAAGGTCAAGCATTTGGGGCAGTGGCTGTATATAAAATGAATACCAGTAAGACCCAGGTATTGTCTAATACTGTTCCCTTAACGCCAGATAAAAGATGAGTACAGGATGTGGTGTATCTTGGGGTTACTTTATCTGTCAATATTATGGCGATGGTAGAAAACAATTTTGGACCACTCTTTCAGCATTCAGTCAAGATCTTTACCAAGTGGAATTGTCTCCATCTGGGCTTGGTTAGTTGCTGTAACCTCATTAAGATGATCATTCTTCTGCGATATTTGTACTTCTTTCATTGTATCCTGCTCTTTCTTCCCATATCTTTGTTTACTAAGGTAGAAGCTTTGTGGCAAATATTTATTTGGGGCTATAGGAAGCCTCGCTATAAGATTCAGTTCTTACAGCAGTTAAAGGAGATTGGGAGGCTAGCGCCCCCGGTTTTGAGGTTTTGCTATCTGTCTGCTTTCTTTTCACAGTTGTGGTCGGTCTTGGGGTTGGAGGCTTGGGAGCATTGGTTGAATGTTTGAGGAATTTCTCCCATTCTGTGGCTTAGTTGCTTCTGGCCATGGTATCATCGACACGTACTTTAAAAGTCTTGCTTCAAGATTCTAAAAGTGTTTTATCTTGTCTGGGGCTCTCTTACATGGTTATTTTCCGACTTTGCCCAAATTAATCTACTTATTTATTTAGGGTATTATGCTAACTTACCATCTTACATCCATGACAGCTTTCAGGCTATCTGGGAAAAGGCAGCTATCTATACTCTCAGTCAATTATTGGACTGGGTGTTTTTTGCTTGTTTGAAAATTGACTACAATGGTTTTCACTTCCTTATACTAGCTTTTTAGATGCTCTTGAATACTTAATTTTGCATTTAGTTGTAAGGAAGGTAAGTTAAGCTGGTTGAATAATCCCTTGTTGGAGTTTATTAGGAAGGCCCCACATCGAAGAAACACTGGGCTTATCTATCAGGCAATTCCTCTGCTCTCTCAGAATTGTTACATCGACCCCTTCCAGTTACGGGCAAATAAGTTGAGTCATCTCCTCAATAATGAAGTAACTGCAGCTGATGTCCGGTGCAGTAACACTTTGGTGCAGGACGTTATGAAGTCTCAGTTATGAAGGCCCAACATTTTAAATGTTTTAATGGTCTGTATTATACACCTCACTGTTTTTTTGTTATGAAGTTACGGATGGATGACACCCAGTCCACTTTGAACTGCCATTGCTCCCCTTCCTATGTCCCCTTGGACAATGCACCTGTGCTTCAAACAGACTGGAACAATACCCTGGACTTTCCTCCATCATCACCCCATCCCATTGCCCAAGCCCCTCAATATTTCAGCACTTCAATAAACACCCTTGGGAAAAAAAAGAAGTTTTGAGTATGTCAAATTTTTAAAGTATGTATTCATTGAAACAGGTACAAACATTGCAATTCAACTGTTCAGAAAATGAGCATAGGTTTATGACCTGGAGCTGGCTGCAGTGATCACACCAGAAGCATATGTGAGATCACCATCATCTGTCAAATAAATTGCCAAAGGGTACAGTAAGTGGGCATAGAAGTGGGAAATATCAGCATGCCAGTGCCACAGAAATTTCCAAAAAAATCATTGAAATGTGAAGTAACACTGTCTTACCTGTGTGTCATTGGAAGTATTGTCTGATGACTGATGTTCTGTTGTCCTCATACTCATACTCTGCCTCCTCATCCTCCTCATCCTCACTGTCCACAGGGTCCACTGCTGCCACATGGGCATCTTCATCCTCCTCCTCCTCCTGCAGAAAAGGCAACCGTGTCAGGGCAAGGCTGTGGAAGATGCAGCATGCCACTATTATCTGGCAGACCTTCTTCGGTGAGTAGCACAGGGATCCACCTGTTAGATGGAGGCACCTGAACCTGGCCTTCAGGAGGCCAAAGGTCCTTTCTATTTTCATTATGGTTCACCCATGGGCCTCATTATAACATTCTTCTACTCTTGTCCTGGCATTCCTCACAGGGGTCAGCAGCCATGATAGGATGGGGTACCCAGAGTCACCTGCAATACAGAGGGACAATATTTAGACACAAACTATCCCATATTGCTCACACCATACCCATACAGCAACATATACTGGGTGGGGACCAGGGCTCACCTATTAGCCACACCCTGTGCCTCTGTAGTTGGGACATCACATTTGGGATGGTACTATTCCTCAGGGCAAAGGCATCATGCACTGACCCAGGATACTTAGCATTGATGTGGGAGATGTACTGGTCCGCCAAGCACACCATCTGTACATTCAAAGAGTGGAAACTCTTTTGATTTCTGAACACCTGTTCATTTTGAGGGGGGGGAACAAATGCAATATGTGTTCCATCAATCGCCCTAATTATGTTGGGGATATGTCCCATTGCATAGAACTCGGCCTTCACTGTGGCAAAATCTTCAACCTGGGGAAATACAATGTGGCTGCACATGTGTTTAATCAGGGCAGATAACACTCTGGTCAGCACTATTGAGAACATTGGCTGTGACATTTCTGCTGCCTAGTCCACTGTCACTTGGAAAGAACCAGTTGCCAGGAAATGGAGCACTGATAGAACTTGCACAAGAGCGGAGATCCCATTGGGGTGACGGATAGCAGATATCAGCTCAGGCTCCAATTGGGCACACAGCTCTTTGATTATGGCCCTGCCAAGTCTATAGTTGAGGATGATGTGCCTGTGCTCCATTGTTGACAGCCACCAGGGGTCTGTACACAGGGGTATGTCTCCATCTCCTATTCATCCTCAGCAGTAGCAATTTACAGGGCAAAAGAGTGAGGGGCCGGTCACAAACTGAACAATGGGGCTACAACAGAACTTTGCATGCTGTTAACTTGTAATGGGTAAGTGTGAATTGTCTAGTATGTCCAACTTTCACCAGTGATGCAGCAAATATCCAGGGCCTCCCCCCCCTGAAATGGCGTCCTCCTGTCCTGTGTGGAGGGACAGGTGGAAGTCAGGTAATTTCGCTGACGTTGGGCCCCATTGCGGGAGGCGGTCGGAAACCGCCACACAACTCCTCATTGAACAACATTGGGCCCTTTGGCTTACAGTGGCCAATGGTGATCTACGCCGGTGGTGACGGTATGCCCTACCGTCGACGTGACCGCAATTTTCTATCTCATCCCTCACTTGCTACCTGATCTTCAACAGGAGAGGACCTACATTGCATGTGCTGCTGTGAAATGTGACTGGAACCTACCATGGCCCGTGGGACTGGGGTGTGCGCCGTTTTTTAAGGCCCGCCCCCTCCTGTGCGTCAAAATGACACAGGAGTATAAATAAGGCACAGAGGCCTTAAAGTCATTTTTTGGATGGGAATGCCTACCTTGCATGTCATTAACGCAAGGCGGTTTCCTGCATCCAAAAAATGACGCACAGTGAGGTTTTTTGACATCCGCGGGGTCGGGCGTCATAGTTTAAATATGGGGCAAGGTTTGCGCCGAATGTACAGCAAAATTTGGGGCGCACATTTGGCACAAACAGAGTATAAATATGCCCCTAAATGACTTCTTGGCACCATAAATCACCTGCCTGCAACATTACATTTGCATGACTTATCGGATGGACAAAGGTAACTTTTGTCATCCATGCTGATGACATAAAGCCGTTGCTAGGATCAATACTTTAAATCATGTGATGTAGAAAGTTGACTTGTGCACATAAATTGTGCACAAGTCAACATTCTATTTGAGAAAATTGCCTTGCACTCGATTTATGTTGATGTTGATAGGTGACTGAGCCTCTGTGAAAAAGCTCACTGTGTTATATAATTAGTGGACACAAGGGGGCAGATTTACTAAGAACTTGCGTTGTCCTTGTGTGACACAATTTGTCATAAGGCAAAGCACTCCTTACCTAGAACTTACTAAACCATGCAAAGGCACCTTGTGTGGCTTTCTGTGATCTAGTCAATACAAAGTAATACAATGCAGTGCATAGGGCTTCCTTGCATTATGTTGCTTTGGGTAGCCATAACATGGGTGAAGTATGGCCGTTCCTGTGCAGTCACTTGTGTATTTCTTGCAAACCCAGTTGTACAATGACTTGGAAACCTGAGTTTGAACCACAATTGTGCCTCTACCCACCAGAGGCATAACAAGGAGAAATATATTTATCTCTCCTCTTTAATTCCTCTTTCCACGTGTGCTACAGCACATTTTGCAGCACACATCGAAAGAGGACTATGCCTTTAACAATTGCTTTGTGTCAGAAGGTGCCCCTTCCTGCACAAAAGCAACCCTTCTCTTAAGGCAGACACCTTTGCCCTATGAGTATGTTGGAGCTAGGAAGCACACAGTGCATGAAAGCAAGAAGAGAGCAGAAATGTGCCATGTCTTCCTAAATATGAAGCATTTCTGCCCTTGCATCAACCCTCTGCAGCAAGTTACTTTGCTGAGTTACATTGCATTGTATGAGAGAATGGTAAATATGCCTCTAGGTGACTCAGAAATTGGTCTCACCAGAGAGCTTTAAAAACACAGCACTGGCTTTTGGCAATAAACTTTGAGCCTCATTTACAAGAGGCCTGCACCACCGAAGTGTCACTACCATCCATGAACTACAAATAGAGTAGTTACTTTACATTCCAGTAAGTTTAAGCGTCTCAAGGGTTTGAAAACCACTAACCAATACCCATAGAATACAGGACAGTACCAGACATGGAGTGACAAGTTAATGGGCAGGCTGGTCTAAGACAGTCCTGCACATGGTCCAAGACAGTCCTGCACATATCCTGCAGAGATCATCTAGTTAGACATGGTCAGTCACACCAGCACCTTTAAACCTTAAGTAAGGATGGTAAAAGTGTACCCCAAGCCATGTGCGCAGGAAGTGGCACAGGAATGGGGCTTCCTGAACCCAAAGTGATCAATGAATTCACCTCTACCAAATTGGTTTCTGTGCATTCTCCACAGTAGTGTAAAATTTTATTATGAAATGATCACCATTTTCAGTGTGGACCTCTAAGGGGGTAGAATACGGGATGTGGCTTAAATGGACTTACCAGGACATCTTTCAGTGTTTCATTTCCTCAAAATATTCTTTTACAGCTGAGATTTCAAATTGTCCAGGACTAAGAATGGTGACTACTTCAGCTGACAGGTTTGATGTTTGCAAGTTTAATTGTTTGCATTCTGGTACTTAATCTTGCAATTTGCAAAGCAAATAGGAAACAAGAATTGCAAGCCACTTAGGGGCTGATTGAGAGTTTGTAGGGCTGCCCTACCATCTTTGAAGGAGACAGAGATCATTAGTTCCACCACCTCAGTGAACCAAAACCTGCCATATTTAGAAAACACCAAAGACCCAGAGGTGATCCCTGTGCCTTCAGGGGAACCAGTGTCTTCTTCACAATTTTGGGAGCCACAGGTATGACATATTTTGAGGGCCGCTGACAAGAAAAACTTTGAGTCTTTTTCCAATTTCCTGCTAATTCAAACCAGAATTATTTCCAAACAATGCTAAACATGTAAAGTTTCCGACTCAAGATCACACAAAGACTGTTGAACTGTGGGCCAGATCTTCAAGAAACTTGTGCAGTGCTGCACCAAAAATAGCAGCGCCACACCAGTTTTGAAACACAGGGATGCACCATATTTACAACAATACGGCACACGCCAGTGCTTCCCCCTGCGCCAGCACTAAATTAAGCAACCCGCGCCAATGCAGGCATCCTTGCACCATAGTGGAAAGGTGTCTGCGTTGAGGGGAATGATTGTTTATGTGCAGGAAGGTGTTTCTTTCTGCACATAAATAATCTGCAATGGCGATTTGGCACTTCTATATGTGGTGCAGAACGTACAAGTACCAAATCATTATTTTTGAATGATGTTATTGTGCGGAAAGGGACACCTTTATGCTCATAAACAACCAGTCATGGCCTTTTGCTCTTTCTATGTGTGCTGCAGAATTCAGAATGCAGCACACATGGAAAAAGCAAAAAAAAGGAGAAATAAAAGTATTCCTCCTCGTTGTGCCATGCTAACGCCATGCTTGAGGTGGCATTAGTTTTTGACGCTGCCACAGAATTATGCCCTCTAGTAAATCAGTGGCAGCATCAAAAGCAATGGTTGTTGCGGTGGAACACCCACAGCAGCATCCATTGCATGCCCGTCTGATGCAGAAAACTGTGTTGGAGGAGCCCACATTTACAAGGCAGCATTAAGCCACAAAAAGTGGCTTAGAGCCACCTTCTACATGTGATGCACTGCACAGCGCCACTGGACCTTTGCTAAAAATGACGTTCCGGTAGCGTTAGGGCCTTGTAAATCTGGCCCTGTCTCTGGCACAGGACCGGCAAAAGTTCTTAAAAGGCCACAGGAGAGAAGAAGAGAGAATCATAGGTAAAGGTAGGCATGGAAGGAGATGGGGTGTATTTGGAGAACTAGAATAGTCAGAAGTCACATAGACAGAAAGTTCTCTTTCTCAGAGGGGGTGCTTTGAAGGTGGGGGTCCCAAATGTCTTTGACAGGAACGAGGTTCCTCTGAAGGTTCTGCATTTTTGGTGTGAGGCCTCTGTCTTTCAGGCAGCTGCAGACCAAACGTTTTTGTTTTTCAAAAACAAACTCCCAAAAGAGAATGTGAAATTGAAAAATAAATATAGTAATGACCCCAGCATCCTGGGAGTACATTTGGAATGCTCCTTAACTTTTCCAGCAATAATTCATCATTTTGCCAGAGTTGCCAGATAACTGCTGCACTTTTTTGTGGCAGTTTGTGTTGCTTCTGTTTTTTTTGGGTGATTTTGTTTAGCAAACTGATTTATGTCCTGAAGAGTATTTGAGTGTACATGATGCCATGCTACTCCCTTTTGCGACGGCACAACAGTGGATTCCCACCTCACATATCAAGAAGAAAAAAAAACACAGAGGCCATTCCTTGCTAATGGGAATAGCACACAAGCACTATTACAGTCATACTGGTTTTGTCTGACAACCATCCATCTTCCCATTTCGTATGAGCAGATGTTTGCTATGATTCTGTGGTGTATGCTACATGACAATAATAGCTTTGCCGCATTGCCACAAAACCATTATAAGTCTGAAAAGGTGTTCACATTTTACTCACTGTTGCACTAATTTTCTGAGAAATGTGCAGTTTGCACTTTAGTGCAGAGTCTAGTGGTTGATGAAGCTTTGATCGTGCTCCTTAACTAGTTGTTGTTCAGACAGTAAATAACATAGGTAACGATGTAATTGTTGTGGAAGAGTTCCATTGGTTATACTGACTGCATATAGTGTTTGCTGAAAACTCTGCCGTATTGACCCATTTATCATCAGGAATTAATGCTCAGATTATGTGATATCTTATTTACTATGCGTGTCACATGCTATAACATTACTTAGACATTTCCTAAAAAAAGTATATATTTTCAAAAATTGTGCATTGTTTGCGCTGAAGCTTGTGTTACAATTGGAAGAAACTAAAAAGGTTTATTTGCTATTTCAGAAACAATTATATTCTAATTGAAAAATTTACAAAAATAGTATTATAAAAGAATTAGAGTAACCTCGACTGTTTTCTGTTACCAGTTATATTTTGTCGGTGTAACACGCAAATAGAAACGAGATTGTGACATGAGCTTGCTTAATGCATACGGCTAACCCTCACCTCCTGACACTCATGCTGTAGAGGAAGTTGGATTTTTGCAAATCCTGGCTGGCTTTAAAAAGTCATTTGACCATTTTAGGAACCTAATTCCACTAAAATAAGTTCTTGTCAAATAAAATGGCTGTGCAAAAGAAGCGAGAAAGACAAGACTGAGCTTTTCCAGGCTACCATGTGTCCGGGGAAAAGGACATTCTCTCTGCTAACTTTCCTACTTAGGAATCCCTGTTCAGCAGCCTTTAAAATCTCTGAAGACAATGAACATCCAAATCAGGACAGCTTCATAGCGTATGCATATGGTGAATACCATAGCAAAATGACATTTAGGTGAAACTGTTGTGTAGCCATTTTAGTTATAGCTTCATGCATGTTATTTTAACATACTAGGCCTGCCGCTGTGCACTTTAACCTAGATATATTCTATTAGACTTCGCTTTATCATTGTTACAGTAGCCACTTTTACGGTCTTGTTTTATTTCTTTCTACCTAACTGTTTTTGCCTAGGCCAGCACTCTATTTTCAAACAAGACATTCTCGCTCACTCTGCTTCTTCCAAGGCTGCAAGTAAGATAGGTTGCCGGTGAATGTGATATAAAGTTTTGTCTCTGACATTCATAGAAAACACACATCCTTACGTAGGGACATTTTCTCAGAACATCGGCTGTTTTATTATAAAAAAACTTCCTCGTCCCTTACATGTTAGAGGGAGATTTCAGCTAGGGAACCATGACTGTATGCTGATTGCTGAATGTTTCGATACAGCTGCTTATGCAGACTTCAGGCCTTTGCTCAGGTATAGGGGATGATGTCTTCCCAGTGAAACCTGAAGGGCAGAATTAGAGCTTAACACACTGTGCTCTATTATAGCCTAGGCAGGAATTAGTCTATTGACTGTAGTGACAATATGGTAGCGTTATTTTTATGCTTTACTCTCCTTGTCACAATTTTAATCTTGTCATGCTGTATCGTCCCGGTTATTGCAGCCCACGCTTTGCTATCTAAGATGCAGACTCTTTATTAAAGATTATTGAAATCTATACTGCCTCTGTTTGTCAGTGTGTATGTGAGACTAATGTAACTGAGAGAAACGGATGAAACCTGAGTGAACACGGCTTCCCTGAGAAATCAGTTATGTCATGTGCTTGGCTGCCCAATCATCCCTGCCCTTGGTTGGAGATGAGGCACTGGTAGTTAGCCGGAGCAAAACCCGGATTTTATTACAAGACCGGAGGCTCATATTATGCAGTCTTTTCTTGCTTTAATTTTCAATAGCAGCCAAGTAAAAAGACTACAGAACCCAGAAAAAACACAACTACAACGATGACATCATAGCTGAACAGCCAATAGGATATCGTACACCAATACTAATATCTTAACTGCGAGCAACAAGTCCTCTTTTCTTGCTGCTCGCAGTCAAGATAAGTACCTCCATTATTTTCTTCATACTATGTTTATACCAAGTGCCTGATTTTGACTTTATTTCTGGTATTACTTATTTCTAATTGTACACGAACATGTTTTCTGTTTAAACGCGCGTCTTGTGTTTCTGCTTAAACGCGCGTCTTCTGTTTCTTTGCACAGCGCGTTCTTTCAACGGTCGTTTTCGGCCGTTGTAGACACGCGCGTGCACGCGTGCATTCCTGTCATTCCTATCATTCTTAGGCATACCTTCTTTGACAGGGCACGCGCTGCGACCGGATTTCGAGCGTATTTTCGCTCATTTTGTCCCCCGGCTGGTCTCAGCACCTTTCTCTCAGCCACTCTGACGCTTTCGGTCTCCTCTCAGGTCCGCCTTCATTGGAGTAACCGCCCCTATTTCCTGGTTCCTGCCCCTTTAGCCACTCCCTCCCTTTCTCCTCACATTTAACCTCTGTTTCTGCAGTTTCCTTCTATATTTCAGGTTTAATATTTTTATATATTTATTTTCAGTATATTTACTGACTTTGTTGTCACTATGACTGAGGAAGAAGATTCCCAAGTCTTTCAAGAGAATTTAAAATCCTTTATTAAGGATTCTGTCCAGCAGGCAGTGGCTGTTTCCATGTCTGATATAACAAAAAATTTAGAAGCCTCTTTTTCCAAAATTATGTCTTCTTCCAAGGTGTCTGTAAACAAAGGCAAGAAACGTGCGGCCACCCTCCCGGTGCCGTCCAAAGGCGTTTCTTCTGGTCCTTCCACCCGAGTGGTATCTAAATCGGGTCCCCCTCCTTCTCCCGTTCATGTTACACAATTGAGAGACACTGATGATGACGATGATGACTCTCCTAGTCATACCGATGATATGGACGGATCTTCAGATCCATTTTTGTGTGGGCCTCTGGAGAAAAGGCGTAAAATTTCTTCTAATGACGGTGGTGACGTTCAACCTGTGTCTCATGTGTTAGTTGACCATGCTGGCGAACCCTTATTCAACCCTTCCCTCATGGTTCATCCAAATTCAAATGAGTGGTACTCATCTGATCATGTGGCTGACTATGTTTCATTCTTTTTACGCCATCCCCTCGACAAAGCTACTCGCAATAAGCTTAAGTCTGAGTGTCCTTGTCCCTCATTACCGGATAACATTACTTCTACCCCGGTTATTGATCCCAACATGCTGATGTTTTTCACCAAATTTGGCAAGGATCCCAAAAAGGGTGTCGATAGAGCTTGCTCAGGTTGTCAGGACAAGCTCCTGGATTTGGTGGGTCCTCTCACCAGAATTTTTGACTTGGCGGAAGAGGCTAAAATGGACAACAGTCCTATAGATCCTGAAGTTCTCTCGAACTGGGCGCAACGCGCTATCTGCATGCTGGGTAATGCCAATACTCAGCTATCTATTGAAAGAAGGAAAAGTCTCCTGTTGAAGATTGATCCTAAGCTGGCCTCTTTAGCCTCCAAGGATGATGGCCCGTCGGCTAAGGGCCAATTATTTGGGGATTCTTTCATCAAAGATCTGGGGAAATATGTGTCCACCTTTGCCTCCCTGGACAAGGCTCAACTGTCTATGAAAAAGATCTTTTCATCTCAGGTTTTTGCCAGGGCCGGCAAAGGCAGGAGTCACTTTGCCGGCCGCTCCATCAGAGGCCAATACGCCAACAGAGACTCCTACAATCAGCAATCCCAGCTTGAGACCTACACGGGATACAAGCCAAGATTCTATCCCCATCGATCAAGAGGCTACCGTCACAGGGGCTACGCCAACAGGGGAGACCAAACCTCTGGTAAGTGTTTCCAGTTCTGGCCTTCCTCCAGTAGGAGGCAGACTGGCTCTGTTTCTAAATTCATGGTTTTCTCTCACCTCAGATCCCTGGGTAACTCAATCCATTCAAGGGTATCTGTTAGAGTTTTATCAAACTCCAATTCAATCCGTGTTCCTCTTCCCCTAGTTTTTTCCCAAGATCAAACTGAGCTTCTGCGCGTCGAAATCCAGTCTCTCCTTTCCAAGCATGCGATAGAACCCGTCGCGTTCGACCTTTCGGGTTTCCTCAGCACCATCTTCCGCGTCCAAAAGAAAAATCTGAAATTTTGTTTGGTGTTGAACCTAAAGGCTTTCAACAACTTTATTGTTTATCGACACTTCAAGATGGAAACTATTCTCCATCTCAGGGACATTCTGCTTCAACACGATTGGCTGGTCAGACTAGACCTTCAGGTTGCCTACCTCACAGTGCCAATTCATCACTCACACAGGAAATTCCTTCAATTCCAGTGGCTAGACTCCTTTTATCAATTCAGAGTTCTTCCCTTTGGGCTTTCTTCCGCTCCTTGGTGTTTCACCAAAATTCTCAAACCCGTCGCGGCCTTTCTCCGCTCTCACGGGGTTCGTCTAATCGTTTATCTAGACGACTTTCTGTTGATGGCACAAGACAAACGTCTTCTTCTAGACCATCTTCAACTTTGTCAGAACCTTTTTCTCAGCTTAGGCTTTCTTATCAATTTTCAGAAGTCGGTCCTAATTCTGACTCAAAAGTTAGAGTTTCTCGGTTTTCTAATAGACACTACTCTGTCGGTGCTTCAGCTTCCTCAACACAAAGTATCCTTAATCAAGAAAGAGATTCGTCAATCACTATCCCTCCCTCACATCTCCCTCAGGATTCTGGCACGTCTGGTAGGGCTTTTGGCTTCCTCTATCCAAGCCATCTTCCCAGGTCCTTTACATTATCGCGCCCTTCAGCGGCTCAAGATCCGCCATCTTCACAAGTGCCTCACTTATTCGGATCCCTTGGTCCTAGACGCCGAATCCAAGGAAGAACTTCTTTGGTGGTTGACACATCTAGATGCCTGGAACGGCAGAACTATCTTCTCTGCCGCCCCAGATCTTGTATTAGAATCCGATGCAAGTCGGACCGGTTGGGGCGCAAGATGTGGTCAGTTCTCGACTGGGGGCGCATGGTCTCTGAAGGAGTCCTTCTTGCACATCAACAGTTTAGAGATGCTTGCAGGTTCCTTTGCCATCCGCACTTTTGCAAAAAACAGAGTAAGTTGCACCATCCTCCTCAGGATGGACAATTTGTCTGCGGTCAGGTATATCAACCACCTAGGCGGTACCAAATCCAAGATTCTCTCCACGCTGGCGAAACATCTTTGGGAGTATTGTCTTCCTCGTCAGATCTCGGTCAAGGCAGTGTTTCTGCCAGGCAAGCTGAATACAGTAGCGGATTGGTATTCCAGACATCTTCACGATTCCAGCGATTGGCAATTGAACCCTTCAATATTCAGGCATCTTACTTCCATCTTTGGCGAAATGTCCATAGATCTTTTCGCTTCTCGCCTCAACTCCCACCTTCCTTCCTATTTCAGTTGGAGGCCAGATCCGCAGGCTCTTGCCACGGATGCTTTCCTTCAGACTTGGCCGTCATGCCTTCTTTATGCCTTTCCTCCCTTCCTGTTCATTCCTCGGGTCCTTGCTCAAGCATGCAGACAACTATCCACTCTGGTACTCGTAACTCCTTTCTGGCAGACTCAACCGTGGTACCCAACTCTATTGGAAGTTGGCAATCTATCGACCCGCCTGGCTTCCTCACTTTCCCAACCTCCTCTTAGATCCCCAAGGCCAACAACATCAGTTAGTTCTCAACGGCTCCTTGTTCCTCATAGCCTGGAGAATTTCGGGTCGTCCTGGAGAACCCCAGGAATTTCGGAAGATGCTGCTAAACTCATCCAACAGGCCAGGGCCCCTGGAACCTCCAGAGCCTACAAGTCCGCATGGGCCCTTTGGAGCAGCTGGTGTTTGGACAGGAATTCAGATCCCTTTTCAGCTAATGTAGTTTTAGTTATAAATTTCCTGGCTTCTTTAGCCTCTCAAGGTAAGGCCTATCGCACTATTAACATTTACAGATCTGCCATCTCTGCTGAACATCAAAGGGTCGATGGCAGGCCAATTGGTGAACATCCTCTCGTCTGCCAATTATTAAAGGGAGTAAGATACGTTTTTCCACCATCTCCTAAATATAATGTCATGTGGGACGTTAATCTGGTATTACGATTTCTCACCACTTGGCCTGATAATGATTTGCTCTCTCTCAAACAGCTTTCGGCCAAGTTAACCATGTTTTTATGTCTAGTCTCTATCAAACGTGTCTCAGATGTTAAGGCGTTGGATGTTACTTCCTTTTTCTTCTCCCCCCTTGGTGTTTCTTTTCAGATCAAGAGACGTACTAAAACTAATTTAGCTTGTGTTAATTATCCATTTTTTCCCTCTCAACCCAAACTATGTGTTGGAAATTGTTTGAAAAGTTATGTGACTCGTACTGCAGATTTGAGATCATCCTCTGCCTCCCAACTACTTATTTCCTTTCAGAAACCTCATAACCCTGTTTCTTCCCCTACTCTGGCTCGTTGGGTTAAATGGGTCATGTCCCTAGCTGGCATTGATATAGGTTCCTTCGTTACCCATTCGGCTAGAGGAGCTAAGGCCTCTCGCGCCTTTTGGGCAGGATCCTCTTTACAGGATATTCTCAAGTCTGCAGATTGGTCGAATGAAAGTACGTTTAGAACTTTTTATTGTAAGCCGATTTCTCATGTTTCAGATTCAGTCATTGCTATGCTTTGAACATGCATAATATGAGCCTCCGGTCTTGTAATAAAATTGAGATTTTCCTAGCCTTGGTGTCTGAAAGGCTAGATTTTATTAAAGACACGGAGGCGAGTATTATCCCACCACTGTTTTAACCCGCCCTGTATCTTTGTTTCAGTGCCAACTCCCTCTTCCAGCGTTGGCTCGTCAAGATTCACACGAACAACTCCTACCGACTTTGGATTTGCCCTTCAACGTCCATTCTTCCCAGACTGCACTCCGCTTTCGCCATTTTCGAGATTGTTGCATGGACATTGTGACTTTGGTTTCTATTTTTTATGCCGTTTTGTTTGCTACTTCTCCTCTTTAGTTTCGCATCAAGAAAAGAGGACTTGTTGCTCGCAGTTAAGATATTAGTATTGGTGTACGATATCCTATTGGCTGTTCAGCTATGATGTCATCGTTATAGTTGTGTTTTTTCTGGGTACTGTAGTCTTTTTACTTGGCTGCTATTGAAAATTAAAGCAAGAAAAGACTGCATAATACTCGCCTCCGTGTCTTTAATAAAATCTAGCCTTTCAGACACCAAGGCTAGGAAAATCTCAATTGGAGCAACAGGTGTCACCTGTAGTGGGTCAGATTCAGTCTCCCACACCACAGGCGATTCTGCCACTCGAAATCCAGTAGTCTCATTAGAATAATGAGAGCCTACGTGACAAAACAACACATCATGAATATGTAGCAAACAACCATTCTTAGTTTTCTATGGGCCCTTTATTCATTTCTTTGTCCATTTAGGTGGTATATACCTTTTGCTTTCGGATCAGAGTGAAGCATCCATATTTGTTGTACTGAATTGTAATGTGCCACAGGTGTGCCAAAGCATTTTGCATGTTATCATAAAACTAAACCTGCTAAACGGAGACAATCAGTGCTTTGGCATATTTTTGTTTTTTCTTCAATTGTTCTTCTTTACTTTTTGCCCTTCTCCCATAAGTTGACTTCATATTTACCCATCAATTGCATTATCTTGTATATGGTCATTTATTTTATTTCACTTCTATCTCAAGATCACTTGTGCTACATGTAAGTCCTTTTGCTCAGAGGACAAATGCTGGTTTATCAGGAAGACAACATTTGCCCCTTTAATTACCTCCACTCTATGTGTGGCTTTGTAACTCCTGTTTGCTATGAATGTACAGCTTGCTTGTGACAGGAAGGAGTATTTGTATTTGTATTTGTATTTGTACTTTTGTATTTGTAAAGCGTGTTCCGGCCATAACATCGAAGCGCTGAGCAACAGAAGGTAGAGTGGCCAAAAAAAGAGACAGAAAGAGGAGGAATAAAACTACTGAGGAAAGAGCCAAGTCTTTAGCTGCTTCCTAAAGGCCAAAAAGTTATGTTCCTTCCTAATCATCAAGTGGTGCATATTCCAATGTTTGGCGGCACCCACTATAAATACTTTATCACCCAATCTGGCCTTACGAGTGTGTGGGACATGGACCAGATGGGATCCTGTTGATCTGAGCTGACAGCTCGGCACATACCAGCATAACCTTGAAGAAAAGTATGCAGATTCACGCATTTGCAAAGACTTATGTGTCAAACCAAAGGGGGTGATTCCAACTCTGGCGGGCGGCTACTGCCGCCCGCCAGGCGGAAACTGCCATTTGGCCGCCACGCGGCCAAAATTCTGCGGACCCCATTCTGACATTCCCGCTGGGCCGGCGGGCGCTAACCAAGTTAGCGCCCGCCGGCCCAGCGGGAATGAGGCCTCAACACAGGAGCCGGCTGTGTTGCGGCGGTGCGACGGGTGCAGTTGCACCAGTCGCGCTTTTCACTGTCTGCCATGCAGACAGTGAAAAGCAGGCCGGGCCCTGTTAGGGGTCCCCTGCACTGCCCATGCCAGTGGCATGGGCAGTGCAGGGGCCCCCAGGGGCCCCAGGACACCCGTTACCGCCAGCCTCTTCCTGGCAGTGAAAACCGCCAGAAACAGGCTGGCGGTACGGGGGTCAGAATCCCCAGGGCAGCGCTGCCCTGGCGGATTCTCCCAGCCGGGGCAAAAACGGCGGATGACCGCCGGCCCCGGCAATCCGACCGCGGCTTTACCACCGCGGTCGGAATGGGGATTGAAGCACCGCCAGCCTGTTGGCGGTGCTTCTGTCATTCGTGGCCCTGGCGGTCCAAGACCACCAGGGTCAGAATGACCTCCAAAGTCTTAAAAATGATGCGCTTCCTGACAGGAAGCCAATGCAATTGTTTCAAACTTCCACTGGCCGAAGCTGATCGGGAAAGGTCTAATATTGAGCGGGCGGCTGTATTCTGAATTAATTGAAGTTTCCTGAGCGAGGTTTTGTCAGTGTAAGCATTAGAGCATTACAGTAGTCTAGTCTAGAAATTACTAGTGCCAAGGACACTGTGATTCTGAGCTCCTTTTGTAAATATGGAAACATTTTCTTCAGAGTTTTAAGAGTCCAAATGCAAGATTTAGTGATGGAGTTAACTTGAGACCAAATTTCTGGTGGAAGTAATGGGGGCAGGCAGATCACCACACACGGATGGTCTCCAGCGTGAGCCTCACAATTCCTTACTAGAGCCATAGAGCAAAATCTCTGTTTTGTCACCATTCATCGTAAGCCAATTTAAGCCCATCCATCTATTAACCTCACTTATACAGTGGTGGAATTGATCTGCAGCGTCCTCCCAGCCCCAGAATGATTAGTTGAGTATCGTCAGCATAGGAGGTGGCCATAAAACCAAACGATCAGATAAGACTGGTCAATGGTGCTACGTACAGATTAAATAGTGTGGGGCTAAGTGCAGAGCCTTGAGGGACACCACACGATAATTGATATGCGGGTGCTCTAAATCCCCCACAACTTACCGTGGTAGATCTCTCCCCTAAAAAAGATTTCAGAATATACAGTGCTATAACTCTGATCCCCGCTTGATGGAGACGGAGTGCCATAATATGTAGGGAAATGGTATCAAAAGCAGCTGATAGGTCTAATAGTACTAAAATGTCTCCTTGCCCCTCATCCACTAATCTACGGATATTGTCTGATGTGGTAATGAGGGCGGATTCCGTACTGTGGGCTTTTCTAAAGCCATGTTCAGTGGAATCTAGGCCACCAGAATCTTGAAGAAATTTGGCAAGTTCTACATTAATGTGTTTTTCAAAGATTTTGGCCTGGAAAGGCAGCAGGGCGATAGGCCAAAGATTCTTAGGATCACGTACTGCTCCATCTGATTTCTTTTTCAGGGGAACCACTGTCGCTTCTATCCAGGATAAGGGAAAGACTCCCGTAGTCAGAACTTCCTGAAATACCGGAGCAAGGGCTATGGATACTAATTCAGGGACAAGCTGTAGTAGGTGGCCAGTGCAAGGGTCCCTGGGGGAGCCTGATTTATTGCCCATCCTGATGTCTTTGATCATTTCCAGTCGTAATGACTGGAAATTAGTCAGCATGAGACAGTCAACATTTAAAGTGCTATTTAAATAGTTGTATGGGTCTGATATCCCCACAGAATGAGTAAAACTTGCTTGAATTTGTCAAATTTTATTTTTTAAAAAGGTGGCAACCTTGTTACACTATTCTTGAGAATTCCCCAGCTCTGGGGGTGTAGACGGGACAGTGAGGGAAGGTACAAGTTTAAAGAGTTCTCTAGGGGCATTTGATGCCTCCTTAATTTCCCGAGTATAAAACTCTGTTTTAGCTTTATTTTTGCATCTTTGTAGGCTCTGAGGGCAGCTCTGAGCTTTTCTTTCTCATTAGAATTTGAGTCTAATTTCCACCTCCGTTCTCATTGGCAATATTTTCTCTGCAGGCTCTTGAGATCATTGCTAAACTAAGGGCAACTAACTTTTTCTTTCTTTAAAGAGCGAGGGGTTCTCAGCAGGGCCAATTGATCAATTGCTAAATGCTGATTAATTCTGTCCGTAGCCGACAAAGGAAGATTCATTGCCGTTTCCCAGCCTGAAACCAATGCTGGTCTTAATTGCTGACTCTTAGTGCAGTTCCAATGTCCGACTGGTTTCAAGGTAGAGCTAACATGCTGAGGGCACAAAGCATTAGTCAATCTAAAAATAAAGAGATGGTGGTCAGTCCAGTCAAGGGCCCTATTCTTCAACAAAACGAAGTCATCATGATGGGCAAATATCCCGTCCAGCAGGTGACCTGCCCTATGCGTGGCTTTTGTGACTTTTAGTTTCCAATCAAAGTTTGCCATAAGATTCAGGAACTCATTAATGTGAGAGACCTGACTATCATCAAAGTGAATATTGAAGTCCCCCAATACAATACATTTGGTAGTCATAGTTATTGGCTCAATTGTGGCTGGCCAATGCTGCAGGAAAGTAGAGTAGGGTCCCGAAGGTCGGTACACCAACAGTCTCTTAAACAACACAGTATTTTTCGGACTAATCTTAAAGCAGACACCCTCGCAAATCTCTGACATAACATTTATGGCTTCCCAATGACAGCAGAAAGTAGACTTGAAGATGATTGCCAGACCACCTCCTCTACCTGTAATTCTATCCAGTCTACAAAATTAATACCCTGATGGAGTGGCTGCTATGAAATCAGGACTAGAGTCTTCTTGAGCCCAAGTTTTGGTAATGAAAAGGCAGTCTAAATTTTGATGGACAATCAAATCTTCTATTTTGGTCTTATGTTTGACTAGAGAGCATGCATTAATCAGTGCACAAATCAGAAAATTGGTATTAACGACCACTTCATTTTTAGGGCTTCCACGCACCTTCTGTAATATAGTGTGAGGAAACGTTTTGCCAGATGGCATCCTGGGTGACCAATTGCATTAGTCACAACTCCACTCTTTTAGATTCTCTGAAGCGACCCTAACTGTATGCTCACATCCCTGTCCTGCTAATGTGGAGGGCATGAGAGGAGTAGGAAATAAGGGCCATGATTGACCAAGAAGAGGCATAGCCTCTGGCCCCCGGTCCCAGTCGGTCGTGGATGGGGCAGACAGGCTTGCCTTAGGTGCGCCATTAGCACACCCAATGTGCGCATCTGCTACTTGGCTGCATCGCCCCCTCAATAAGAGCTACGGACTCAATTCCCACGTGATCGCTGGTCAGCAGCTAGCCAATGCGCGCATCTGCTATGTGGCCACATCGCCCCTTCAATAAGAGCTACGGACTCAATTCCCACGTGAACGCTGGTCAGCAGCTAGTCTGCTGACCTAAATTCCCCCAAGATGGTCATTGTACGAGTCCTAAAGGGGAGGCCTCTAACAGGCCCACTCTACTAAGAAAATATACTAGGCAGCGAATATCAGAGCGCAGAAGGTGCCCAGTAGAAAATCGATAATGCCCCCAAAATGATTGGCAAAAACCAAAAAGTTGCTAGAGTAGTCTAGAAGAAGGCATAAGGCAGAATAGCCTATTGACATGCTGAATAAAACTGTGTACTAGTTAAAACAACGCAATGTTAATAAAATATAATGGTTAAAAAGACACTCACACACTCTTAGGAGTCACTATTTGGTTGCACATGACCAGGTAATGGCCAATGTTCCTTGGGAAAAATCCCCTACCCACACCCACCCAACAAACCCATGTCACTGACAAGAACACCAATCAAGTTCTTTGGGTCAGGTTTAGTAAGACACCGGATGTATTTATTTACACCTATATACAAAACACATTTTGTCACATTATGCACAGTAACCCTCAAGTTTATATCTTTGCTTGCAGAATTAAGTCCTAGCCTTAACAGAGATGCTTGTACATGGGAGTTACCTAACCATAGCTAAGATTTTTCCTGTGCATCCTTCAAAATATGCTTTTACAAGTGAGATCGTAACTGTGTTCCAGTGGCCCTTCCTCTTAGAATCCATTGTCCAATAAAATTGACATAGATGATTTCCTCCTTGTGCAGGACCCCACCTACTTACCTCCCATTCAGGAATATTACTATGCAAAGGGGAGGTCTGCCTGCTAGGACACCTACCTTGGGCACCCCCAACACCCATCTTCCTCCCCCCCAAGAGCCTGTGCCCACTGCGCCTGCACGGGTGGGTGGCAGGTACAGACACATGTCAGCGACTGCCCTAAAACCCCCATGTCCCTGCAACCTCCTTTTGACTTGCTGCTTCCACCCCTTGGAGGATCCTTTGATACTGCTGTTATTTTTGGTCTAAAAGGATGCCTTATATGGACCCAAACTGTCCCATCCATCATGACCTCAACCGCCACAGGACAACTGAGTTCACCTACTATCTTCCCCCCTCCACAATAGAGTGAGTGATGAACTAATCCCACCAACAAATTCTCAAGAAATATTTTGTTACTTTCCTTAGACAAGTGGACCCCATCCTGCAAGAAAAAATGCTCACCCTTGATGCAGCCGTGAGGTATGGGTGACAACCTAGCCGACCTAATCAACTTACCAGTCTTATTGTTCACCCACTTCACAGAGTCATTGAGGGCTCTGACCGACTTACCACTAATCCAGTTCAACCTGGGAATGATGTTTGACCATCCTAACACAGCCTCAGGAAACTTCATCACAAGCCAACCAATCTCTGAGATAATAAACTCAGTCAAGACTTTCCATCCAATCTCTGTTAAGTAATTGCTGCCAAGATGTACAGTAATAATCCCTGGCACCAGGGAGAGTACATTGACAGTTGGGCTGTTTGTGAATCCCCTCTAGACAGTGACACAAAGGGAACTGGGGTGTAGTCTGCATATCCTGTTGAGCCATCTATGCTAGAGTGGAGGGAGGAGTGGTCATTTACACCTGAATGGGCTGTGCCTGCCCTCACACAATGCAGTCTCCAACCCCCTGGAGTGAGTCTGGGGACTGTCCTGGGCAAGGCAGGATCCTGTAAACAATATAGACTTTTTCTTTGATGTTTACCTACTTCAAAGACAGAAATGGGTATAAGTAGTGGGCCCAAAACCCAAGATTTTTAGATCATTTCTCGAACCAAGAGGAACCTCTGCCAAGGAGAAGAGCTGAAAAGCTGGAGGAGGAGTACTGCCCCTTTGTCTGTGACTGTTCTTTGCTGGGTTGGCCTGCAGTTGCTGCTTCTGCCTGAAAGAGGACAGGACTGGACTTTGAGGTATATTTCTGCTTGTGAAGAATCTCCACAGGCTTGAACTGGTCTTGCCTCCTGTTTTGAAGTCTAAGGACCCTCAAAGACTTCCTCTGCCAGCACCTGGACTCTACTGAGACTCCTGCCCTGCCAAGTGGTGCCCTATCCAGTGGGCCCTTGAGAGGTGAAATTGGCAGAACAAGGGCTGAAATACATGCACAGAACACCGTGCAAGGAACATTTCGATGCACCACCTGCAACGTGGCTGAAAAGCGATGCTTCACCTGCATCGCAGCTGGAGAAATGACGCAACACCTGCTTGCGGCTACTGATAATGATGCAACCCCCACACCCCGTGGTTTTCCAACACCGTGCAACCAGAATTCTCATGCATCACCGCTAGGCATGAAAGTCATCGTGAACCTGCGTGGATCTGAGGTTCCCTGTCCAGAAATCGACGAATCACTCTCTTGCGGGGAGAGAAAAACAACGCATCACCAAGCTACCAAGGGGGTGAGCAGGGGTTGTCTTAGGAGTGTAACTCCCTTACCCTGATTAGAGTGAGGGTCTTGTTTGGACAGAGTGCAAACTGACTGTCAACCAGAGACCCCATTTCTAACACAGCCCTGAAGAGATGGACCTCATCCTGTGATCTGCAAATGCTTCCCTAGCTGGACCTGATAGCCCCTAGCCTAACCTTGTCAATGAGGCACCTAGACTCGGACTTTACCCCGTCCATATGCTGTCAAACCTTCACCGTCCTCTGGAGCAGGAAACCTTTTGACCCTTCTGTGTGTTGAAAAAATGATATTGCAGCAATGTGGTGCCTGGCGTATGATACTGTTTGCTTCTCCTCTCTTAGGGAACCCAGAAATGCTATAACGGACTTGAGCGTGAACCAGTCCTCCAACCCAGTGTGCTCCAGAAACTTGTAATATGTGCAAAAGGCCTCCTCATAGGACTGGATGCTAAATTGGCTGCCGCAAGTTCTGGTAAATGGGGGCACTAAGCTGTCACAGTTGTTCCGAGAATGTTGTAGGGAACTTAGTTGCTCCTGAGGTGATGGAACCTGAAGGCCTGCATCTTAAAATGAGATAAAGCATCTGCTGCATTGTTTAGTACACCAGGCACATCTGGATTGTAAAGTGACATTCAATCTTTAACACAGTAACACAATCACTTTCAGCAGTCTAAGGATTATCTTGCATTTGGCTGCTTGTTGATTAATGCATTCAGCCACAGTCATGTTAACCAACAAGAATATTACCAGTTGGTTGCAGGGCTGCTATAGGCAAGTCACGAGAGTCACAGAAATGAAAAAGATTTTGATGAAGCCAATATTGGTCACCAAACTCAGACTCCACTCATTCCTGTTTTCCACCACTGAGCAGACTATTCAGAACATAGAATGGTCTTAAACCTTTCAGTGCCTGCAGCATCCAGAAACAATCCTATCAATTCATTGGTCCTGGCTGGGCTGGGCCACACTACCATCCTGTTTAAATTCTTCAGAAATTCCTCTCATATCCTTGCAGACCTCATCCAACAAGCTGGTATGGTTGTGCTTTGCCTTCAAGCCAGACATGGCTTGTACAATTGCCCGGGAAAATGGGCAATCCATGGGAATGATGCAAAGAGCATAATTCACCTGTCCATCCACCACCTTGAACTGCTGTCAGGCATACCTTTAGTGTTTGGGAAAAAGTGTTAACTTTCTCTAGGGGGAGCAATTATACACCTGCCACAGAGTCCAATTCAATGCCCAGGAACTCAATAGTTGTAGTTGGCCCACACCAGGGATACTCAAGAGATCCCCACCAGTTCCTGAAAGGACTGTAAGGCCCCTCACACTCCTCCATACCGGGGGAGCATAAAAATAGGAACTCATCCAAGTAATGCAACACCCACTGGTGCCCTGACCTCTGTCAGAACACCGATTCAAGGAAAGTGCTGAACTTCTCAAAGTTGGCATAGGAGACCGAGCTGCCCATGGGCATGCACTTGTCAAAATAAAATTAACCCTCAAACTGGATGTCCAGTAGGTGGAAATCCTTTGGGTACACTGGAAGCAACCGGAAGGCAGATTGTATTTCTGACTTTGCTAGCAGTGTCTCAGGCCCAAGAACCTTAGGCTTCCTGATTGCTTGGTCAAGAGAGGTGTACTTGATTGAGCATAAGGCCTCCATCAATGGCTTGATTCACAGACTGACCTTTAGGAGCCAATAGATTGTGTATCAACCAGTACTCTCCTGGCTCATTTTTTGGGACTACCCCCAGCGGGGAACAGACAAAATTCTCAAGCGGGACTGACTTAAAGGGACATGTCACACTCCCTAGGTTCTTCTCCTTCAGTATCTTAGCCCTGGCAAGGTTATGATTGGACCTGAGGGACTGTTGGTTTCTACAGTATGGAAACCCTACACACCTCACTGCTGGGATCCTAAAACCTTTCTCAAAACCTTTGTACAAAGCCTGTGCTGCTGTGGGGTATAATAGACATTGAACCATAACACCTTTGCCTGCCAGTTAACCGGAGAGGGGGGAGTCCTTGATCAGAAGGGGGTAATCACGTCTGCTCTTTGGAGCCTCTGTCCTTAGTCTTTTTTAAGCACTTTGACTCTGGGTGGAATGGCAGGCCATAGAAGTATCAACAATGCTTGAATTTGCTTGTCCCAGGCGGTGTGGTAAAGGATCTATAACTTAAATCCCAACATGACCCTCCCCAACCCCTCCCAGGCTACCCCTAGCCCGTGTGCCCACCAGAAAGTGCTGACTAGGTTTAGCTTCCAGTCACTGGGGCTTTATAAAGTATAGCTAGGTGTTCACATCAATCTGATTCCAAGGCTGCATGGGCTTAGTGGCCTTAATCCTACTAAACTCTTTCTTGTAGTCCCTCCAGGACGTGCCCTCAGACTCATCATGTATACACACTATTCTCTTCTGGTAACATGCTAATTGAGCCCCCAAGTTCGGGAAGTGCTCTGCTATGATTGCTTGGAAAATCATAAATCCTTTTACCTATTTTAACAATGTCTCCTCAACACACTTTTTGTAAGTCCAATGGCCACAATCCCTAGAATGGGCACACTCCTGGCACCACTTTCCCGCCTCCCTTTCAGGCCTATCCACAATCAGTTTACACATATCAACATAACTTCCCTTCAAGATTTTTTCCTTTACCTCCAGTGGCACGTGCTTGCCCAGCTGATCATGCTCAGAACACACTTCCCCCAGACCAATGCTCAGCAGTGATGTCCCACTACCTGTTACATTTGTTTACTGAGGAGGGTGTGTAGCTGTCGCTGCTAGTACTGCGGGGGCACACAGCTGTCAAATGAGGTACCAGGACTTGTACCCCCCGTTCCACAGACCAACATGTAACTCCCCACTCATCACTGCCACAGGTATGCCGCACGCCTGCGCCCCCTCTCCCCTTAAACCATCCAGGTCGGCCACCAATCTTCTTGCCTTTCAACACTGTCACCCTCAGTCACACCGGCTAGCGCGCCACCCATTAAAGGAGCGGACAACATACCAACCTTAGAAAGCCAAGACAAAACACTGGTTAAGTTAGCAACGTAATCCGGGTCACTAGCACCCCTGCCGAAGCAATCCCAATCGCCACCCAACTCTTTCATTTTAGGCAATGCTACTTCTCACCACCAGTACAATCACAGCATCATCAGCGTTGTCCACTAATGGCAGCTGCGGGGGTACACCAGTACTCGCATTCTCTTCTCTACGCTGTCCCATACCCTTACCCTGCTTCTTAACCTGGTCGAATCCTGCCTAGGGTGCAATTCTTGGCCTCCTCTGGCCTCTCTGCCAGTGCTACCCATTCACTAGATTGCCCCCGTCTTCTTGCAGGCGCAACAGTGCCAAAATCTCATCTATTGCATCCATCCTATGCATTAAAGCCTCCATTTCAACCTCTGACAGTGCGCTAGGAAATCTTCTTCGCGCCACCCTGCATCTTTCTACAGGACCGAAATTGCAACCACAAAACACATCTGGGCACACCACAACCCTGGCCATTCAGGGTGGATGCAAAACCTGTAAGCTACCAGTGCCCAAGACACAACAAAACCTGAGCTGCAAGCAATCCTCTGCCTTAAGCCAAAGTTGATTATTCCTGTGTTAAATGTCTGTGACTCAGCTCCCTCAGTATCACAATAAAGCACACACGTAAGTCCCATGCCTAATATCCTAAAAACAGACACCAAATGACAACCCGATCAAGGTAAGCACATGCAAAGCCACCACAAGCCTAAAATAGCCACTAATCGAACCACAATCCTCAGAAAGCAATGCACAAAAAAGCCCTTAACTGTCTGAAGCACTGAGAAAGGCAGAAAGCCCTTGATCCAACGTAATCAAGCAAATGCAAAATGCCCAGAGTTTTCAAAGCAATGCCCAATAAAAGCCCCTAACTAATAAAGGCCCAAATGGCAAATGCTCTGCTGTTAAAATGTAAAGAAATAGAAATACAGAAAGCTTGATTCAAAACTTGCAGGGAAGGTACTCTGTCACAACATGACAGATATCCTGTCTGCCTTATTGCATGTATATTATATCCTATGGCACTTGTAATAAGCTGACACACAATGACCATGCATGCCCATTGACTCACTCTCATAAAGGGATATCTATAATAGCTTTAACATGACCAAAGGAGCAAAGGGCCTGTTGTACAAAACTTGTTTGAGGTTACAAAGAGGTAGATTTGCAGAAGTGTCTGTTTGGGAACTCAAAAAATGCTTTTTGGTATGTAGAAATCACAAATTGCGATTAGGTAACATGTTACCCAATCACAATCTGGAATTGTGAATACATTCTTATAGGAAAGTGCCCCTTTTAACATAGTTACAGTGGGAAGCTGTCCTTGTGTTTGGAGGGCCCCATGGTTCTTACACCTAATACCAGGTCCAGGCATCCCCGCTTATGGAAGTGTAGGCAGTGTCTAGAAGCCAGGCTCTCTAGAGGTAGCTGTGAATCAGCAGCCAAGGCTTTTCTAGGAGACATGCAAAGCTCATGCAAAGCCACTGTAGTCACACAGCACATACTTATATGAAGTAAAACACTTAGTTGTGTAAATGTAAAGGTACTTTATTTTTGGTTAAACAATACCAGAAAATACTAGAAGGGCAACCCTCCAATAGGAGGTAAGTAATACACTAATTATATACACTAGTAAACAGCAATAGACATAGAAAATGTTAAAAAACTGTGCAAATAACCAATAGAGACCCTAGGGGGAACCCAAAACATATACTAAAAAATGGAATGCGAACACAGGACCCCCACCTAGGTAAGTGGAATGTTTAGAGGGGAGTTGGGAGTATTAGGAAATCACAGAGGTACATAACACAGTACCCCCAAGTGACCAGGAAAGTAGGAGTAAATCACTGGAATTTCCCCAAACCACCCAAAAGGAGGAAAGAGAAGAAAAGAAGACACCCAGACAAGACTGCAAGAAATCAGGGATGGATTCCTGGAGAAGAAGACCTGTGGAGAGAGGGGACCTGGTCCAAGAGTCACAGTGGAGTCCAGGAGAAGTAGGAGCCACTACCTACTCAGCTGTACTTGCAGGAGTTGGTCGATGTTGATGAAGAACAGGTCAGCACTGCAGCCCTGGAGCTGGAAAAGAGTTCCTGATGGACACTGAAGATGTCCCACGCTATAGTGAAGATTGCAGATGGGTGTCAGTGCAGGAATTCCACCAACAGGCCTTGGCAGAGGCAAACTTGTGGTTATTGGAAAATTGGTGCTGCCAGGGACTAGTAAATCTCAGGAGGACTCAACCCAGGAAGGGGCGTCACAAGGGACCCTCAGCATTGCAGAGAGTCTACAGGAGCAGAGGCATCCCCCACAGGAGTCCCACAGGATGGGGAGATAGAAGTCATAGAAGGAGCCCACACAGCACCACAGGAAGGGATCCCACGCCGCAGGAGAGCCACGGAGAGGGCTGTGAGTCACAACAAAGCGTGCCAGGGACAGGTGCTACACATTGCCTGAAGATCCCTTGGAGGAAATTCAAACAAGCCTTGGCAGCTGCAAGAGACCAGGTGCATGGGGGTACTGTCCTGCGTGAGAAGGCTATGGCTTACCTCCACCACAGTTGGACAGCTGGCAGAGAGGACCAAGCGTACTACTCCGGACCACCACCTGTGATGCAGGATCCACGCAGCTCAGGATGAGAGGAGATCCACGCAGCCGGTCATCATTGCAGTAGGTGCCTGCGGATGCAGGGGAGTGACTCCTTCACTCCAAGGGAGATTTCTTCTTCTTCTTGTCCAGGTTGAAGAGTTGCTGTCATCTGAGGATGCATGGCTGGGGAAATGTTGTAAAGGTGGCAGGAGCCGGGGAAACAAAGTTACAGAAGAGCCTTTTTCATTTATTGCAGTTTTGTCGGTTCCTGGAGGGTCCAGACACAATTCCAGTGATCAGAAGTCAAATTGGAGGTTGCCGAGGAATCCTGCCGGAGTCTTGCAAGCCGAATATGAGGTCCCACCAAAGGGAGAGACCCTAAATAGCCCTGAAAGGGGGATTGGTCACCTAACCAGGTAAGCAACTATCATGAAGGGGCTCTGCCATAACCTGCCTGGCCTGGCCACTAAGATGCTCCCAGAGTTCCCTACCAACCTTGGAAACAAGATGGCAGAACCCATGGACCCTCTGGAGGAGCTCTGAACACTACTCCTGGGCTGGTGATTGTCCAGTTTTCACCAGAGCATGGACTGGTTTATGCTTGGAGGGCACCAAATGTGCCCTTCAAAGCATCCAGTGGCTTGGGGAGGCTACCCCTCCCAAGCAAGTCACAGCTATTTCCAAAGGCAGAGGGTATTACCTCCCTCTCCCATAGAAAATCCTTTGTTCTGCCTTCTTTGGCTTGATCAGATGAAGCAGCAGGAGGGCAGAAACCTGTCTGAGGGGTGGCAGCACCTTGGGCTGCCCAGGAAACCCTGTAAGACTGGTGGTAGCAATGCTGGGGGTCCTCTAAGGAGCCCTCAGGGTGTATAGAATCATACTTCCAATACTTTCAATATGATTTCGACATGTTTAATAACAAACATGCCCAGGTTCGGAGTTTCCATTGTGGAGCTGGACATAGGTAGTGGCCTATGTCCAGTACACGCGTAAAATGGAGTCCCCGCACTCACAAAGTCCAGGAAAATGGACCTGGAGTTTATGGTAGCACTTTGACCTGGTTCATTGACCTGTAGTGAAAAACGAGTGCATGCACTCATTTCACACAGACTCTAATGGCAGGCCGGCTGAACCCTTTGCATGGGCTCCCTATGGTTGGCACAATAACTGCTGCAGCCCATGGGGATCCCCTGGTACCCCAATGCCCTGGGTACATAGGTACTGTATACTAGGGGGACCAGTATGCCAATTGTACGAAGAAAAAGGTACAGTTATCAATTTAGAAGGGAGAGAGCATAATCACTGGCTAGTAGGATGCCAATGAACACAGTCAAACACACTGACAATAGGCAGAAAATGGGGTAACCATGCCAAGAAAGAGGGCACTTTCCTACAGTTACCCCCACTTTTTGCAATGGCCTTTGATGCAATTTTGACTTAGTGTGCAGGGGTTCCTGCTAACCAGGTCCCCAGTGCCAGATCTCTTTCCCAAAAACTGTACAATTGTTCCCCAATTGGCAATACCTTTGCCCCCCCCATAGGTCACTAGTAAATGGTTCCCTTGGTACCAAGACCATGGGTACCAAAGAGGGTCCCCGAGAACTGCAGCATGTATTGTTCCACTCTCAGGGCCGCTCACCTAGCCATTGCAGGCTGCGTATCTTGGTGCTGCTAAAAGTGAAAATGCGACATGGTACACAGCCTGTGTGCCTTGTCCCATAGCACTGCATGCATATATGTAAGTCACCCCTACAACAGGCCTTCCAGTCCTAAGGCAGGGTGCATCACATTGCATATGAGGACATATCTGCATGAGCAGATATGGCCCTGCTATATCTTTCTCGGTTCTTAGACACAGTCAGTGAACAGGGAAGCCATATTTAAATACATGTCCTAGACACTGGTCACTGCGAATTCCCCAGCTACATGATGGGTTCACTGAAACTAGGGATGTAAAAAATAATAATTGTGGCACCCGTTGTTCTAAAGTAAAATTAATTAGAATAAAAAATCAAATTATATCACATATACATGATTCTTCGAATATATCAAAACAACCACTAGCTATAATCTATAATTATTTAATATTTACATCTTAGTAAATTCTTAGTTTTAATTTCCTATTGTTTACATCATCCAATTTCATCATCATCAAAAATTGTCCAAGTTCCTTGAAACAACCTCTCAGCCTGAGGGGTTGTTTCAAGGAACTTGGACAATTTTTGATTCCAGTGTGGATTCTTATTCAAATCGGAGGTGAAAATAAATTTCATAGGAACATCAGTTTTGAATTAAATGGACTTTGGAAACTAATATAACAACCTCAGTGTATGAAGTGCACTAGGAATTATATGGACTGATATAATTGGGACTTGTGAAATATATTAAGGATTGATTGTTTAATTGGATGATGTAAACAATAGGAAATTCAAACTAAGAATTTACTAAGATGTAAATATAAAATAATTATAGATTATAGCTAGTGGTTGTTTTGATATATTCGAAGAATCATGTATATGTGATATAATTTGATTTTTTATTCTAATTAATTTTACTTTAGAACAACGGGTGCCACAATTATTATTTTTTAGGTTACCTGACTGGTAGCACAGTCAGGAATTTTGGGGTTTGGGTGTGTTCCCCAAAGTAGTGCACCGTTGCATTAAGAATTTGCAGTTGTTAGTTACTTATCGTTAATACTCTCCTCAGTGCACCATTTCTCACCCTCTGAATACACCCCACTCTGTAAATGAAACTAGGGATGTTTGGTATCAAACATCTCATATTAATAAACCCTCACTGATGCCTGTGATGGATTTATTAATACATACACCTCTGAAAACCTACCAACTACCTGTGTGCAGGCTGACCAGTTTTAGCCAGCCAGCCACCGCCAGACACAAATCTGACCCCTCAAGGGCAAGAGCCTTTGCTCTTGGGGCAGTCATAAACTAAGTCTGCTCTGGGAGAGGTGCTTAACCACACCACCCGAAAGGATGACCTGAAAACCTGCATTTCAAGGCAGGGGGCTTCAAAGAGGCCCAAGGCTCTTGGTATCCAGATCTGGCTTCGCTCAGAGGAGAGATGCCAACCCTCCTCCCTCCCCTGAACAGGTGGGAAATTTAGCATTCAGGGAGGTGTGTAACCCCTTAGGCCAACCCCACCCATAAGGTGAGCTGCTTGATGTAGACACAACTTTTAGAAATCTTTCATCTTTGTGTTGGCAGAAATTGGAACTCTGGGACAGGATTATGCCCACTTCCCTCAGGAAGTGGTCACATAGGGGATGTGGTGACCCCAGGGGTAAGCAGCACATTGTCTGCTACCCTAAACTCTCAGAAAGACCACTAAGTTCAGTATTTAGGGGAGCTCCGGGCACCAGGAAAGCAGATCCCTGCTGACCTATGAAGAAGGTAAAGCAAAACCCAAAGAAGAAGGACCTAACTTGGCCCCAACCCGGCGTGCCTGTCAGTTGCTTCCTCTGATTAGCATCAAAGGTGACTCATCCTGCAAGCTGCTGTGCCTCCAAAAGCCTGGGAGGCCTGCCTGCCTTCAGAAAATACCCAGGAATTCCGGTGGAGCCGCAGAGCTGCTTCTCTGCATCTTGTTGACACCCAGGACAACTGTGAGGATTCTGGACCACTGAAAACCCAACACCAGAAAGCACCACTGGATCCATGCTACCTCGCCAGAGTTGAAGTGGGCCGATTGCCAACGTGGTCCTCCCAGCCCTCTATAGACAAAGTCTACCTTGGACTTTCTCACAGTGGACTCACCAACACCATCTGCAGACTCTGCATGCAGGACCTCTCAACCACAAATGCTCCGTCAGAGAGAACCCGACACCTCACAACACCCCTGCAACTGTCGCCCCTGGCCCATGAAGAAGAGGACCTGAGATGTCCACACTTCCCTGGACATCCAAAGATTGGAACCCAGTGGTGGGTTCCCCCTGACTGGATCCCCAGTCTTCACCTGCAGCATCTTTTTGACCAGACTGAACCCCATTGACTGACAGTGGGTACCCAACGCCTTACTACACCTCTGCACCCGGTCGCCCCAATGCCACCCGGTGTGATCTGATGATGTGTTCCTGACCCTTTCCCAATACTAACCTTAAGTCCAGAAGATTGGTCCCGTACATCGCTATACTGTACCTGTTTTAAAATCTTTGTTTTTCCTCCATAGGATAACAGTGCAGCTTCCAAAAATGTTCGGCTTCTTAAAACTGTAAAGATTTTTCTTACAAAACATACTTGCGTGAACAAGTTGATTCTGGTGCCAAAATAAATATAAAGATACTTGTTATTTTTTTGTAAATGGGAGTGGATCTCTTTCTTGGGTCGTGTTTCTCATTTATTGACTGTGAGTGTATTTGCAGATATCTCACACTCCTCTCTGATAAGCCTAAGGCTGCTCTACCATACTACCCCCTAAAAGAGCACCTTGGGATTGCTAAAGCAAGCCCCTTTCCACTAGTAAGGCAACCCCTAGACTCTTTGCACGATATATTTAATTTTGAAATATCATATAAAGAGCCGGCTTCCTACAATACTGATTTGGTATTTGGAATGGGGGTATATTTAGGGCATCCCTTCCAAATGATGAATCTGAAATTATATGTATTATTGCTATGCGACCAAATTCTGGTCACAATACATTATTATTTTACCAATACCTTGAAGGAGATGGTAAGATCTGCAAATATAAAGGGGTACCCAAAGGGCCCCTTACTCTTTTAGAATTTCAAAAAATGAAACTTAAACCTTTTATTGTATTTATTGAAACACATCCCATTTTCATTTTTTTAAAATGGGCTGCATTAAAACAAATGCTTTCATGAAAAGCCATTACAGACATGATGGTTTGCAGACCTCACCAGGCCACCATCCCTGTGATGGCCATGTTCCTAATGAGTTGCAAACTGTGACCTACCTCATATATATTCATGAGGTAGATCAATTTGCAAGCCAATAGGAATCGCAATTTAATAATTGTATGTTTTCTTACATTAGGAATTGTGATTTTCTAATTTTAACTCGACAAGAATTGCAATTGGGAAACCGCAATTTCTACTATTTGTACATCTGGCCCAAAATTAGTAATGGCTCACAGAAAATTACTAATTCAATTACTAATCCTGGGACTATCACAACAGAGTCTACCAGTAATAGCTGGCTGTTAGAAATGGGGTCTTTGGTTGGCAGTCAGGTTACCCCCTGTCCAAGCAAGGACCCTCACTCTAGTCAGGGTAAGTCACACACAATCCAAATTATCCTGTGCCCACCCTCTGGTAGCTTGGCACTGAGCAGTCAGGCTTAACTAAGAAGGCAATGTGTAAAGTATTTGTGCAATAAATCATACAATAACACAATATAGCACCACAAAAATACACCACACAGTGTTTAGAAAAATATGTAATATTTATCTGGATATTTGCAGGTCAAAACGATAAAAGATGCAATAGAAAATGTAAAGACATCACTGGAAAGTGATATAAAGTGGCTTAAGTCTTTTAAAAGCAAACTAAGGAGGGTCATTATGACCCTGGCGGTCAGTGGTAAAGCAGCAGTAAGACCGCAAACAGGCCGGCGGAAAAAAAAATGGAATACCGCTGCGGTCATCCGCCATTTCACCATTCCGACCACCATGGCGGTGAAGACCGCTGGGCTGGAGATTGCGGTCTCCAGCCCGGCGGTCGTCACTAGACCGCCGACGGCATCAGGACCCTGCATACCGCCATGGATCTCGGGTGGTTGGGAACCGCCATGAGATCCATGGCGGTAGGCACTATCAGTGCCAGGGAATTCCTTCCCTGGCACTGATAGGGGTCTCCCCCACCCCCAGCTACCCCCACGAATCCTCCCCCTACACCCCCCACCCCCCTGCCACCCCTTAAAGGTGGCACAACACCCCTCCCCACCCCGAACATGCACATATACACACCCCTACACGCACACACACCCAACATGCACATATATACACCCCTACACGTACACATACACCCCGACAACACATACCCCCACACATACATGCTCCGTCAGAGAGAACCCGACACCTCACAACACCCCTGCAACTGTCGCCCCTGGCCCATGGAGAAGAGGACCTGAGATGTCCACACTTCCCTGGACATCCAAAGATTGGAACCCAGTGGTGGGTTCCCCCTGACTGGATCCCCAGTCTTCACCTGCAGCATCTTTTTGACCAAACTGAACCCCATTGACTGACAGTGGGTACCCAACGCCTTACTACACCTCTGCACCCGGTCGCCCCTATGCCACCCGGTGTGATCTGCTGATGTGTTCCTGACCCTTTCCCAATACTAACCTTAAGTCCAGAAGATTGGTCCCGTACATGGCTATACTGTACCTGTTTTAAAATCTTTGTTTTTCCTCCATAGGATAACAGTGCAGCTTCCAAAAATGTTCGGCTTCTTAAAACTGTAAAGATTTTTCTTACAAAACATACTTACGTGAACAAGTTGATTCTGGTGCCAAAATAAATATAAAGATACTTGTTATTTTTTTGTAAATGGGAGTGGATCTCTTTCTTGGGTCGTGTTTCTCATTTATTGACTGTGAGTGTATTTGCAGATATCTCACACTCCTTTCTGATAAGCCTAAGGCTGCTCTACCATACTACCCCCTAAAAGAGCACCTTGGGATTGCTAAAGCAAGCCCCTTTCCACTAGTAAGGCAACCCCTTGACTGTAAATATGTAATATTTATCTGGATATTTGCAGGTCAAAACGATAAAAGATGCAATAGAAAATGTAAAGACATCACTGGAAAGTGATATAAAGTGGCTTAAGTCTTTTAAAAGCAAACAAAGGAGGGTCATTATGACCCTGGCGGTCAGTGGTAAAGCAGCAGTAAGACCGCAAACAGGCCAGCGGGAAAAAAAAATGGAATACCGCCGCGGTCATCCGCCATTTCACCATTCCGACCACCATGGCGGTGAAGACCGCTGGGCTGGAGATTGCGGTCTCCAGCCCGGCGGTCGTCACTAGACCGCCAAAGGCATCAGGACCCTGCATACCGCCATGGATCTCGGGTGGTTGGGAACCGCCATGAGATCCATGGCGGTAGGCACTATCAGTGCCAGGGAATTCCTTCCCTGGCACTGATAGGGGTCTCCCCCACCCCCAGCTACCCCCACGAATCCTCCCCCTACACCCCCCACCCCCCTGCCCTCCCTTAAAGGTGGCACAACACCCCTCCCCACCCCGAACATGCACATATACACACCCCTACACGCACACACCCCCAACATGCACACATATACACCCCTACACGTACACATACACCCCGACAACACATACCCCCACACATACAAACAGACATGCACCCGTCCGACCCGCACACATTTCCCATACACACAACACACCCCGCACGCACACACTCACTCACTCACCCCCTCTACACTCTCACACGCACACCCCCATGCATGGACACAACACACAAACCCCCCCATCCTCTTCCCTAACGGACGATCAACTTACCTTGTCCGTTGATCCTCCGGGAGGGGACGGGATCCATGGGGGTAGCTCCACCACCAGAACACTGTCACCAGAACACCGCCACACCGAATCATGGGACGTGATTCAGTGGACGGTGATCTGTTGACATGGCGGTGGAGGTTAAGCAACCTCCACTTTCCCGCCGTCCACCAGTATGGCTGCTGGCGGCTTTCCATACGAAAAAGGACGGCGGGCTGCCAGCGGTCATAATACGTGGCGCGGAAGACCGCCACCACTGGCTGTCTGCAGCACGCCGGTACCTCGGCGGTCTTGCGAAAAGACCGCTGAGGTTGTAATGTGACCCCCAAAGTCTCTTTCAAGCACAAAGTACCTGGTTTGAGTGAAAAATCTCCACAAAGGGCAGCAGAGGAGGAGATGCGTGGAAAATGGTGTGTGCGTCGGTTTTGCCCCTTCACACACGGACTTGCGTTGTTATTTTCCATGGGGGAAGATGTTGCATCGATTTCCGGTGCGCGGACTGGTCTCCTGTTCGGGTTGCGGGGTTTTCAGACGCCCCGGGGTCTGTACGTGGAATCCTGGGCTTGTTGACCAGCTCTGCGTCGTTCCGGTGGGCGATGCAGGGAAATTTCTCCCTCACGCAGGTGCTGCGTCGATTTCCCCTCTGGAAGTCGGGCGGTGTTTTCCCAGCTGGCCCATGCGTCTAAGTTCCGGTCGCACCTCCTTGCAAAGTCGAGTGGCGTCGTCCCAGTTCGGTGAGCAGTGAATTTTTCACCGCGAAACAAGCTGTGCGTCAAATTTTTCACTGCACAAGGAGTCCAGTTGCAAGAGAGAAGTCTTTTTGGTCCTGAGACTTCAGGGAACAGGAGGCAAGCTCTATCCAAGCCCTTGGAGAGCACTTCGGCAGCAAAGCAAGAGAGCAGCAAGACAGCAGGGCAACAGCAAGCCAGCAGTCCTCTGTAGAAAGCAGTCAGGTGAGTCCTTTAGGCAGCCAGGCAGTTCTTCTTGTCAGGGTGCAGGTTCTGGTTCAGGTTTCTTCTCCAGGAAGTGTCTGAGGTGGTAGGGCAGAGGCCCTATTTTTATACCCAAATGTGTCTTTGAAGTGGGGGAGACTTCAAAGAGTGGCTTAGAAGTGCACCACTTCCCCTTTCAGTTCAATCCTGCCTGCCAGGGTCCCAGTAGGGGGTGTGGCAGTCCTTGGTGTGACAGCAGGCTCTCCACCCTCCCAGCCCAGGAAGACCCATTCAAAATCCAGATGTATGCAAGTGAGGCTGAGTACCCTGTGTTTGGGTTGTGTCTGAGTGAATGCACAAGGAGCTGTCAACTAAACCCAGCCAGACGTGGATTGTAAGGCACAGAAAGATTTAAGTGCAGAGAAATGCTCACTTTCTAAAAGTGGCATTTCTAAAATAGTAATATTAACTCCAACTTCACCAGTCAGCAGGATTTTGTATTACCATTCTGGCCATACTAAATATGACCTTCCTACTCCTTTCAGATCAGCAGCTACCACTTCAACAATGTATGAGGGCATCCCCGATGCTAGCCTATGAAGGGAGCAGGCCTCACAGTAGTGTAAAAACG
Organism: Pleurodeles waltl; assembly: GCF_031143425.1. Classification (NCBI taxonomy): domain Eukaryota; kingdom Metazoa; phylum Chordata; class Amphibia; order Caudata; family Salamandridae; genus Pleurodeles; species Pleurodeles waltl. Next base: position 518,577,254 of record NC_090450.1, on the reverse strand, counting down.
AATTTAGGAGTTTTACACTACCAGGACATGTAAACTACACAGGTACATGTCCTGCCTTTTACCCACACAGCCCCCTGCTCTAGAGGTTACCTAGGGCACACATTAGGGGTGACCTATATGTAGAAAAAGAGGAGTTTTAGGCTTGGCAAGTATTTTTAAATGCCAAGTCGAAGTGACAGTGAAACTGCAGCCACAGGCCTTGAAATGGCAGGCCTGAGACAAGGTAAAGGGGCTACTAAAGTGGGTGGCACAACCAGTGCTGCAGGCCCACCAGTAGCATTTAATCTACAGGCCCTGGGCACATATAGTGCACTCTACTAGGGACTTATAAGTAAATCAATTAGTCCAATTTGGTGTGATCCAAGGTTACCATGTTTAAAGGGAGAGAGTATATGCACTTTAGCACTGGTTAGCAGTGGTAAAGTGTGTAGAGTCTAAAAACCAGCAAAAACAGTGTCCAACAAGTGGAGGGAGGCAGGCAAAAAGTTAGGGGTTACCACCCTAAGGCTGCCAGGTCTAACACTGGCCATTTTTAAATGTCATTTCATTCAAATGTGTATTTTGTAACCAAACCATTATTTTACTAAATTGATGATTGCATGTAAAAACCCTTCCACAAAAAATAGTCAGCAGTTTGGAAATTTCAGGGTCCTCCGTAGGAGGTGTCACCAGTTGTTTATGTGAGGTATTGAGAAGTTTGAATAATGTATGGCAAACCTAAAAAACAAACAAAGTTGAAATTTCAGCAATCACAGAACAGCATGCATGTCAACCCATAGCAAACAAGCAAATGTAATATTTTGTTTGATTGTTTCTTGCTGACCAATGTTTGATTGTATGGATTGATGAGTGGCTGAATACAAGAGCTGGTTAAAGGGTGGATAAATGAAAGAGTGAATGGATTAATGAAACAATAGCTGAGTACATGAAGAATCAATGTGTGAGGACTTACAATGTATGGGTTTATGGAACTCAAGTTGACAACCTTGATTGAATAAAAGCCTGAGTATGTCTTGATGGTGTTTACACAGAGGCCTAACAAGGTCAAAGTCAGCCTAGTGTTGTTTGTGTTCCCATATGGAGGTGGCCTTGTCTGGCAGTTCCAGATGGAATGTTGCCACGAAGAGCAGGGACAGTACTGATTTGCATAAAACGAGCCTGTAGCTAGAGTGGTACAGTGGCCGAAAAACAATGGGTTGGATTGTTACCCAGAACATTTGCCAGTGCTTTAGGCTTTTTGCAAGCATTCTTCCCTTCACCTTTTGTGTATTAAATATAGCACCCTAAGTAGCCAAGGGTATGTCAATGTTTGGTTCTCTAACTCACTGGGCCAGTAGATACAAGGTATATCTTACCAATGAAACTCAATAAGGCCAAAGCCAGTCTAGAATTCCCTGTGTACCAATCTCTAGGGATGGACTGTCCCCACGAGGATCAGGGTAACTACTGATTTGCATAAGGCAGGTCTCTTTCTAGAAAGGGACAGTGGGTGAAAAACAATGGGTTGGAATGCTACTCAGGGCCATTGCAGTGGTTCAGACTAGTGCAGGCATTCATCCAATCACCTTTTGTGTGTTTGATTTAAACGTGTGACCTGTATGCCAAATCAATATCATCAGCAAGGTATCAATATATGAGGAACTTAGCACTTAAAGGACCCAGAGCCTCTAGTTAGAAATCTAGAAATGACAGAAGTCTGAGTTGCCCTTGATGGTATTTAAATGTGTGACCTTTGGATTACACTGATACCATAGGCGAGCAGTAAACTCACAAAGCACTATTTGGTATTCCAGTAAATTCTGCTGAATTTTAAAGTGTGACTCACTAAATAGTATAGTATTGGCGCTCTAATCACAGAGTACCTTGCATGGCTGGGAATTAAGGCGGTCATTCTGACTGCGGCGGTCGGCGGTCGCCGCCCGCCAAGCGGTTCCCGCCGAAATACCGCACCGCGGTCAAAAGACCGCGGCGGTCATTCCGGCTTTCCCGCTGGGCTGGCGGGCGACCGCCAGAAGACCGCCGGCCGGCTCAGCGGGACAGCCCCGTCAACAATGAAGCCGGCTCGGAATGGAGCCGGCGGAGTTGAAGGGGTGCGACGGGTGCAGTGGCACCCGTCGCGATTTTCACTGTCTGCTAAGCAGACAGTGAAAATCTTTGTGGGGCCCTGTTAGGGGGCCCCTGCACTGCCCATGCCAGTGGCATGGGCAGTGCAGGGGACCCCAGGGGCCCCACGGCACCCGTTCCCGCCATCCTGGTTTCGGCAGTGGACACCGCCAGAAACAGGCTGGCAGTAAGGGGGTCGGAATCCCCATGGCGGTGCTGCAAGCAGCGCCGCCATGGCGGGTTCCCTGGGCCAGCGGGAAACCGGCGGGAAACCGCCGGCTCCCCTTTTCCGACCACGGCTTTACCGCCGCGGTCAGAATCGCCCAGGAAGCACCGCCAGCCTGTTGGCGGTGCTTCCGCCGCACTCCGCCATGGCGGTCATGGACCCCCAAGGTCAGAATGACCCCCTAAGTCTTCTGAGGAAGCAACAGGTACTTGACAGCAGCTACTCTTCAGTTATTTCATATGAAGACCTTCCCTAGACCCTACTCTAGAGGTCACACAAACACTGTCATCAGGAAGCAGGAGGCATTATTTACTACTAATTGCTCTGTAGGAGTGGGAGCACAATACTCCAAACCCATATGTCAATCAATCTATCAATTATTCAGGAGATTTATAGGGGCAAATTTAACAGCCCCTAGCGCCACTGGAGCGTCACTTTTCGTGATGCTCCGGTGGCACTAACCACTGCTCCATATTTACAAGGAGGTGTAACGCCTCTTTTTGTGGAGTTACACCTCCCTGTAAATATGGGCCCCTCGGACACAGTTTTCTGCATCAGAGGGACGTGCAATGGGTGTTGCTGTGGGTGTTCCACTGCAACACCCACTGCTTTTGATGCTGCCTCAGATTTACAATTTGTGCTACACCTGAGGCAGCGCCAAAAACTAACACCATCCCAGGGCTGGTGTGAGCGTGGCAAAACGAGGAGGAATGCTTTTATTCCTCCTCGTTTTTGCTTTTTCTATGTGTGCTGCATTCTGCAGCACACATAGAATAAGAAAAATGCCATGGATGATTGTTTATGTGCAGGAAGGGACACCTTCCTCTATATAAACAATCTATCCCCTCAGTGCAGACACCCTTGCACTATGGTGCAAAGAAGCCTGCATTGGCTCAGGCAGCTTAGTTTAGCTCCGGCGCAGGGGGAAACACAGGCCTGCACTGTATTCCTCTAAATACGGTGCATCCCTGCGTTTCAAAATTGCCGAAGCGAAGCGCTGCTATTTTTAGCGCAGCACTGCGCTGTGCCACTTTGGCTTAAATCAGGACCTTAGAGCACTACTTGTCACCTGTTAGGGTATCTAAGCGATGTGCTAAGTTTATTTCAAGCACAGAAAGACTGACACTCAAAAGGGGTCTTAAATTGCAACCCTTCAAACAACAGACAGTCTAGTTACAGCAGGCCTAACCCGTCATCAGCAAGAAGTACCTTCCAAGCATTAAGGGAGGTCACATCCCAAAAAAAGTATATTGAAGCAGAACGCATACCAAGGGGCATGAGAGTTCTAATACTTCCACCAGTTGAAACTACCAACCCATAAAAAAATTGAAAATGGGAAATCACTCTTAAAGAAGCTTCCAATCATATGATCAGACAGCTTGTAGATATCACAGAAGAAGAGTATAATAAATATAAAACTGAGATGGATGTGCTAACCAAAAAAATTGGAAAATGGGGAGATATTACAACAAAAAAATGATGAAATGTTGAACCAAATAATAGACAGTTATGAAGAGGGCTTAATTAAGAAGAACAGAAAATTACGTAGAGACCAGCTATATTGCCAGCTACGACGAGTATACACATTTGCGAAATGATACAGTAACTTCCCAACCACAACAACGGACTTACAGGGAACAATCAGCCCCTCCACAGATCCCCCTCCACAGGAACCTAGTTTTGACCCGGACACATCAGGCAGTAGCATCGAAGCAACAACCATAAAAGTAAGTGTGATTTTTTTTTTTAGGAAGTATATTGCCACTGACTATGTATATGTAGGAGATTCAAGGGCCTGAACAGAAATACGTCAGCAAAAAGGAAAACAATGGATGGACCAAGTCCTGAATTACAAATTTCTCTGAAACAAGTGACGAAACAATCAGTTCACCCCTGACTTTAGCGCAGAAGATGGGGATTGATACTAGTTTCACTATGACCAATATCATTGACAAAAAATCCACCTTCACACCACAAGCACCTGGCAATACCACAGAGTTATTTCACATAGCTGTCACAAACAATCTGGAGATTGAACTACACCAAATATGACAAGAGAAGCAAATTTTTACAAAAACACAAGTCAAAATGATAGAACAGGCATCCGGACCCTACAAAACAACAAATTTATGATTATCAAAGAAACAGACAAAGGGGGCAATGTGGTCCTTCTGCACATGGAAGATTACAATCAGAGAAGCAAAGAGACAACTATCAGATGCAAGCTGCTATAAGACTCTAACAAGCAATCCAACATAAGACATCCAAATAAGACTAAAGGCTACGTTTCAAAAATTGTATACTAAGAACCTGCTGACATGGGAAGAGAAAATATATCTCTTCATCAAACACCCCATAATGGCCACTTTCTGTCTACTTCCTAAGGTCCACAAAAAGGCATTTCCACCATCAGAGTGCCCAATTATTGCAGGTATCAATTCAATTTGCTTTTGCTTAAGAGAATTTATGAACCCCCATCTAGAACCTTTCATGAAGGATGGTGCATCTGGGATACCAAGGACATCATGAGGAAGCTGAGTACCATCATAGGGAACAAAGCGCACATATTGGTGACTACTGACATAGTTAGACTTTACACTTTCATGTGACAACCAGAAGGGATAAATGCAGTCCAAAAAGCCCTTGAAACAAAATCAGCACACTTCATGGAATCAAATAACATGATTATAGAATTGTTATGTTTCAGCCTATCCAACAACATTTTAAGCTGCGATGAGGAATACTACATGCAAATACAGGGTAAGGAGATAGGAGCAAAATTTGTACCGCCATAGTTTCGGGCAACCACATTTTTAGACTACACCTACAGATAATATTTTGGGGGAGATATATTAACGGCATACTCTGCACATGGCAAAGCCCTGAAACTACTCTGAAAAATTACTTCCAGAAAATCAATAGCATACTAGGACTACATTAAACATCTACTGAGGTGCAACAGCTTCTACTCTCACATTGCCATCAAAAATATCCCCAAAGGAGAACTGCAACAAATTAAACAGAATTTTAGTTAAAGAGACACATATGATCATATTGGAGAAATCGATGTTGATGCACACAGATATATCTTCATATACAAAGTTGCATCACAATTATTAGATTCCCCATTGTGAACTCTCCATCAACTCCGGCATGTAGGTACATTGTCAGGCAGGGTCCAAGACTAAGGGCCTCATTCTGACTTTGGCGGGCGGCAGAGGCCGCCCGCCAAAGTACCGCCGTCAGAATACCGCTGCGCGGTCAAAAGACCGCCGCGGTAATTCTGAGTTTCCCGCTGGGCTGGCGGGCGACCGTCAGAAGGCCGCCCGCCAGCCCAGTGGGAAACCCCCTTCCATGAGGATGCCGGCTCCGAATGGAGCCGGCGGAGTGGAAAGTGTGCGACGGGTGCAGTTGCACCCATCGCGATTTTCAGTGTCTGCTTGGCAGACACTGAAAATCTTGGTGGGGCCCTGTTAGGGGGCCCCTGCAGTGCCCATGCCAGTGGCATGGGCACTGCAGGGGCCCCCAGGGGCCCCGCAACACCCGTTACCACCAGCCAGGTTCTGGCGGTCAAAACCGCCAGAGCCAGGCTGGCGGTAAGGGGGTCGGAATCCCCATGGCGGCGCTGCCTGCAGCGCCGCCATGGAGGATTCCCCAGGGCAGCGGGAAACCGGCGGGACACCGCCGGCTTTCCGTTTCTGACCGCGGCGGTACCGCCGTGGTCAGAATGCCCATGGATGCACCGTCAGCCTGTTGGCGGTGCATCCGCGGTCGTTGGCCTGGCGGTAGTCTACCGCCAGGGTCAGAATGACCCCCTAAGGCCTGAGATTACTGACTGACAGGTCACAGGTGGGGTGACACGCATCCAACAAACGCACAAACAAGAAAACTTATATCAGATCCCACAGAGAGGCCCAGCATCACCACAATGGTCCCTGGAGATTGGTCCCAATAAAACACACATGGCCAGAGGGTTGCAGATATTCCCAAAAAACACCATAAAGTTAGATTCCACAAGTAATTAGGAACTCTTAGCAAATCAGAACACAGCACACACAGTACATACAGCCACCATACGTCCCTCAGGTCGGACATCTGGGCACGTACTCACTGGCCCACAATGTGCCCACGCAAGGTTGACGCCAACCTGCATTCATCATCTGGAACTGCTTTTATGACTCCCTGACAACTGTTCGCATTTTTAACCAAGAATAGAATGTTTTTAAGTGCTTTATTGTATTCAGAGAAATGTATAAAAACCTACTGCAAAACAAATGTACATCGAGAGACAGTCCTTAGACCTAGGTTCTGTAACTGCTCTCCCATGCATAATATTTATTAAACAAGCTGTTCCTGTTTCGGCAAATGCCTCTTGTCTTTTGTTTTTCAAGGTAAATTCACATTAGAGCAACGCATGTTACAGCAGAAAATTAAATGACAGGAGGCCTGGATCGCAGGAGCTATGACAAAGACCATTGACAGGCAAAGGTCAGAGAAACGAATAAACAAACACTCGAAACGATAGCACAAGCCACGTCTCATGCATCAGAAGAGCAAAAAAGACATACGTTTCTCACAGATTTCCATAATGGAAATCACATTATCAGAAAAGTCCTTAAGTGCCAATGGCATCTCCTGACCAAATATCCTTCCATTAATGCCAGCATCCAGACATACCCCCAAATGGGATTTTGTTGTGCTAAAATCTTGAAGTAATTGCTATGTTAGCCTGAATTTATCTACTGTAGAAAAACAACATATACCATGTACAAAAAACAGCAGCTACCTTCTTGTACAAACCAGTGGGTTTCTATACATCTCAGTACTGTAATGTCTGTAAATTAAGAATGAATAAAATCAAGGAATTTGAACCGAAACCAGAAAGCATCTTAAAATGAAGGGATTGGATCAACAACAAAAGCAGATTTGACATATAGTTAATCCAGCTTCCATGCTCAAAAATATACGTAGGAAGTACAGTTAGACCACTCAAGATCCTAATACAGGAACATAACAGAAACGTCAACTAACCGGAGATATTCCCAGCACTAATGGAACACTTAAATCAGGGATACCCTTACAACACGCTTTTAAATTCTTTGGGAACAAATGAAAGCACACACAAGAGGTGGTAACCGTGCATTATGAATGAAGAGAGTAAAGTGAACTGATCATACCAATGAATACCATTAAGAAATCACTCAAAAAGATGCAGAAATACACTATTGGTTATAAAACACATAAGAGACTCTCCTGTTCAACAACCATGACTAAAGATTCAGTTCTTAATGGGACAGATCCTACAGTTATCTTCCATCTCCCTTTTTGTTCCAAAGCAACACTCAAATCAACAGAATATTTTCTTCTCATAGCAATTATGGTACACTTTGGGGCTATACATTGATGACTATGACCAGTCAGTATTTTTGATAATCAGAATGATAAACATTTTGAATGCAACGGGCCTTACGTTTACTCGAGTTAGATCTGTTAGTGTTGTGAATTCCTAACTTGCTACATAAATTGACAGAAGCAGGCTGACTCAAAGCGCCACTGCCGCCATGAGCGTGAGTGTTATTGGCTGTCTGCATGAATGTCTAGAAAGGATCGCGGTTGGGATGAATGGCAAATCGAAACCGGAGGGGGGGCCATCACACGCTGTAACAGGAGGAAGCATGACGTAGTGAGATGGCTAACAGAAATGTTCACTTAGTTAAATCGCCTGGGGAGGGAACTCAGCACAAAAAGGAGGGGCATTTCACAAAATGCACCAATAAAAACAAAGCATTTAAGATAAGCACAGCAAAGAATGAATAGCAAAAGTGGGCGTGGTTAAAAGCCCAGAGAGAGATTACAACAGGCTAGAGCGATTGTGAGCTCAATCCTAAAAAGGACAACCATGATATATAGATAACACACTTAGGTATCTCCTATTTCAATATTTTTTACTTTTACCTACTAAGTAAACCAAAAAAAAACAAAGATCGTAAACACAGTGATCAGAAATGACAAGAGCCTTATAGGACACAGATAGCACTGCTATGTATCTCTTCTATCAATATGTTCACTTTTAGGTCCTGAATAAACCGAAGATTGTAAACACAGAGACCAGGTGCTTATGTAAATAACTGACAGTATGATCCGACCACCACCACACCAATAGGGATAATCACACAACAGACCGAGCGAGACAAGACCTGTGAGACTGATAACGCGTCCGTCTATGTCAATTTATACACATCAGGACTCGTTTTAGGCCAATGAATCTTTGGGTCCAGTGGTGAGACACCGTAGGACGAGATAACTAATCAAAATATCAATCAATATGTCAATAACATTGTCAACGTTTAACATCAAAATATCTCTTACTTTAGACATTAATAAACGTTCGGCGCAACCATGACCTTTCAGTCATGAATAACCACACCTTAATGGAGTTAATAAGTTTTATTCCCTATTGATTACAATCTAGTAGCAAAGGCATTAATCTCAAAGTCAATAAACATATAAGCATGATTACAAGATGGCAACCACAATAAGCTTTCGATAATGCAAAGATCACTAACATAGACAATCAGATAGATATAAGCAGATTATAACACATGATACTTTCTAAGATACTAGTTCAGCATAGCACCACGTCAGTCACGTCAGTTTGTCAGTCAGAATGAATACCTCGCCTAACCTCTAATTAGCATTAGCATGTTGGGCGTCATGCAAAACAATTTTGAACACCAATTTGGAAAACTTCTAGCTAAGGTCTCTATCAAAACATACAGCAGTTGGTACCTAGAAAGAAAGGCAAAATGAATTTCCATTAGCAATTTTATAATTACCCTCCTCTGATTAAGTCAGCATTCAGGCTCAGTCTTCATCTTCAGGACATCAGTTAGATCGCCGTCAATCTATCTAAGTTAGAGGCAAGACACTCTCCTCATAAGGAGAAAAGTGTAAGGGGCAGCAGTATGGGCAAGGATGGTTTGTCTATGTCTCAAGTCACAGAATAGTGTGACAGAGTTTCGGGATGTAATCAATATCATTCCCTACCTAATGGACTGGTTATTTCCTGTGTCATGGGTTTTTATCCCTTTCTAGTAATTCATTCCCCCAAAATTCTATTGGTTAGTCAATACACCCCATCATTGTTAACCTATCAAATTATACATTAAGTAATGCATTTGTCATCTCTCGATAATATTTTGTCTTCTGATTGGTCTTCATAATCGGCCTTCCGTAGGTGGCATATCCGGGGTTACTTCATCAGCTTGGCACACGTCTCAGGTTAAAAGTTCTCTTTCCCTCGTCTCATTGTCCTTGGAAGTATCTACAAATGTTTCGAAGCACAATCATTTTATACTAAAAGATGCTAGCATGCGGATGGGAAGATGTCCCTATGTTTCAAACTAATACAGAGAGAACAATAGCTGGGTCATGGTCGTTTGCAAGTCCGCACACTGAAGAGACAGGAAAAATACGCTTTTAATATGAGAGCTACACAGCTTCTGCTTGGCTCATGCTAACTTAAGATATACGAGTTTTAATGAATGCAGTTTTATACGTTTTAATGTGCTCAGTTAGGCAAACTATAGACGATTATTCCTTACAGTTGTCATTAGTTTATACATGTGAACGATCCTCCATTTTTATGAATACGCTTTTAATGAATGTTTATTAATACAGCATTGTTAGACATAAGCATTTCACGTCTATAATATGTAATATCAAAATACGCTCTCTCAGTCCCTCCTCTGATGACGCTCGTCATCACAAATCTTCCAGGTTTTAATTCTTTATTTTACGCATAATGTGCATTTCAACACCTTTTCCCTTATGTGAGCTTTCCCATATTTCATTAAACATTTTCTCTCTTTCACTTTCTTCGTTTCTTTTGGTTCTGTTAGCCAAATTTCTTTTCACCTTTTCATTAATTTGGCATATTCCCCAAAATCCCAATAAACAAATCAGAACAATTAATAATCCCATCATGATTTTTGCAAGTACCCCATTCCAAATGTTGGTAAACCAGCTTCCCACTCGAGCAATTCCCTTTCCAAATTTCTCCCAAACACCAAGTTCTTTTAGATCCTTCAAATCTGCACTATCTCTAGTCAGGCTAGTAAGCATGCTTCTAATTTTCTTACTATTGTCAGGTATATACGAGCAACAATGTCGCTCATTAAGCATTTTGCACACACCTCCACTCTTTGCTAAAAGAATGTCTAAAGCAAGCCGGTTTTGAAGAGTCATAGCTCTTTCTGCAGCAAGTTCTGTATCCATCAGAAGTATAGCTCCTGTAAAATTTGTCAGCATGTTATCCACAATAGTAGACAACTTTTGAATTTTCATAGAATTTAGGACAACCCCTACTGAAGGGATTATAGCTCCAAATATATCACCAATGACAGCCGCCACTGATTCTCGTTTTTGTCTGGTATGTTGTAATTCAGACGTTTTAGGTAGTTGTTTTAAGTCATCAATCTGGTAAATCTTTGGGAATATTATTCCCAAATAACATGTCCCATACCATCCCTTAGGAAGACGGTAATACGCATTTAACCCACAGATGTAATAGATTCCAGGAATCGCTGGGTCTTGTCCATTTAACATAAAGGTCCATTTGCTCTGAAACAAAAACACATGCCTACATTCACTCGTTCCCACAAACAAATTATCTTGATCAGATTTTGGTCTATATATGCAGAGTCTACCTACGTGTAATGCATCTATAGCTAACTTGCCTTGTGTTTTAATTTCAGTATAAGCATAATCATTTGCATAAGTGTGTTTTTCTAAACCTTTTTCTAATCTTTCTTTTAATGCTTTGCGTCTATCATCTGTGTGATCTAAAAAGCTTTTCTCTACAGGAGACAGTAAGCATGTCAAGTTATTGCGATGTGCATAAGCAGTTCCAAATGTTAGTGTTGGCTCAAAGAATCCTCTAACTAATTTTATATCATGTTCTTTAGCTAACTTATTTAAGAATTCAATAACAGGCACAAAAGAAAACACAACATCCAAATTTGAATAAAAATATTGCACATGCTCTTGATTATAAAATCTTGTTAGTAGCAAGCTACAGCTGATCCCATACGTAAGAGGGAGGCTATGATAAGTAACTCCCTCCTGCACAGATGAAGGAATTTTAGTGCATACATAACAGTCTTTCGCATTCATAGTTTCCACATACTCATTTAGTAGGCGATAGAAAACATTAGTAGAAAGCTCCCCGTTTGGATTAGTTCCCTCATGCAGATGTTTTGTGTCTTGCTTAAATTTCTCCCATGGTGATAGTTTATTAGTTGTAGTAGTAGTTTCAGGTTTTGTAGTTGCATTAATAGTTTCACTCTTTTTCCATGGCATTCCTACAATCACTCCCACAATCATTATTGCACATACAGCACCTATCATAAGTCCTAACCAGCCACACACTTTACTTCCCTTGTTACTACAAGCCATGTTTGTATAGAATCAAACAGCAGATTAACAATCAACTCTGAGTAGCAAACTCTTTCTGCGTAATTTACAGCATCTTCACTCAATCCAGGACCCTTTTCGTCAATTCAGGTTAGCAGCTTGTCGTAATCAGGTCTCTATAAGTCAAATCCAGGTTTAATGTCACTTTCCGGTAGTTTTATTTCTTCTCTAAGATTCTTGTTTATTTTTTTTTTCAGCTTTCACAATTTTCAATGTCTTTCTCTTCAATTTTCTTATTGTATTTTCTTCAGGTACCGTAGTACTGGCCTGGTATTTCTCGATCAAAACAAAACGCTAAGAATTCTTGTTGCCATTCAGCGGTTGTAGCGTATGCCCATTCAGGACCGGTATATCTTCTGTTTGCTATTCTTTTTCTTTTTATTCTTCGTTCACCTTGTTGTTCTCCTTCACTCAGATCGTCTGTCCGTGAGGTATCGCTTTCCTCTATTATTGTTTCGTTTGCTATTTCTCTTATTCTAAAGTGTGACTTTTCTGGCCAATTGTCACCTCTGTTCGTCTTACTTCTGCGTTTTCCTTCAGTGCCTTGGACAGCACCCTCCTCTGATAATATGGTGTTTTCTCCTGATAGGCTTGGAACACGTTCGGCAGATCTTGATTCGTTCTGAGTTAAATTTGCCACTTCTTCGTCTCTCTCTCTCTGTTCGATACTGTATTCAGATTCTGAATTGTATTCGTCTGCTTCTGGGAGAACCTCTCCTTGACTTTGTTCTCCTGCTGCCTCCACTGAGATTGGCACTTCGTCACCTCTCTCGAACTCACTGATAGTTTGAGGGACACAGCTGTTCTCAGCGGGCTCTCCTGTAATCTCAGATCCTTCTTGACTGATCTCTGATTCTGAGACTTCTCCTCTTGAGGTTGCTGCACCGGAATTTTCAAGTTCCTCTTCAACAGGACACGCTACCCTTTTTGTATGACTGGCATGTATCCAGTTGGGAACCCCGGCACACTTCACAGCAGTAGTGGTCGTCAATATCACTTGATATGGCCCTTTCCAACGCGGCTCAAGACACGATTTTCTTACGTGCTTCTTGACAACCACCCAATCTCCAGCTTGCAGAGAGAGTCCTGGTTCGCCGATTGGTGGTAACGTGTTAGCTTCCACCTGGTGAGAGAAAGAGCGAATCACGTCAGCCAAACTTTTGCAGTAATCCAACACCATATCATCTGTAATATTCACTAGTGCATTTGCAGGTACCGCTGGTAACCTCATTGCTCTGCCCATGAGGATTTCATGTGGGGACAATCCTGTTTTCTTATCTGGCGTGTTTCTCATAGACATCAGCACTAGAGGTAACGCATCTGGCCACTTCATGTTTGTTGCTGCACACATTTTTGCTATTCTTGATTTCAAAGTACCATTCATCTGTTCGACTAGTCCTGAAGCTTCAGGGCGATAGCTACAATGCAGCTTTTGTTCAATGTTGAGTGCGGCACACAGAAGTTTAATCACCTCATTGTCGAAGTGTCTTCCCCTATCTGATTCTATAGAAACCGGAAACCCGAACCTGGGTATTAATTCTCTGAGTAGTAGTTTTGCAACTGTAAGACTGTCATTCCTACGTGTGGGATATGCCTCAATCCAATGGCTAAAAACACACACAATCACCAGCACGTATCTCAAACCTCCACAAACAGGCATTTCAATGAAATCCATTTGTATCTTATTAAATGGACCACCAGCTCTCCCAATGTGGCTCAAAGTTACCACAGTTCCTTTTCCAGCGTTCATCTGTTGACAAATGACGCATCGGTGACAAGTAATCTCTGCGGCATGTCTGAATTTTGGATTAAACCAATCAATCTTAAATGATCTGATCATGGCATCTCTTCCCAAATGGGCCTGCCCATGATACAATCGGGCAAATTGTGACAGAAGATTGTTTGGCAACACTAGTTTTCCCTCTCCTGATACCCAAATATCGTCTGCTCTCTGTACACACTGCATTTTCTGCCAAGAACGTTTTTCTTCCTTACCAACGTGGCTTTGTAGTGTCTTTAATTCGTCTAAAGTATCAACCACTCGTAATGCTAGACTTAAGGTTGTGTCATTCTCAGGTTGTGGTAACAGTTCCCATTGCTCCTTAAAAGATATACAGTTCAATGCACAAAATCTGGCAACCTGGTCTGCATAACCATTCCCCATTGACACAAAATCTTGTGATCTGGTGTGAGCACTGCATTTCACCACAGCAATTTCAAAAGGCAACTGAATCGCATGTAACAAATCTCTTATCTGTTCTCCATTTTTCACTGGTGAACCAGAGGATGTCATAAACCCTCTTTGTGACCAGAGTTGACCAAAATCATGTACAATTCCAAATCCGTATCTGCTGTCTGTATAGATTGTGACCTTTAGATTTACAGCATCATGGCAGGCTTTTGTGAGAGCTATCAATTCTGCCACCTGGGCAGAAAACACTTTCTCAAGCCAGGAGGCTTCGACTATACCAGATATGGTACATACTGCATAACCAGCTCTCAAGGTTCCTGATGAATCTCTTAGACAGGACCCATCAACGAACATAATGTAATCGTTTTCCTTTAACTGGGTATCTTTTATATCTGAGCGAGGTTTGGTACTGAGCTCAGTTACCTCCAGACAATCATGCTCAAACTCTTCCCCATCTTTTATTTCTGTATTCTCAATGGGAAGTAGAGTTGCCGGGTTCAGTACAGTGCACCTTTTCAATGTGACATTTGGTGACCCCAGAATAATTGTCTCATATTTGGTAAGTCGGGCATTTGTCATGTGTTGTGTCTTAGTTCGTGTCAGCAGAATTTCAACAGAATGTGGAACCAATACTGTCAGGGGATATCCCATGACTATGCCCTCGCATTGTGAAAGGCTTTGACCAACTGCTGCGACTGCTCGCAAACAACCCGGTAAGGCTGCTGCGACAGGGTCCAAAGTAGCCGAAAAATATGCTACAGGGCGATTTGCATCTCCATGGACCTGTGTTAAAACAGACAAAGAACAAGCATCACGTTCATGACAGAACAACAAAAATGGTTTCTCATAATCAGGCATTCCTAATGCTGGAGCCCTGCACATGCATTCTTTCAGCTCTAGAAATGACTCAAGCTCTTCTTTTGTCAATGTGATTGTGTATGGTTCATCCTTAACTTCCTTTCCTGTCAGCTTTGTTAATGGTTTTGAAATGATCGAGAAGTTGGGTATCCGCTGTCGACAGTAGCCCACCATTCCCAAGAACATTCTGACATCTCTCTTTGTTGTTGGGGGATTCATTTGTAAAACAACTGTTATTCTCTCTTTTGATATTCTTCGAGACCCTTTCTCAATCAGATGCCCCAAATATTTTACTTCTTTTTGGCAGTACTGCAGCTTTTTAGGTGACACCTTATGTCCGTTTTTTCCCAAATTATTTAATAAGGCAATGGTATCATATTTGCAGCTGTCTTTTGTTTTGGATGCAATCAACAAATCATCAATGTACTGCACAAGAGTCGAATTGTAAGGTAGCACAAGAGGTTCCAAATCCTTCTTCAATATCTGATTGAAGATGGATGGTGACTCAGAAAACCCCTGAGGAATTCTGCACCAACTGTATACCTTATCCAGGAACTTGAAACTGAACAAAAACTGGCTGTCCTCGTGAAGTGGAATCGAGAAAAACGCTTGTGATAGGTCTACTACGGTAAACCACTCAGCATCACAAGGAACCTGGTACATTATTACTGCTGGGTTGGGAACCACAGGGCAGCATTTTACCACGATTTCGTTTATTTTTCTCAAATCCTGCACAATTCGAACTTTCCCACAGGGCTTTCTCAAACCCATAATTGGAGAGTTACACTGACTACTCAGGACTTCTTTCAAAACTCCCTGTCTGAGAAAATCTGCAATTATCTGTGTCACTTCAATAAGGATATCCTGAGTCATGTGATATTGTGACACTTGTGGGAACTCTGCATTCGGCCTTATCTGCACCTTGATTGGTTTTACTCCCTTTATTAATCCAACCTCCTTTCCAGTCAAATCCCACACTTTCTCTATCACCGATCCTTGCAGATCAGCAGGTAGATCGCTCAAGGTGAACACTGGGAAAAGGGTAATTAGAGGGTAATCTTCATTCATCTCTCTTTCTTCTTCCATGAGCTGACCCTCATCTGCCTCGTCATCACTGTTTGTCTGAACCTCTATTCCACCATTGGAACAGGTAATTGAACATTTGGTTTTGCACAATAAGTCTCTTCCTAACAAGGATACTGGACTTGAATCGCATACAACAAATCTATGCAGGCCCTGGAAATTTCCAATTTCAACCTGCACTGGGTCAGTGATTGGATTAGTCAGGTACTGGTTAGCCACACCAACCACTCGTATGGTGCGCCCTGAGAGAGGTAACCTTGGTACCTCTGCACTGCGAACAGTAGAGCGTGTAGCTCCTGTATCAACTAAAAATGAGACTTCGTAGCCCATTACTTTTCCCTCCACATATGGGCCTCTCTGGTCTACCTCTAAGGATGCGGCGAGTCTGCACTCTTCACTGTCTGAACTATCATCTGACCAATCCTCATTCATCTCATTTTCACCTCGTAATGGGAATTGTTGTACAGTGTTGTTTTGACTTGTTACTTGTCCTGTGACCTGTTGAGGAAGCATCACCTGTTGCTGTCCCATCGGAGCTAGGGGTAACTGCATTTGCTGTCTAGGCACCATAGGGATCTGCTGTTGCATCGGTTGTACTGACACTGTTTGGAAACGCGGCATTTGCATTCGCTGCATAGGTTGCACCCCTGTCATTTGTACCAAATTATTTTGATAGTTCTGATTCGGGTGTCTCATTCTTGAACCTCGTGAATTTTGCAATGTACCGGCATTGATACTCTGCTGAACTGTACCATCCTGCATTATATTTGGACAATCCCGTTTCCAATGTCCCACGCCCCAGCACGCATGGCATGGTGACATCTTTTTCACTCCTTGACCATCACCTTGAACAACCACATTATTCATGTCCGCACCACGGTTCACAAACCCTTGACCTGTACCTCTCGGCTGTGCCTGAAACACACTATTCAATTGCGGTTGTTGCTGTATCATTTGCTGAACACCATTTCCCTGTATTCCAGCCTGTGCAGCTCTTATCTGCATCACCATCACCTTCTCCTTCAACTTCTTCTGCTTTAACTCAATTTCGTCACTACAGTATTTCGCGTACTGTAATACTTCATCAATCGGTTTAGCTTGCCAACAAATCAAATGATTTTTAATCATTTGACTGACCTCCGGTCTCAGCCCTTCGACAAATCTGAACACAAGATGATTCATGTCCTTCGGCTCAATTGTTTCAGTACCACTGTAATGTTTAAATGCCTTTAACAATCTTTCATAATATGCATGTATTGACTCTTTAACCTCTTGAGAGGTCCGGTCAATTTTCTGCCAATCAGTCACCTTCGGCGACACCTTTTGTTTCAAAAACTCAATTACTTTATGATAATATTTCATCACCTCTTCAGAAGGCGCTCCAGTCACTTTATCCCTTGCCGGTTCCTTTGTGGGCCAATCTACCCCTCTCTTGCATTCAAGCCACAAGTCTGGCGGAACAATAATCTCAAACAAGGTATTTAAGTCTTCCCAGAGACACTTCGCAAGCTTTACGAATCTATCTGTCTGTTGATACCACTCGATCGGTTTTTCTCTTAACCTGGGATAATCATTCGTAAAGGACAAAATGTCTCCCCTGGACCAAGGCACATGCACCAAAACACCACCAGCTGTCTCTCTCATAGGTAGGATTTTCACTGTCTCTAAGTTTGGTGTGACTGTTGTCTCATTAGATACTGGACTATCTCTTTTCCCCTTATCTCTTTTCTTCATCCATCGTCCTTCCCATTTCTCTAGTGCTCCCCAAATTTGTGCGCTTTGCAGCAGCTCTTTCAAATGTGTCTTCATGCCTGCAGATCTCATGTGCTCAAAATCTTTTGAGTCAAAATCTAATCTGTAAATCAGTTTCAAATGTTTTGTGTTTCCAATGTCGATATTGTATTTGTCTGCCAAATTCGTTAATTTCTGGTGTACTTTACCTACCTCTTTGGTTATTTTAGGGCATAGGTACCTTAATTCTGCCTCAGTGTAAGACTCCAACCTATTTACTCCCATTGTTCCATCCACCAATTCAGCAGCTTCTGCTCCTAGTCGTACTAGATTTAGATATTCATCATGTTTCTCTTTCTCAGGTTCGATTGCAGCTGCTGTAGCTCTTTGTGATGTGCAGGTTTTCTCTAACCACTCATTTAGCTGTTGTACTGTAAAACCCTGCAGTGAAATGTTCCCTGCATGTATCATTGGAGTGTATGAGGTATTTGTACTCATAGTTTGGGGAGTCAAGACTCCCAATCCTGCTTGTCGCATTGCCTCAAGAGGTGCCCCTATTGGACTAAGGTCCATTAAGGGTCTTGATTGTTCACAAGCCTGTCCTCTCTGTGTCATTATTTGTGGAGTTATAATAGGCCCTCCTCTTATCGTTTCATGAGTTAGGACTCCCTGTTCACACATCCTTGTTTTCTCCTGTGCATATAACGGCACCGGGGGACCAACTGTAATGGGTAATGATATAGCGGCAGGTGTCTGGCCTGCTCCCAAGCTTCTTGGAGCTGCAACACCATAGGTCTGATCTAATAATCCTGGTGCAGGTTCTCTTAAAGGACCCGCTACTGGGTTATACCCAGGTATCAGTTTTGGCGGTTGTGACACTAACTGCGGAGTTGATTCAATCTGCATTAACCTTGGCTTTGTATATATCGGGTCTGGCTGCACCACCAAGTTCGTAGTAGTCTCAAGCACTGGAACATCGGGATAAATTCTTTTTATCTGTGGTGGAGGCTGTAACTGTATCGGCGGGTCTGGAGCAGTGGGTACACTGACACCATTTTGTATCAAAGCTGTATCGCTATTCTGTACTGTATCAGTAACACCCTTCTCTTTCGTCTGGTTCCCAGGATCCAAGCTAGTACTTGGAGCACTGTCGTTCACCGCGTAAGGTGGTGGACGATCATGTAACAGCCTATCCATAAACGCCTCATCATCTGATTCGTCCTCTTCTTCCCAAGATCTTTTATTCTCTTTGTGTTTGTCTGGTTCTTTGTCAGTTTTGCAAGAAGCTTTCTTTCCCTGTGTTTCCTCTCCCTGGGTTATTGCCGGAAACAGCTTCAACCCATCCACTATTCCTCGTCTCCACATTTTGTTCTCATTATCCCACCTAGCCTCTGCATAGGATTTTTCGGCTCATGTCAATCTCCTTTGAAATCTTTCTTGTCTATGTTTAAGAGCCATCAGGTCCCAAATTGCCAAAGCCTCATATTGTGCTGGTCGAGGAGGTGGTTGCTGCGTACTTAACATCCACCTCAGATTTTCTAAAACCTTTTGATTAAACGTTCCATGTTCGGGAAACGCTAGACACCCTTCTTTCTCTGTTAGTTTGCGCCATTGTTTTATCCATAAACACGGTGCAACACCCTTTTCCTCCATAACCGTGTAAGCTGGTGTACCCTCAGGTGGCGTAGGTTCCCCATCAGTTGCAACGATATACACATTTCCTTTCAATGCGCTTTTGAATGCCTTAACAAAATTCATTTTTGTTTTATTTTTACTCAGGAAAAACGGCTTAGTTCCCAGGACACTCTTCACCTACCCTTTGCTCAACCTATTGCCTTTCACGGACGGCAGCCAATCCGTGCGCGACCCCTCTCGACATCTGACCTATCCCAGCGCGGCACCACTGATGTCACACTCACGCACACTGCAGCTGACAAAGTCTTGCGGCTTGTCCACACCTCACTAACTCTTTACAACTCATACAAACTAATGCAAATTATTGCTAGCACTTGAATGACAACACAAATCTGCTGGTTCACTACAGGAAGGGTAACACATTCGCTTCAGAACTTTACAGAGATTTCATTTGAAGCCTCGGCCGCTACTCTCTCCTTCTCAGTTCCCTCATACGCAAGCAGAATTCGTCCTGCAAATCCTACTCTCGACTTGTCAATGACTCCTTCTAGTGCACTTTAGAACTTGTCAAATCTCCATCGAAGGTTACACACATGCATCATAACTCGAAACTCGATCTGTCAACCACGCCTGATTGACCTATTAAACTGCACAGATTACAACATAAACCAATTTAACATCATACTCCAGAGTCTTAGACCTCAATAGGCCCGTATACAACAACCAACCACGTGGATAATTTTGAGCAACAAGCGCTGCATTCACATGAAGTACGCCGACTTCCCTACTCTCATGCTGTGGAGTACGCCCACTCCTTCTAAACAACACTTAATTTGGCCTAATCACACTCAAGTATTCACAATCACCTGCAAAGTGCATAAAATTTAATAAGCGCAAAAGACCCTAACCACACATACTATGGCGCCGAGAACATTCCCAACTCATTTAGGCAGGCTCCGAGATCCCAGGAAAGCCCATGACAGATCTAGCAACTCATCATCTTTCCAATTTGCATTATCACAAGAAAACAATTGAACAGTGAAAACTCCGTCCTAGGGCCCCCAAGGGCCAAACCGTACTCTGCTACCAAGACTGATAACGCGTCCGTCTATGTCAATTTATACACATCAGGACTCGTTTTAGGCCAATGAATCTTTGGGTCCAGTGGTGAGACACCGTAGGACGAGATAACTAATCAAAATATCAATCAATATGTCAATAACATTGTCAACGTTTAACATCAAAATATCTCTTACTTTAGACATTAATAAACGTTCGGCGCAACCATGACCTTTCAGTCATGAATAACCACACCTTAATGGAGTTAATAAGTTTTATTCCCTATTGATTACAATCTAGTAGCAAAGGCATTAATCTCAAAGTCAATAAACATATAAGCACGATTACAAGATGGCAACCACAATAAGCTTTCGATAATGCAAAGATCACTAACATAGACAATCAGATAGATATAAGCAGATTATAACACATGATACTTTCTAAGATACTAGTTCAGCAGAGCACCACGTCAGTCACGTCAGTTTGTCAGTCAGAATGAATACCTCGCCTAACCTCTAATTAGCATTAGCATGTTGGGCGTCATGCAAAACAATTTTGAACACCAATTTGGAAAACTTCTAGCTAAGGTCTCTATCAAAACATACAGCAGTTGGTACCTAGAAAGAAAGGCAAAATGAATTTCCATTAGCAATTTTATAATTACCCTCCTCTGATTAAGTCAGCATTCAGGATCAGTCTTCGTCTTCAGGACATCAGTTAGATCGCCGTCAATCTATCTAAGTTAGAGGCAAGACACTCTCCTCATAAGGAGAAAAGTGTAAGGGGCAGCAGTATGGGCAAGGATGGTTTGTCTATGTCTCAAGTCACAGAATAGTGTGACAGAGTTTCGGGATGTAATCAATATCATTCCCTACCTAATGGACTGGTTATTTCCTGTGTCATGGGTTTTTATCCCTTTCTAGTAATTCATTCCCCCAAAATTCTATTGGTTAGTCAATACACCCCATCATTGTTAACCTATCAAATTATACATTAAGTAATGCATTTGTCATCTCTCGATAATATTTTGTCTTCTGATTGGTCTTCATAATCGGCCTTCCGTAGGTGGCATATCCGGGGTTACTTCATCAGCTTGGCACACGTCTCAGGTTAAAAGTTCTCTTTCCCTCGTCTCATTGTCCTTGGAAGTATCTACAAATGTTTCGAAGCACAATCATTTTATACTAAAAGATGCTAGCATGCGGATGGGAAGATGTCCCTATGTTTCAAACTAATACAGAGAGAACAATAGCTGGGTCATGGTCGTTTGCAAGTCCGCACACTGAAGAGACAGGAAAAATATGCTTTTAATATGAGAGCTACACAGCTTCTGCTTGGCTCATGCTAACTTAAGATATACGAGTTTTAATGAATGCAGTTTTATACGTTTTAATGTGCTCAGTTAGGCAAACTATAGACGATTATTCCTTACAGTTGTCATTAGTTTATACATGTGAACGATCCTCCATTTTTATGAATACGCTTTTAATGAATGTTTATTAATACAGCATTGTTAGACATAAGCATTTCACGTCTATAATATGTAATATCAAAATACGCTCTCTCATAACCACTCTGCAAGGCATCAGCTTGAACACACTTCACAATTGTGGCACCAGAAGAACCCTTCACTTTAAAAATCAAAATTCCTCCATGTTTTATTCTTTGTCTAACATATCACGAGCAACTATAATACAAGGAATCATGTTTTATGCAACATTATTACTTTTTTATGGTATATATGTAGAACATGTGTATAACAAACAATTACTTTTTTTCAAATTTATCCGGCCCTAACTACGTCCCATTTCGACATAGTCGATGCTTTTTCTATCCTCATCAATGGTTTCTCTACATGCAGTTCACCTCTGACCTTCTTTATATAAACTGATGCTCGAGGGATAGTACAACAGTGACTTTGTGCCTTAGTTTCACCAGTATGTATGCAGTAAGCGCCTTTCTGTCAAATGATTTACAATGGTGTGGACAGACACTCACCTTTACTCTCTCTTTCCATTAGCAGGAACTACTGTATTGCCGCCACGTTACTATGACAAGTATATTTGGTATTTCTCATCCTGTCTGCACTACATCACAATCCACTTGACTTAAGCGCCCGCCTTCAGAATCCCTTTTCCTCTTTTGCTAGGTTTTGCCTCTACAGCGCTTGCACTGTGCTTGTGAAATATCTTGCATTAAAGAAAATATATTAAAAAGAGCTTAGAACCCACCCATACTTACCTGAATATACCATTTGTTCCTGCCAACGCTGCTCTTATTCACATGCTTCTGATTGGCCAGCATGTCACTTCCTGCTCCGCTTGTCAATGCACACCATTGCATAAAACTTTGCTCACAACTTCCAATCACTGGGACCAGACTACCGGCCGTGTCCTTCCACTTGCTACGCACTTTGAAGATACTTTTTTTTTTCTCCATTTCCTATTGATCACTCCATACAAAAGCAACTGAAGATTGTCTTCTCTCCTTCCAGCTTCTCTCCTTCCTCTCACTGCTCCTTCATCCTCTTGCCCTCCTCACACTGATGCTGTTCCTTCCCCATATGCCTGCAGAGGTACTTAAAAAAATATATATATTTTATACTGTAGCACTCCATCTGAGTTCGTCATTTTGAAGGATGACTATACCTGTCCCGCCCACCCTGCTCACATTTGTTGTTGATTGTCCGCCCCCCTCCATCTCCCACCCATCACTGCTTGCCCCCGCTGACCTTCCGTTACTGTCCACAGATTCCGTGCTCCCCTGATTCTGCTTTTCCCATTGTTAGCTTTCCTCCCTCAGAGTGGCCTCTGTTAGACTTTTCATCCGTGGCGTGGTCTCCCTTAACTTTTTGCCTCTGTTCCCCAGGTTGATGATGTGTGCTGGACTCTGATTTTGCTGTTTTTGTTACTCTGGGCACTTTACCACTGCTAACCAGTGCTAAAGTGCAAGTGCTCCTTTACAAAATGTGTATGTAATTGGTTTATCCATGATTGGCATATTTGGTTTAATAGTAAGTCCCTAGTAAAGTGCACTATAGGTGCCAGGGCCTGTAAATCAAATGCTACTAGTGGGCCTGCAGCACTGATTATGGCACCCACATAAGTAGCTCTGTAATCTTGTCTCTTACCTGCCGCTGCAGTGTCTGTGTGTGCAGTTTTAACTGTAAATTTGACTTGGCAAGTGTACCCACTTGCCAGGCCTAAACCTTCCCTTTTCTTACATGTCAGACACCCCTAAGGTAGGGCCTAGGTAGCCCCAAGTGCAGGGTGCAGTATATGGTTAAGGTAGGACATATAGGCCCTCATTACAACCCTGGCGGTAAATCCCGCTGTGCAGAAGACCGCCAACATACCGCTGCGGCCGTGGAATTCCACTACAGGTATTACGGCCCACATATCTGCCTCACATAATCTGCCACAATAAAGACACCCACACAAGTCCGCCACACCAAAGGTCAGTGATAATCTGACGATAGCAAAACCTCCACCGTCACGCCAACAGGAATACGCCCACAGTATCATGACCCACGAATCAACGCTGCGGTCATTCAACCGTGGTAAACCATTGGCGGTACACACCGCTGCGCTCCAAATATTTTACAAAACACAACCACTTTGGACAATTCGAAATACACACACCTGATACACATACACACACTACACCCACACACCCAATCCAATATAAAGCACACACCAACATCACCCACAAACCCTTACAACCAAAAATTGGAAAGAAGGCCAGAGAGAGAGACCACCTAAAACAACACCAGCATCCACAGACATACAACACCATCACTTACAAAACATCCACGCACCTCAAACAACACACACCAACACATCCCCTCACACATCACAACCGACACCACCTCACACATTACCCACACCACATCATGGCACCTCAAAGACACCCCTGATTCTCTAAGGAGGAGCTCAGGGTCATGGTGGAGGAAATCATCCGGGTAGAGCCACAGCTATTCGGATCACAGGTGCAGTAGACATCCATTGCAAGGAGCTATGGCGCAGAATTGTTGACAGGGTTAACGCAGTGGGACAGCATCCAAGAACACGGGATGACATCAGGAAGAGGTGGAACGACCTACGGGGGAAGGTACGTTCCATGGTATCCAGACACCAGATTGCTGTACAGAGGACTGGCGGTGGACCCCCACTTCCTCCCCACAACTAACAACATGGGAGGAGCAAGTCTTGGCAATCATGCATCCTGAGGGCCTCGCAGGAGTAGCAGGAGGACTAGACTCTGGTAAGTCATATCTTAACTACTTTATCCCCCCACCCCACCTGCATGCCATCTCATACTGCCACCCTTACCCTCACAACCGTCACCCCAACAACCCACAGATACCCCACTTACACAACCCACACATCCGAAAACCAAGCCCTGCATGTAACACCAATGCATGGACACCCATCACCAAAGCATGTCCAGTAGAGAGACTCACTCATGCCCCAAAATCTCCAATCACACAAGGGCCAAGCCAATAATGCAAGCACAGGAGTAGAGGGTCACTCACCCATTGCACAAGATGGCACACACAGATACAATAACTATGCATT
The DNA here is from genome assembly GCF_031143425.1 of Pleurodeles waltl. Lineage (NCBI taxonomy): Eukaryota > Metazoa > Chordata > Amphibia > Caudata > Salamandridae > Pleurodeles > Pleurodeles waltl. The sequence goes on along the minus strand of NC_090450.1, from coordinate 518,552,317 downwards.
TACATCCCAACAGGACCCCTACCCAACGTCACCAGACAGGAGGTGCCAGACATATCCAGTCCCCCCACAGAAGAGGCCCACAGTGACGACAGCAGCTCTGCATGCCTGGATCAAGATGACCAGCCCGGCCCATCAGGGACCTCGGGACAGTCAGTTCCTCTGACACAGTCACAAACCACCACTGAACCTCCCCCTCAGGAAACACCACCACAGCACCCACCCAGTGGGCCCATTCCTCTGTACCCAGGACATGTCAATCAGCAGTGTGTCCACCACTACAGGAAACCTAGGCAACCCCACTAACACAGAACGATCAGGGACCTAGGGGCAGTGGGCACACGGTTCAGGGGACAGAGGAATAGGATAACAGGGAAGCTGGGAGGACTGCTGTGCGACAGGGGGAGGACAGGCCCAGGGAACCGACACTCCACGAGGCACTCTCCAACATCATGGGAGCTTACCACCATTCCCAGGAGACCATGGGCACGGTACTGACCAAGTTTCAGGAGACCCAGCGGCTGCAGGAGGAACACTACCTTGGGATCAGGAAGGACTTGAAGTCCATCAACACCACCCTGGTCACCATTGCAGGGGTGCTGGCAGACCTTGTCAACTCCATGAGGGACACAGTGGCACACCAACAGGCCCCTGACACTAGCCTGGACGATGAACAGCCCTCCACCTCCACCGGCGCTAGTGGACAGGAGGCACCGCCACAGGCACCGCCACAGGACCGCCACAGGACCAACAGGCCACCAGCACCCCACCCCCTGCAGATGGAGAACCACCCCGCAAACGGTCCCTGAGATCCATGAACAAGACAGAGAACATTGCCAAGACCCCTGCCAGGAAGTAAGACCCCCATGAATGTCACCCTTCTGTCCCACTTTGTCACCCTGTCCACCTTAAACTGCCATTGCTCCATTTCATATGCCCCTTTGGACAATGCACCTGTGAAACAAATAGACTGGACTCTGCCATGGACATTCCTCCACCATCACCCCAGCCCATTTTACAACCCCCTCCACTTATTTGCACAGAAATAAACACACTTCAATCACAATCAGAAGTCAGTCTGTGATTTCACAAATGTGCAATTGCAATATCTATGGAATATAGCAATGTCAACGTACTTGTTAACATACCAATGTAACACAGCTGTGGGCCAGCAGTAAGCATAGCAGAGGGCACAAAGTGGGACCCAGATCTGTGAAATGGAAAGTCAAAGTGACAAGTCAGTGTCCATACTCTGAGTGAAAATGACAGACTTATGCTAGCTCCAAAAATAGTATGAGATGTGGGAAGCAGTTACATCTTCTCACCTGTGTCTCACTGGAAGTATTGCATGATGATGTTGTTTCGGTTGTCAACATCCTCTTCTTCTGCCTCCTCTTCTTCACTGTCCACAGGCTCCACAGCTGCCTCAAGACCACCATCTGGCCCACCCTCCTGTAGAAAAGGCACCTGTCGTCGCAAGGCCAGGTTGTGCAGCATACAGCAGGCCACGATTATCTGGCACACCTTCTTTGGTGAGTAGTTTAGAGATCCACCTGTCAGATGGAGGAACCGGAATCTGGCCTTCAGGAGGCCGAAGGTGCATTCTATAATCCTCCTAGTTCACCCATGTGCCTCATTGTAGCGTTCCTATGCCCTTGTCCTGGGATTCCTCACTGGGGTCAGTAGCCATGACAGGTTTGGGTAAGCAGAGTCACCTGCAAATATCGAGGAACGTCTGTTAGACACACACTAACCTTTAGGGACAACCCCATACCCAGACACCTATGTCAACTATATTGGGACTTTGGCCTCACCTATTAGCCACACACGGTGCCTCTGGAGTTGCCCCATCACATAAGGGATGCTGCTATTCCTCAAAAAGTAAGCGTCATGCACTGAGCCAGGATACTTGGTATTGACATGGGGGATGGACTGGTCTGCCAAACACACCATCGGCACATTCATCGAATGGTTGCTTTTCTGGTTTCTGTACACCTGTTCATTCCTGCAGGGGGATACAAATGCCACATGTGTTCCATCAATGGCACCAATGATGCTGGGGATATGTCCCAGGGCATAGAAGTCCCCTTTCACTGTGGGCAAATCCTCCACCTGAGGGAAAACGATGTAGCTGCGCATGTGTTTCAGCAGGGCAGATAACACTCTGGACAACACGTTAGAGAACATTGACTGGGACATCCCTGATGCCATGGCCACTGTTGTTTGAAAAGACCCACTGGCCAGGAAATGGAGTACAGACAGGACCTGCACTAGAGGTGGGATTCCTGTGGGATGGCGGATAGCTGAAATCAGGTCTGGCTCCAACTGGGCACACAGTTCCAGGATTGTTGCACGATCAAATCTGTATGTGATTATGATGTGTCTCTCTTCCATTGTCGACAGGTCCACCAGGGGTCTGTACACCGGAGGATGCCGCCATCTCATCACCTGCCCCAGCAGATGTGCCCTATGGAGGAGAACAGCGAGCAGAGAGTCATCCAACACTGAGGTATCACAATGTGTTATTTGCAGAAACGTTTGTAATTCGCAATGTGCAGGTATCTGTCTGTATTCCCGGCCTAGATAGGTGTGAGACAATTTTTATCCATCCCATGTGGCCCCTGAAATGGCAGCTGCCTGACCTGTAAGATGGGACAAGGGGAAATGAGGTAACTGCGCTGGCATTGTACACCATCGCGGTGGGCGGTCGAAGACCGCAGCACAATTCTGCATTGGTTAACATTGGGCCCTATGGGTCCCAAGAGCCGATGACGATGTACGCCGGCGGTGACGGTACGCATCGCCGCGGACGTGACCGCCATTTTCTGTCTGTTCACTCACTTGATATCTGACCTTCAACAGGAGAGGACCTACACTGCAAGTGCTGCTGTGACCTGTGTCTGGAAGCAATGATGGCTACAGTGTCTGGGGAAAGGGCCCCTGCCTTCATATCGGAGGAGTTGGAGAAACTAGTGGATGGGGTCCTCCCCCAGTACACGTAACTGTACGGTTCACCAGACAAACAGGTGAGTAAACTGTGAGCATGCTGCGTGGGCAATGCCTGTTTTGAGTGGTGTGGATGGAAGATACATGGGGGGGCTGAGGCCTGCATGTGCGGATGGTGAGTGTATGTGCATCAGGGCATGGGTGGGAACTGGTGGGCAATGACTATGACGGTCCGGACGGGTGAGTAATTTCCTTTCCCCCTGTACCATTCCTCTAGGTCAGCTCCCACCAGGAGAAGGGTATTTGGCCTGCAATCGCTAAGGACGTCGGGACCCTGGTGGTCTACCACAGACGGAGCACCCACTGCCGTAAAAGATGGGAGGACCTGCGCCGCTGGAGCAAGATGGCGGATCCCCAGCTGGGGATGGCCTCCCAACGTGGAAGGGGTGCCCATCGCACCATGACCCCACTGATGTACCGGATCCTGGCGGTGGCCTATCCGGAGTTGGATGGGCGCTTGAGAGCATCACAGCAGCCACAAGGGGGTGAGTACACTCTCATTCAGCTGACTCTGCACGCATTACAAGGTGTCTTGGTGGGGGAGGTGGGCAGTGGGTTCCCCTAGGCCAGGGCAAACTTGGTAGGCAAGGCACCTTGTGAGGAAGGCTCTGTGGCACCCAACCCCACTAGTGGTAAGAGCCATCTACACCTAGTCAGGCTCCTGTGACTTCCAGGTGTGCAGCAATTGGGCTTAGGCCTCGTACCCCATGGGCATGTGAAATTTCTAGGAACTGTTAGTGCATGGCGTAGTGCAGAGGGCTGCTCCCTGTGTGTTGTGTCCACCAACGGTAGTGGTGTTGTATGCACTGAACATGTTTTTCTTCTGTCTTCACCCCCTTTTTGTTGTCTCCCTGTTCTTGTGTGCAATAGCATCATCAGGCAGAGGAGCAGTGGCACCAGAGCAGGAGGGAGCTGTAACCCACTTAACCCTGGAGGGTGAAGCAACGTAGCCTGAAGCCACCAGTGGGATGGAGGGCGAGGGGAGCTCCACGACGGGGACAGGAGCATACACCAGTGACAGCGACTCCTTGCGGTGGCGGGTACCTCTGTGCCCACCGCATCAACAGGTACAGCTGCCACCCCCCTTACCAGCACCGTCCTCCCAGCAGCCCCTCAGCGTGTGTCCTGTGCCCGCTCACCCAGGAGGGTGGGCATCTCCTTCGCCCCAGGCAACTCAGGCCCTGCCCCAGTCAGCCCTGCTGCCCTCAGTGTGGAGGCTATTAACCTCCTGAGATCCCTCACTGTTGGGCAATCTACCATTTTGAATGCCATCCAGAATGTTGAGAGGCATTTGCAACAAACAAATGCATACCTGGAGGGCATTCATTCTGGGCAGGCGGCCCAACAGAGAGCATTTCAGGCTTTGGCCTCAGCACTGATGGCAGCCATTGTCCTTGCGTCCAGCCTACTCCCTCCAACTTCCACTACCCAGACCCAATCCCCTGTACCTCAGCCTATCCCAAGCACACCATCAGACCAGCATGCACACTCATCAACACACAAGAGTGGACATGGCAAACATAAGCACCACACATCCCACAAGCACTCACACAAGCGCCATCCCCATGCAGACACAGCAACACCCACTGCCTCCACTGTGTCCCCCTTTTCCACGTCCTCCTCCTAACTCCCTGTGTCATCTCCACTCACACCTGCATGCACTACATCTTCATCCACTGCCTCCATCACCAGCATGCCCATCACCGCACACCGCTCATGTGCAATCACCACCCCCACTACCATGCACACATCCCCTGTGTCCTCTCCCAGTGTGTCTGTGAGCCCTCCTCCCAAAGTACACAAACGCAGGCACACACCCACCGAACAGCCATCCACCTCACAACAGCCTCCGGCCCATGCACCTTCACCCAAATTCAGCAAACAAACACCTCCTACAACCACTACCTCTTCCTCCACTCCCAAACCCATTCAATCTTCCTGTCCCAGTGTGTCTAAAAAACATTTCCTGGCAAACCTTGAACTCTTCCCTTGACCTCAGCCCAGCACCTCAGCCACCAAATCCCCAGGCACAGTGGTGCCAGCAACTGCGGGAACATCGAGTGCGCTACCCACCAGGGCTGCCAGTGTGCCACGTAGAGAGGGCAAGGACATTCCACCACCTGCCAAGGTGAAGAAGGTGCCCACATCCTGGAGGGAGAAGCCGCACCTACCAGCCACCAAGGGCTGCGGGATAGTGACAAGACACCTGCGGCACCATCAAAGGTTGGGAAGGGACAAAAGCAGAAGAGCCGGTCAGGACAGGGCACGGTGGCACCGACTGAGGGACCTGTGTCACCCCTTTTGTCCACGACAACACCAACCTGTACGGCGGCGAACACCACAAGCTGCACCGCCACCAGCACCGCCACCTGCACCGCCACCAGCACCGCCACCTGCACTGCCACCTGCACAGCCACCGGCACGTCTGCGGCCTCAGCGACAGTCCCCAGCATCTTCACCAGTGGGCAGCGGTCCGAGCTGCAGGAGGCCTCCTGCTGTGTCCCTCTGCAGGTGCTGACCCATGCACCACCGCCAGCACCACCACCACAGACACTGCCGCAAGCACCGCCACCAGCCCCGCGACGTGCTCGGACAGTGGCACCACTGCTGACATGGCTACCATCCCCAGTGGTCAGTCGTCCGAGGCTGGAGGAGACTTCCTGGACCCTGGCCAGCTTCCATGAAGCATGACTTCCATCACTGTTTGCACCTGCAGGTGGAAGGCAAAGCCGCAGCAGTGTGGGGTATGTTGCTGCCTCCATGGCGTATCATGATACCTGTTCCTCTGCAATCTCATGGCACACACACCCAGGTGAGGGAATGGTACCGGCCACACTGCACGTGGAGCACTCTGGGCACCATGCCCCCTCCAGAACCATACATCCACTACGTCAGTCCTTGGCAGGATGAAGCACTCTGGGCACCATACTCCCTCCAGAACCAGTGGAGAATGACATCCACTACCTCAGTCCTTGGCAGGATGAAGCACTCTGGGCACCAGTCCCCCTCAAGAACCAGTGGAGACATACATCCACTACCTCAGTCCTTGGCAGGATGAAGCACTCTGGGCACCATGCCCCCTCCAGAACCAGTGGAGATATACATCCACTACCTCAGTCCTTGGCAGGATGAAGCACTCTGGGCACCAGGCCCCCTCCAGAACCAGTGGAGACTGTTATCCACTTGAGAGACTGTGGCTTTCCACTCCCCAGGGCCAAGCAGTGGGCAAACCACCCACTGGAGAGACTTGAGAGACTGTGGCTTTGCACTCCCCAGGCTAAAGCAGTGGGCAAACCACCCACTGGAGAGACTTGAGAGACTGTGGCTTTGCACTCCCCAGGATAAAGCAGTGGGCAAACCACCCACTGGAGAGACTTGAGAGACTGTGGCTTTGCACTCCCCAGGATACAGCAATGGGCATGGAACCCCCTGGTGCACCAGTGGCGTTGTGCGTTCATCTGGCTGAGGTGCCCCCCCTCTCCCTGAGGTGCCTGTTTATTTTCCCCAACAGTGTTCTCTCCGTTTCCAGTCAGGTATCTTGTGTGGGCTTTGCGCATGCATTTTGGGACCAGTGGTCCACGGACAATGATTACTACACTATCCGGACTTGTGTAGTTGGTGTACATATTTGTATATGCTGAATTTTTAACTTTGGCTATCAGATTTTTCATGATTACAATTGTTACAATCATTTAGTTTTGTCATTGCGTTCTTCCAGGAGTTGGGGGGTGTATATGTGATGTTGCTGCATGTATTTGTGTGTATGTTGTTGTGGGTGAGGGTGGGGGAGGGGGTATTGCGTGTTGCATGTGTGTGTCACTCTCTTTTCCCTCCCACCCTCCCCTGTGTTGTAGGTGCAGTACTCACCGTTTTCGTCAACGGAGTCTGTCCTGCTCCTGATAGAGCAGGAGGAAGAGCAGCATAGACAGGACCTATAGTTCGGGCTCCATGGCGTCCTGGTTCCTCGTTAGGTGTCGAGAGGTGAGTGGTTTCCCTTCTGTGTACTGTTTCTGCTGTGCTTTTGATCGTGTTGGTTCCGTGCCGGAAAAGGTGGCGGATAGGTCTGTTGGAATAGGGTGGGCGGTACTTTGTTGTCTGTTGTCTGTTGGCGGTTACCGCCGCAGTGTTTGTTTCTACCGCCGCGGCAGTCAGAGTGTTAAAGTGGCTGTCTTTGTTGGCGGTTTCCGCCATGGTCGTGATTCCATTTTTTTTTTTCCGCCGGCCTGTTGGCGGTATTACCGCCGCTTTAACATTGACTGCCAGGGTTGTAATGAGGACCATAGTTATGTGTTTTATATTTCCTAACAGTGAAATATTGCTAAATTCGTTTCTCACTGTTGCGAGGCCTGTGCCTCTCATAGGTTAACATGGGGGGACGTTTAAATATGAAGTGTAGATTCACTTTGGGAGCGGATGGACATGTGGAGTTTGGGGTCTCTGAGCTCATAATTTAAAAATACATCTTTTAGTAAAGTTGATTTTAAGATTGTGTGTTTGAAAATGCCACTTTTAGAAAGTGGGCATTTTCTTACTTATACCATTTCTGTGACTCTGCCTGTTTGTGGATTCCCAGTGTGGGTCAGTTTGATAGTTGGGCTGGTTGCAGCTCACACTAGAGAGTGACACAAAGGGAGCTGGGGTGTAGCCTGCATTTCCTGATGAGCCATCTGTGCTAGGAGGGAGGGGAGGAGTTGTCACTCACACCTGAAAGGGGTGTGCCTGCCCCTCACACAATGCAGTCTCCAACGCCCTGGTGAATGTCTGGGGCCTGGCCTGGGCAAGGCAGTATTTCACATTCAAAAGAGACTTCACTTTGAAGTAGGCCTACTTCAAAGGAGAAATTGGGTGTAAGAAGGGCACCCAAAACCACAGGCTTTAGAAACACTTCTGGAAACAAGAGGAACCTCTGCCTGGAGAAGAGCTGAAGAGCTGAGGAAAAAGGGTGGCCCTGCCTGTGACTGTGCTTTGTGTAGCTATCCTGCAGTTGCTGCTTCTGCCAGAGTAAGAGGGCGAAGACTGGACTTTGTGTGCCTTCCATCTTTAGAAGAACTCTTCAAGGGCTTGATTTAAAGCATGCCTCCTGTTGTTTGAAGTCTCAGGGATAGCAAAGACTTCTCTCTGCCAGTACCTGGAGTCTCTGGAGATACTCCTACTCTGCCCTGTGGTGCCCATCCAGTTCCTGGGACCTTGAAAGGAGAAGCTGGCAGCCTAAAGAAAAGGAAATCCACGCACAGAGCGCTGTGTGGGGAAAAGATTGACGCAACTCTGATCTGCGGCTGAAGAAATGGCGAGTTGCTAGCTCCGCCGCTAAGAATCAACGCTCGACGGAAACACGACCGAAGAAACGACGCACGTAGCAGGAGAAACGACGCGCAGCATCGCTAACGGAGGCTGGGAGATCGTAACCCACGCTACGTGGTTTTCGGATCATCGTGCGACTGGATTTCCGACTCAAGCACCGCTGGGTGTGTAAAAACAACGCAAGGCCTGCCCGGACCCGAGAGTGCACACCGGATCGGCGCATCGCTCTCCTGTGGAGAGAAGAAACTACGTGCCCCGACCCGATGAAAGGAGAAACGACACATGGTCCCGCTCGTGAGTGAAATCGCTGCATCGCAAGCCCTTTTTGATGCACACTCGCCCGTGCGGTGTTATTATTGACGCACCCAGGGTACATTTTCACTCTAACAGTGTCAGTCTGTGTTTAAAACTACTTAAAGACTCTTTTTGCATTTTTATTAATAACTTGACTTTTTTATTGTGGATTTGTGTTGTTTTGGTCTTATTTTGTTTAGATAAATATTTCCTATTGTTGTGTCATTTTGTAGTGTTTTCCTGAAGTTACTGTGTGTGTTGGTATAAATAGTTTACACATAGCACTCTGTAGTTAAGCCTACTGCTCTGCCAAGCTACCAAGGGGATAAGCAGGGGTTAGCTGAGGGTGATTATATTTTACCTTGACTAGAGTGAGGGTCCTTGCTTGAACAGGGGGTAACCTGACTGTCAACCAAAGACCCCATTTCTGACAGCCTCCAACTCCTGGATCCAGCCTTAGTTTCTCCTCAGCATCTTGTGATTACGGGCAAATCACTTAATCTACATGTGCCTAAATACAACAAGCATTGGCAAAGCCTGTAGGGTTTGCGTCTGCGAAATCTATTGTTGGTGTTGTCAATGTTTTTTAAGACATGTTGCACAGTGGCCCTAGCTGATGTTCTCCATGGCTTGATGTTTTTAAAAAAGAGCTGTGTCGCGGAAAGTGTTGATCGCATCATAATCCTTTTTTTTTATTTTTCTTTAAAACATGCTGCATAGCAGCTAACACTGCTGTGTAACATCTCAAAAAACATTGACAAAACCAATGGAAATCCAACAAATTTCTCAGAGGTGAAAACTATTGGTTTTGCCAATACTTGTTTTCTTAGATACCAGTACTGTCTTGGTGACGTAAATGGAGGGGTTCTCACTATTTTATTAAATCTGTACTGCACCCTTGTGGAAATAAATCGGCATTAGCTTATGAATCCAGATTTTTTCCGGAGAGGAAATGTCACTTTTCTTGTATTGGGACATTGTAAGCTACAATCATCATTGTCTAGATTTTTGTCTTTTCTTTAAACTGTACCCGTTTTTATTTATAAAATTCCCACCTTATTCACCCACAGCAGGCAGACTGGCTATGCAGATTCTACCTGTGGACCACTGGCTCACAACACGAGTGAAACAGACCTGTCATTCTATTAGGTATGGACTGAGTATATAGGCCCTCATTACAAAATTGGCCGTATTGGCCGCCTACCACCACAGTGACGGCCGCCAACATACCGCCGCCGTAGCTACCAGCCGGCAACACGTATCATGACCGCCAACGGTATTCTAATGCCGGTCATGGCGGCGAACGGCGGTAAGGCGGTGCTGCTGACAGCAGCACCGCCATACCAGCAAAACACCGACGACCGTATCATGAGCAATGATACGGCCTGGCGGTGTGTTGCTGGCGGATGCTGCTGCTGACAGCAGCTCCGCATCTCCAGCCGAAGGACCCCCTGCAAGCAGGTAAGTCGGGTTCTCCGACCCGAGAGGGGGGTGGGAGGATGTTGTGTGTATATGGGTGGGTGGGCGTATGCTTTGGATGCGTGCATGCGGGTGTGAGTCGAGTTGGATGCATGCATGAATGAGTGATTGTGTGTGTTGTGTGTTGTGGATCCATGTGTGTGACAAGGTATGTTGGTGTGTGTTGTGGTGTGTGGGTATGTATGTGTGCGTGCGTGGGTGGTGGTGGGTATGTCTGAGTACATGTGGGTATATGGGTGTGTGTGTGGGTGTGTATATGTGCGGGGGCAGGAGCGGGTGGCGGAGGGTGGGGGAAGTCTCTAAGGAGGGGGTAGGTGGAGGGGGAGAAACCCTATCAGTGCCAGGGAAGGAATTCCCTGGTACTGATAGTGCGTACTGCCATGGTTTTTGTGGCAGTACAAAAAACACGACAACCAAGGCGGTAGGCCGGGTCATAATCCCGAGGGTGGGAATGTGACGGCCACCGGGCTGGAGACCGAAGTCTCCAGCCCAGCGGCTGTTATCACCCTGCCCGTCGGTGTGCTAAAGTGGCTGTGTTGGATGGTGGTAGCCGCCAGGGTCCAAATCCCATTTTTTTTGCCGCAGGCCTGTTGGCGGTATTACCGCCGGTTTAACACCGACTGCCAGGGTTGTAATGAGGGCCTTAGTCTTTTCATTAGCATGATTTCTGCTGAAGGCTGTAATAAGACCATATCATCCCCAAAACGTCTCTCGGACAGCCAAATACTCCAACACTCTCATGCATTAATCCATCTCTATCTTATGTACCTTCATCTTCTTGAATACCTATACTTTATCAATCACTAGAACTAGACACAAGCACTAAACAACGTTGATGACTATCTCTCTCAATATTGGATTCACCATGAGTTAACATATGTTTTTGTGGCCCACCCTGCAATATACACCACATTGAGTGTTCAGTGTAAATGTTATCATGATATAACAGGATTATATTAACCTCTTTGCTCCTTTTTTCCTTTGTTCCTTGTTTTCTTCTATATGTTTTCTCTTTTATTATTATTATTATGTTCCTTTCCTATTCATGGTATGTCTGTTTTATATGTATAATTGATTTAACAAATTTATATTATATACAGACTTGAAAATGCCCTAGGCCTGCGTGCTGCTCAATGGGTGAAATATATTGGCTGGCTCAATCTAACAATTAATTGGTACTTGAAATAAAATGTTGGCCCTGATCAGAATTCTTTTTTTTAATGCAAGAGACCTATCTCATTGGAAACTGTACATATTATTGTTAGCTGTCAACCCTGATGTTGGACCTGGCCCTTTTTGCTGGGTCGTCCTCAAACCTTTTACCTTCCTCCTCCTGTTTATCTGACCCTCTTTTTGTTGGCCTTAGGATGCTGGGAACTTTATCACTACTGATCAGTGCTAAAGAGCATATGCTCTCCCTTCTAAACTTGGTATGATATGCTTACACCTGACTGGCACTTTTAATTTACTGGTAAGTCCATTGTACAGTGGTATTCCCTATACTCAGGGCCTGTAAATTAAATGCTACTAGTGGGCATACAGTGCATCTTGCATCACCTACAGAAATAGCCTTTCAAACCTGCCTCAGGCCTGCCACTGCAGGTCCTGATGGACAGTTACTGCCACATCAGATTGACATCTAAAGTTACTAGCCAAGTCTGGGACTCTCCTCTTACTACATGTAGGTCCCCCCTAAGGTAGGGCCTAGGTATCCCTTTGGGCAGGGTGCTGTGTATGTCAATGGTAGGACATGTGCCTTCATTGTGTGTCATGTCTAGGTAGTGACTGACAGCCTATTTGGTTTCTCACTGCTGTGAGTGCTGCTCCTCTAATGGGTTTACATTAGGAATTCCCTTATATATGTCTAAGTGGTAATTTCTGTCTTGTTATGAGTAGCGTGGGCATGTTTGGTATGTTTGGAATGGTAATGAGAAATCCGATTGCTGGTGTAGGTGGATGTTTTATGACCATTGTAGAAATGCCACTTTAAGAAAGTAGGCATTTCAAGGTGCTTACAACTCTTGTGCTCTGCAGCCTGACTGCAATCCACGTCTAGGGTAGAGTGACAACTGGGCTTTGTGCATACTTTTCAGACAGCCATCACACAGGGAAGATAGAGGTGTAACCGGATCACAACTGCATACTGAATGGTCTTCCTGGGCTAGGAGAGTAGGAGGAGGGGCACATTCACATCTGTGTAGGCTGTGTCCTGCCCTCACACAAAGGACTTGTTTACCCCCTACTGATGTCTGGAGCAAGCTCTGGGGTTGAAAGGGGGTGTTGTGTACTTCTAAGGTTCTTTTGAAGTATTCCCACAGATCAAAGACATATTGAGTATAGGTACAGGGGTTGCACCCCATGTGCAGAGACACTGCATGGACTTGGCACCAGAGGCTGCTGGGAGGAACTGCCATTAAGACTGACCTGCTGTTGTGCTGACTTGTAGCCTGCTAGGTCACAAGGAGGACTGACTTCAACTCAAGGACCATCATGTGCTAACCTGCTGCTAGTTCCCTGTTTTTGTGCTCCCCAGTGATTTCCAAGGACTGTGTGGTTTGTCCTCCTCCCTATTTTGCTACAGGTTCTTCTTTCAGTGTGAGGAGGGCTGGACTGGAGCATTATTTTGCCCCCCGTGGTCAGCGCATGGAGAGTGCTGTGGGAAGGAGAGGGCAGGCAGCATCCTGATCAGAGCATGCTGTGCGTTGTGACCCTGAGAGGCTACACAGACTAACCGCATCCCCCTTAGGACGCTGTAGTCTTTTCCTTGCACCGATGCCCAGAGAGCAGTGCTGTTCTCCCCTGGAGAAGGATGATTACACCAGTGCCCAGTGATGCACGGACAAAGCATGCAAGCAGGCATGCACTTTTGAAGTTACAATTCACTGCCATGACCTGCGCTGCAGTGTGAGCGTGAGCGTAGGAGCTGGCTCCTTCATCGACGTGGGGGCGAGAGAGGCCTGCTGGTTTGTTTGCTACAGCCTGCTCCCTTGCTCTGAGGATACCTGAGGGTGAGCCAGGCTCTGGGAAAGTTTGGTAGCCACTGCGCCTCCTTCATGGGCGGCCCTGCCCATCCAAGGAGAAAAATGCCATATTTCTCCTAGGAGCGGAGCCTGCAGTGGCCCTGGTGGCTGTTGTGGGTTTTTCCACACATGGGGAGGACCTAGCGAGTCTCCCCACCAAAGTGGAAGGTGCGTGCCCCCCAACACACTTGGGCATACCTTTGTTTGGGGCATTCACAACCAGGCTGGCAGCATGGGAAGGGAATCCTTGACAATGGTCCTGTTCCTGCTGGTGCATCCAGTACCGTAATTACGGGTATAGAGGTGCAGGAGTCACTGTACCCTACGTTGTGGATGCCCAATTACTGTATGACATGCAAGAGGTGCACAGTTGTGCTGTAGCCTTCGTATGGAAGGTATTTTTGAGGTGATTGTATCATTTTATACAGTTCACCACTGTGTTCTTTACCCTCATTTCGTATGCTGTATGTTATGCTCTTAGGTGATTTATGATGTTGTGTTTGATTTGTTAGGCTAAAGGGCATATTACAGGATCTGCATTTCACGCATAGGGAAGGCCTGTTGAATGACATGCTATATAGAAATGTTTCTGTCATTCTTCACTAGGATGGGTTGACAATTGCCTAGTAGGCAAAGTGATTATTGTTATATGTTCTATATGCAATACAGTTTATTTTCATATAGGTTTGTGTGGGGTCTCTTTTGTGATGTATTTATTGTGTCACAAGAGTGTTTGTGTTGTGCAAATGCTTTATACATTGCCTCTGAGATAAGTCTGACTGCTTGTGCCAAGCTACCAAGGCGGGTGAGCAGGGTTTATTTTAGTCTTGTGGCTCCCTAACCCTTATTAGGTGAGGGTCTCTACTTGGACCGGGTGGTCACTTCTCTGACTGCCTTATGAATATCAGTTAGGTAAGCTCTTCTGTGATGCTCTGTGATTCATTATTTTGTGAATCGATCTATTAGTACTTAGGTCAGTTCACAATATCTGATTCCCATTGCAAAGAGTCAGTGTACAACTTGCAACAACTTTTTGTGAATGGAATTATAGTACATCTGGCCTTCGGTCCATTGATAAGGAGGTTTGATATAAACAACAAGAAGATATATAAACATATGGTTTATAGTGTTAAGGAAAAACAATGTATTTTTTGTCACTTCAGTTACGCCAACTGACTGTGAACTGACTTCATGATTCTAAGTTTGCTGGACATCCTGGAGTAGCTAAGACTTTAGCAGTAATCAAAAAATATTTCTGGTGATTCAGTCTATTCACAGATATAAAATGTTAGGTGCAAACGTTTTACACTTCTGTTAAAATTAACATTTACAAAGCAAACATGTGGGCCTATTGAGAGTATAGCCTGTTCCACCTAGACCAAGGAGTACAGTTTCCCTTGGTTTCACTGTAGAAATACTAAGGGGCATATTTATAATCTGTTTGCGCCGAAATTGCGTCGTTTTTTTTTACGCAATTTCGACGCAAAACTAACTCCATATTTATACTTTGGCGTTAGATGCTTCTAGCGCCAAAGTCCATGGAGTTAGCGTCATTTTTTAGCGTGGACACCTACTTTGCGTTAATTATATGCAAGGTAGGCGTTCCCGTCTAAAAAAATTTAAAAAATGACGTACGGCCGCTTTTGCGCCGTTTTTTAGCGCCTGCAAAAGGCAGGTGTTAAGGGACCTGTGGGCTCTGAAGGAGCCCAGAGGTGCCCCCCCATGCCCCCATGGACACCCCCTGTCACCCATGCCCACCCCAGGAGGACACCCAAGGCTGGAGGGACCCATCCCAGGGACATTAAGGTAAGTTCAGGTAAGTGTTTTTTTTTTTTTTTTTGTGGCATAGGGGGGCCTGATTTGTGCCCCCCTACATGCCACTATGCCCAATGACCATGCCCAGGGGACAGAAGTCCCCTGGGCATGGCCATTGGGCAAGGGGGCATGACTCCTGTCTTTGCTAAGACAGGAGTCATTTCTATGGGGGTTGGGAGTGAAAAAAAATGGCGCAAATCGGGTTGAGGCGAAAAAATTACCTCAACCTGACTTGCCCCATTTCTTGACGCCCAAGCTCCATATCCCCCTACGCCGGCGCTGCCTGGTGTACGTCGTTTTTTTTAACGCACACCAGACGGCGCCTGCGGCTAACGCCGGCTAACGTCATTCAATAAATACGGCGCCCGCATGGCGCTTCAGAATGGCGTTAGCCGGCGCGAATTTTTTTGACGCAAAACTGCGTTGGCGCAGTTTTGCGTCAAAAAGTATAAATATGGGCCTAAGAATCAAGGCTGCACAGTAATTCTAGTGGTTATGGGGCATTCGATCTAAACAGGTCACTTCATATCTTTTGCCAGGGTTGCCTATTTTCGAAGATCTTGCATAGCTTTTAGCACTAAATGGTGCCTGTATACAAATTTTGTCTGTACAGTGCAAGAAATTAGATATGGAAGTTGGTCTGTCCACATGTTATTACGCTCAAGGAGATAAGCTGATTGAAAGGTTGGATCAATAAATTGCTCAGTATCTTAGATGTCAAGGTTTACAACAAGATGATTGTGATGGAACATACAATAATAAGCATTCATCTATTGGAATGCCTACTTTTGCTAGTATGTATTCCCATCATCCCTGAATTTTACAGTTGGATCAGCCCTTGTATACGTAATTTCTTTCAGTGCAGGAACACTTAACCTCTTAGCTGCTGAGGCTTTTCCACCACCACTGCTGATCCTCTTTTTGATGTTTGGTGTACTTCAAGTTTACACCTTTATAACTTTTTTCCACATAAGGTATCCGCACCAAAGCCCTTTTTTACCATCATCCAAGGGATTCTGGGTTCTTCCAAGGGAAGATTCCCTTGGAAGGCACCAATAATGCAGCCAAAATATAGCTAAACTACTGACTTTTTGGAGGAAAATGGGAAAAAACACTGTACAAGAAAACACAGTTTTTTTCTAAAAACAGTATCAAAGGAGGGTTTACTGAGCTAGGATCACCTTCTTCCCCACTTTCAGGAAATACAAAGGGCCATATTTATACTTTTCGATGCACAACTGCGCCAACGCAGTTGTGCGTCAAAAAATGTTACGCCGGCTAACGCCATTCTGAAGCGCCATGCGGGCGCCGTATTTATTCAATGACGTTAGCCGGCATTAGCCGGCGGAGCTGCCTGGTGTGCGTCAAAAACAAAAAATGACTTACACCAGGCAGCGCCGGCGTAGGGGAAAATGGAGCTTGGGCGTCAAAAAATGGGGCAAGTCAGGCTGAGGCAAAATTTTCGCCTCAACCCGATTTGCGCCATTGTATTTGACTCCCAACCCCCATTGAAATGACTCCTGTCTTAGCAAAGACAGGAGTCATGCCCCCTTGCCCAATGGCCATGCCCAGGGGACTTACGTCCCCTGGGCATGGTCATTGGGCATAGTGGCATGTAGGGGGGCACAAATCAGGCCCCCCATGCCACAAAAAAAAATAATAATAATACTTACCAGCACTTACCTTAATGTCCCAGGGGTGGGTCCCTCCATCCTTGGGCGTCCTCCTGGGGTGGGCTAGGGTGGCAGGGGGTGTCTCTGGGGGCATGGGAGGGCACCTCTGGGCTCCTTCCGAGCCCACAGGTCCCTTAACGCCTGCCCTGACCAGGCGCTAAAAAATGACGCAAATGCGGCTGGACGTAATTTTTTTTGACCCACCCACTCCCGGGCGTCATTTTTGCCCGGGAGTATAAATACGGCGCACATGCCTCGGAGTCATTTTTTAGACGGGAACGCCTACCTTGCATATCATTAACGCAAGGAAGGTGTCCATGCTAAAAAATGACGCAAACTCCATGAACTTTGGCGTTAGATGCGTCCAACGCCAAAGTATAAATATGGAGTTCGTTTTGCGTCGAATTTGCGTAAAAAAAAACGACGCAATTCCGGCGCAAACAGAGTATAAATATGGGCCAAAGTTGAATAATTTTTTCAACATAGTTGTTGCATTTTGCTGAGAGAACCCATTTTATAATTTGTTTTGATTTTCACCTAGTTGCAGTTCTTGGTGCAAATAGGTGTGAAACTCATGCGGGATCACAGAAAGGTTTACAGGGCTGAAAAGTAGACAACATTCTGTATATAGCAAGGGTCATTTGTATAGATCTCCTAAAGTGTACTCAAGGGATCTAATATTTGAAATAAAACATCATTTAAATGAGTTGGAACAAATAGCCATTGGTGACGTTTTCATCTGTATTTTTTCTTACAATGGCCGATTTACAAAATCAATATACTGTTACATCAAATAGACCCTTCTGTTTGTAGGCATAGATAGGATTGCAAGTTCTCCAAAAACAAGCAATACCCTGAGCCATAAACTAGCCACCATTTCATTGATATTGCATAGTACATCAACCAAACAAAGATTCATATGGTAAAAAATATTGAGTGAAACATGGGTATAAAGGAAACATAAGCATTTCTGAAATGTGCACAAATTTACAAGCCCCTAGAGCCATCAGAGCATCACTTTTTGTGATGCTCCGGTGGCTCTGTCACTGCGTCATATTTACAAGGTGGAGTTAAGCCACTTTTTGTGGCTTAATGCCAACTTGCAAATACGCCCCTTCATGCTGTACTTTGCATGGAAGGGGCATGCAATGGGTGTTGGTGTGGGCATTCCACAGCAACACCCATTGCATTTTGACACTCCCCCAGATTTACGAGATTTAATAAGCCTGAGGCAGCGCCAAATCTAACGCCATCCCAGGGGTGGCATTAGCATAGCGCAATGAGGAGAAATGCTTTCATTTCTCCTTGTTTTTTGCTCTTCCTATCTGTGCTGCATTCCGCAGCACACAAAGAAAGAGCAAATCACCGTTGAAGATTGTTTTTGTGCAGGAAGGTATCACTTCCTGCACAAAAACTATCTCCCCCCCATGGTGCAATGGTGGCTGCATTGGTGCTTGGCAGCTAATTTAGCTCCAGTGCAGGGGGAAACACAGAGATACACTGTATTCTAGTAAATATTACACATTCCTGCATTTTAGAAGTGACGCAGTGTGGTGCTGCTAATTTTGGTGCAGCAGCCACACTGCGCCGCTTCTTGTAAATATGACCCTGAGTTTAGGAATAGGGATTATTTGTACACCTCTGACTCTGGGGTTCCCCATGCTGTTGTGATTCAGAGGGCATCTTGCAAAATGTCTTCATTGTTGCACACTAGTTTACAAGTGGAAGACAAAAATGCAGAGAAACATGTTCACCAATTTTTTATTTCACATCTGCCAATAAAAATTGTACCCCACTTCTCTGTGAGTATGAGACTAGTGGCTGTAACACAAAACATCTAAACACGCAACCTGGAAACATCACATTTTGCCCAGCAAAATCAACACATTTTTTTTTACAATGATAATAGCTACAAACTTTGGGCCCTAACTCATCTGCCTTCTTAGCACAACCTATTAAACCCAGACATTTCTGAAACCTAGGTACCCATGGTAGTCAAGGGTGGCATTACTTGTGTTGATCTCATTACTTCTTTCACTGAGAAACCTTTGCAAACATCAAACCTTGGCTCAGAACACACATTTTCCTCACATGTCTGTGGGGGAAAGTTCTGGAATCTGTAGGGATCCCCACATTTTTTACGTCTGATCTTCCCCACACTTGAAGCATTTAAAATGGAACCCCACTTGTGTAGGTGGACTTAGTGTCCACAATGGGAAAAACCCGAAAATGCAGCAAGGGTAGATCAGGTTTTTAAACTCAAACAAGCCTTTTTTGTAATATTGGTAGCTGTGGATTTTGAGTCTAGGCTCAGCCACAAAAATAAGAAACATACTGAACACAGACATTTTTTAAAGTTAGACACCTAAGAGAGTCCATATATGTGTGCCTTCTCCAGATCCCCATGTTAACTTACCCACTAGGTCCTTCAAACCTCAAATGTAGGCAAAATCATCAATTTCCTTTACACTCATTGAGGGAAAGTTATGGAATCTGTGTGGCTTCACAAATTTCTTGAGAATATCACAAAATAAAATGATGGACAAAGTGTTGAAACTTTTCAAACACTCACCCCTCAGTCACAGATCTGGGTTTAATCAATCACTATTTTGTTTTCCACGCACCCCAGTCCGGACCCAGCTACATGCAAATCAGTCTTGACCCTGATCGCTATCGGAGCAGTCCAGCCCGAACTGCCAAGTCAGGTCCTTGAACATGTGTTGGACATGGATGACCGGAGTACAAGGTTAGTGATTTCTGACACTTACACCTCTGTGTTCGCATGCACGATGCCCATTGAGAGAGCAAGGAATAAAGGGGCATATTTACAAGAAAGTGACACATCAGCTATGACGCACTACTTTTCTTGCGCCCTCGCACCCCCTAACATCACCATGGAAGCACTGTATTGTAAATATGGCACACCATGGCACACATTAGCACAATAAGGTCAACATTTTTGCCCTATTTTGACGCATTGGTTGACTACTGCCAAAAATGATGGCGCTAGTCCAGCAATGCGTGGGGAGGCCCACTGGAAATGAAGGGAGTGACACTTTGCAGGCGTTAAAAATGATGGGAAAAATGGAGCAGTGAAATCTTGTAAATTTCACTGCACCATTTTACTGGGCCTCCTAATGGGGGAACACCCCCTTGCATACACTCTTCCTGGAGCAGGCATAATGTAGTGCAAGGGGTTATAAAGTGATGCAATGCTTACATTGCGCTACTTTGTGAATCTGACTTGGGGGGAAGGCCTCCCTGATGTCACTTTAGAGTAAAAAAATGATGCTAGGAAGGCACAAGGAGGCGCTACGGGCTTGTAAATATGCCCCAGAGTCCGACCGGATCGTAAGATGTTCTTAGTGAGTAATATTGCATAAGAAGCCTTTGAAAGGGCTAGTGTTTCCTACTTTTCAGAGAAAAATAGCTGCCATTTGTGCATGTTTACATTTTGTATTTGCTGCTTTCATTCTTTCAAAGGGTAAAAATATGTGATTTTGATGATTTTGCTATTTTTTAATCTCTCTGGGCATGGAAATTCTAGCCATTATGTTAAAATATTAGACAGATAGCAAGCCTTGGATGGGATATAAGTTATCTTGAGTCGACACTCGTGATCTTTGGGAGAAAAGTACTTATTTTGCGCATAATGAAATTGTATTTTTTTTGTTGCAAAGGACCCATTTCCTAGCAAATTAAGTACAGGGTATTATCTCTTTCTGAAATTTAAGTAATAGAGTCACAATGCTTGTATGTTTTAATACTAATTTCTTTCAAAAATATTTCCAACGAACTTGTTTTAAATATGTGCCCCTGAGAATAAAAAGGTTTGAGGCCTCACTTTTCCATTCATCATGCGTGGCAGAGACATTGAGATTCTGTGCCATCACTTATTTACGATGTATTTGCCTGGTGCGCAAGAAGAATGGGCTCTTTTCATTTTTTGTCTTTTGTTTAAAATGACCTTCTCTTCTGCATCTTTTCATCGCACACCTCTCAGGCTATCACCCGCAGGAGCGGCTGTTTTTTAGCGCAATTTGCATTACAAATCTCAAAGCACTGGCGGGAATTCCACGAAGCGCGTGACCTCAAGGTATCACATTGTCCGGAGGAAAAATGTCTCCTCAAGGCCAGCTGCGCAAATAATGCTTTGCATTCCAACTGTGCTAAGATCGCTGATTTCAAACCTGCCCTCGACTAATTAAAACGGGGGCATCGGGGAATGCATGGAAGGGAATAACAAGAAGGTGTGAAAATGGTCTATTTGCATAGGCTTAAGAAAAAAATGCCAACATGTCGAAAAGGTAAAACAATGGCGAAGAGTTTATAACGGTGACGAGTGTTAATAACTATGAATGTGTCAGCTGGTTCAACATCACTGTGGCATTTCCTGGAACATTCGGTGCCTTAGGTTGTGGTCGTTTTTATTAAGCAGTAGCATTCAAAGATGAAACTGTACAGTGGTCTGGCCCTTTCTAGAAGGTATGGGATAATAAGTTGAAATTCGAAGTCCATTAGGAAACATTTTGGAGTAAAACGGAGAAACATGTTCCATGTGATTAAAAAGTGTAGAACTCCAAAAGAATAGTATTGTTTTAAAATAGGCGTTGAAAATAATGTTAAAAGTAAAGCAGGAAGGCAGAATGTCATGTACATGGTAAGCTGCAGAAATATACTATAAAACAGATTTTGTGCCGCAGCCCCAACACAACATCACTTTAGGGATTTATTAATCCATGCAAAGTCACTTTGCGACTTTGTTTGGTTTAGTAAATACAAAGTAACATTACTTTGCATTTGGTGGGCGTTACATGGGTGGAGCATGAGCATTCCTATGAATCCACTCATGTATTTTGATGCAAAACCAGAATTACAAAAACCTAAAATCAAGGCCACTGGAAATATGCAGCAGAGGATGACCAAATTATGCAGCAGGGTTGACTAAGTTATGTGGCAAGAAAAGTCAAATTATGCGGCATAATGCAGCTTATTTTGTGATAGTATTACTTTAATATTTTGACATTTGACAACTGGTAACAGTGCCTGTGAAAAGAGTTCACCTTATTAGTAACAATTTAGCACCCAAATACATCGATAACTGAAAGTTGACCTTTGTGAAAACCGTTCTGGTTCACAGGAACACAAGTTGACATCATTTTTGTAACTTTTCATCTGTTTGAACTGGAAACAATTTTTTTGGCTTAATATCCGCAGATTATGCAGCACAAATTGGATGGGAAATCAATAAATCTGCAAAAATCACTACAGAATCTCATAATTCCAGTGGTCCCGTTTATAATCCTGGATTTGCACCAAAATGGTGTGCCTACCAAAAAGAGTCTGTAGCACACATAGAAAGAGGAATACCCCTCTAAAGATTGATCTTGTGCAGGAAGGTGTCATTTTCTGCACAAAACAACCCTGCCCATAACACAGGTACACTTGCACTATGCTGCAAGCATGCCTGTGCTGGAGGTAGACAGAACACAGTGCACTAGCACAAAGAGAGAGAAGAAATGTCTTCTGTTCTCTCCACTTCACACAATTAAGTTCCCTTGATGCGCCTTGTTGTGTGAGAGAATAATACATCTGCCCCTATGGGCCTCATTACGACCTTGGTGGATAGGATACTCCGTCACAAACATGAACGATATCCCGTCCACCGTATTACAAGTACCATTATAGCCTAAAGGACTTGTAAAACCGTGGACGGGATATCCATCATATTTGTGATGGAGTATCCCATCTGCCAAGGTCATACTCAGGCCCTATGTGTTTGCTTATATGGAGCTAGTAAATAATTTAGTGGTGTCAGCAAAACTGTATTTTTAGCTCAAATTAAAACAGGTTTATTAGTTGCAGACACATGTGAACCTTTTGAGGAGTGTGTTAAAAGGGCTCATTAGTTTGAAATCGGAGCCAAAAATCTGACCTGTCACTGTCCACACTCTATTTACAATCCTTCTCAGATAATAAAATAAGTAGGATTAATTTAGTTTAAAATAAAATGCAGCTATTATTTTAAGTACCAAGATAAAGTTAACTACATTTGCAGGGAGTATGTGGCCCATCTAAACGATAAAAAGCAAAGCAAAGCAAATGTTCAGAATGAGACAAAAGCTGAAATGGCCATTAGAACTGCTGGGTGCTGTATTTGAAGCTGTGTGGAAAACCCCCTTCCAGGCCATGCCTTGGCCAAATTCCAACAAGCGCAAAAGCAGGAACCCTCCAGATTTAAAGATGGAATTCATAGAAAAGCAGCAAAGGCTCTTGTGGGTCACACACAGTATCATAGCCAGTGGGTCATATGCCCTAGTGCAAGGATGGAAATAGGCCTCCCAGGCCTCTGTTTGAACTGTGAAATACACAATAATCAGGGTTCAGTGACCCCCTTAGGTCTCCAGGCTCGGTGCCCCTGCGCCTGCTAGTCACAAACCAATTTCAGCTGCATTGGAGGCATCATCTATGTGTTACTGGCTGTTCGCAGAAGGGTCTCCCAAAGGCATTTGCTAGAGCCTTTGGCTACTCCATTTTGACTTCATCTCTTAGCTTTGCAACTCATGAGTGGTGCTTTGTAGAATACTCCTCCCTGTTTTGCCTTAGAGACTGCTGACTCCACAATTTCAGTCACTTTGGAAAAGTGTGACGTGTACCAACCTAATGCTGCTTTATGGAAGTGTATGTGTCTGTAGCTGAATCCAGAATCACATTATTATTTCACTTGAGAGTTATATTGCCTTGCAACAGAAAATGTCATATACATTTTAACACTGATCCTCAAGTATCATGACTAGTTGCATATAATTTATTCATTTATCATTTTATTTTCATGTCACTATAGCAACCCCTAAATATAAATGGCAGAGAGGTCTTCTCTTTCAATCTATGCTTCTTTTATACTTTCAATAATCCCTTTGACTGAACTCAATATCAATATTCACATTCACATTCTAGTCCTACAATTTTATTAAAATGATTGCAGATATAAACCATCAATCAATCAGATATTTGTATAGCATGGCTTATCACCCGGGGGTCACAAGACGCTGGTGGGTGGGCGCACTGGATGGATCAGTCGAAGAGCCAGGTCTTGAGGTCCTTCCTGAACTGAGCTAGCGAGGGGGACTGCCCCAGGTGAAGTGACACCCTGTTCCAGGTCTGCATGGTGAGGTAGGAGAAGGATCTTCCTCCAGCCGTGTTCTTCTGGATCCTAGGGGTGGTGGCGAGGGAAGTTGAGCAGAGCGGAGTTGCCTAGGTGCTGCATAGAAGGAGAGGCGGTGTTGAGGTAGGAAGGTCCGATGTTGTGTAGGGCCTTGTTAGCGTGTGTCAGGAGTTTGAAAGTGATGCGTTGTTGATGGTGAGCCAGTGTAGGTCTCTCAGGTGGGTGGAAATGTAGATGAAATATGGCTGAAATGTGGCTGTGGTGGGGAATGTCTCTGAACTACTTTCTCCTTGGCGACTCAACTATCACATCAATAACTGCAATGACCACAACACTGCCTCCCTCCTCGAGAACCTCTCCACAATCGGCCTCAAGTAGCTGGTCAATGTGGCAATACACATCGCCGGACATACAATTGACCCCATTTTTACTGCCAGAGACAACATAACCTTTGGCAACACCTCCATGCATCTCTGGACCAACCTTTACTGTGTTAATTTCTCAATCACCACACCTACCATCCACCTCTGCACCCTCCGCTCCCCACACAGGAAATGGAACCAGATCACTGAGGAGCATCTCACCAACACCCTCAGCAAGTCACCACCCCCCACCACAGACGTAAACATCTCAGCATGGACCTTCCACCAATGGATCTCCGAATGCACTAACACCCTAGCGCCACTCTGAATAACCTCCGGTAAATGCAACTTCAAGAAGGCCAGCTGGTTCTCTCCCACCCACTCCAGGGCTCCAGGCGCACCTGCAGACATCTAAAAAAGAGATGGAGAAACAGCAAGTCCCCGGAGGACCTTGCGGCCTTCAAATGCACCATCAAATCCCACTCACATTTCATCAGATCCACTAGGAAAGCCACCCTGCAGGACCATATCAACACTACCATACACAATACTAAAGTGCTCTTCGTTATGGTTAAGGAGTTCACCAAACTCCAATCAGAAGCTACAAACTTCCCTCCATTTCAGGACCTCTGTGTCAGACTAACCACCTTCTTCCATTGAAAAACCAAGGGTATCTATGATAGCTTTGCACCCAAAGACCCTCCGAGCCCACAAACAGCCCTCCAGCTGAGATCCTCTGAACCATCACAGCCCATGCTGAGCCACCCTCCCCATGGACGAGAACTGCTCCATCATGAGCAGCACCCACTCCCGAGCTCCTATGGATCCCTACCCCCACCACATTTTCAACAAAGCCATGTCCTCCATCGCACCCGAGCTCCACCACACTCTCAACTGCTCCATGGAGACGGCCACCTTCCCCGAGGACTGTAAGCTCGACGAAGTCCACCCACTCCTGAAGAAACCCATGGCTGAACCCCTGGATCTCAAGAACTACAGCCCCATCTCTGTGCTGCCATTCCCAGCCAAGGGCATTGAAAAGGCCATCAACGCACAGTTTTGTAAACACATCGAGAATAACAACATCCTGGACATCTCCCAATCAGGTTTCAGGAGCAACCACAGCACGGAGACCACCATCCTTGCCGCCTCAGATGACAACCGCTTGATCCTCAACTATGAACAAATAGCAGCTCTCATCCTGCTGGGCCTATTGACTGCCTTCGGCATTCGCCCATCACACCCTCTGCTTCAGACTCCAAGCAGCCGGCATCCGCGACAAGGCCATACAGTGGATATGCTCCTTCCTGACCGGCAGAACACAGAGTCAGACTTCCGCCATACCAGTCGGAACCCACAGAGATCAGCTGCGGAGTGCCCCAGGGCTCCTTCCTGAGCCCCACACTATTGAACATCTACAGGGCCCCGATCACGTCAATCATCAAAAGCCATGGACTGACCATCGTCTCCTATGCCAACAACATGCAGCTGATCATCACATGACCAAAAACCCTGCAACATGCAAGAAGAATATCCACAACAGGATGGAAGTTGTCGCCTTCTGGATGAAGGAGAGCTGCCTCAAGCTCAACTCAGACAGGATCGAGATTCTCATCCTGGGACCTTCCACATCCACCTGGGACGACTCCTAGTGGCCTGCGAGGCAGACAAAAAGTTAGGAAAGGCAGAAAAGCAGCATAGAAAAAACAGAATGGCCATCACTAGGCCACCAGGCATGAGGCGCAGGTGGGAGCCTGCGGGTTGAGGAAGGCTTCGAACTCAGAGCCAGGCAGGCTCAGAGAGTGCAGGGGGCAGCAACAGGTGGTGCTGCGTGGTGGGAGCGACACAGATGCTGACCAAAAGGTTAATGAGAGTTGCCCCTTCACAGCGCAGTGAGCACCATTAAGAAGGGGAGGGAAGCAGGAGAGGTTGGTCAGCTGGCAGGTGGGAGGAGAACAGGTCTCGGGTGTCCTTAGGCGAAGCTATCTATCTATCTATCTATCTATCTATCTATCTATCTATCTATCTATCTATCTATCTATCTATCTATCTATCTATCTATCTATCTATCTATCTATCTATCTATCTATCTATTTAATATTGCTCTTGCCGTGTTTATACATGCCACTTTGCTGCTGGCAGTGAAAAAAAGGAGGGCAACAGCAAAGGAATACATGGCAGGTGGTGTATATTGCATGCTATAGCTGTTGAATTTTAGAGATTTTTTCAATATTGTGTTTGGATGAACTGTAATTTATCTTTACCTGTGCTTTTTAGTGAAAAATATATATGCCCATTGTGGATGCCAACAGATGCCGGACACTTTTTATTTTTGGTGTGTGCCCCGGTCCACCCAGAGCACCCATATCTCTAAAATAAGTTGGGGTCTGCAATAGGACCTTAAAGGTCCTGCAGCCTCTTTTGGCTCCCCAGACAGCTCCCATCATGGCTGCTGGTGAAGCCAGCAACAACTATGCTCCTGGTCTGCAAAAGCAGATCTGCTCCCGTACCAGGAGCAAACATTCTTCCTTGCCCACACTCACAGGGAGGGAAGAAAAGGAAATGTTTGCTCCCACACGGAGGGAGACATAGTTCAAGCCCCTTTGATGGGGTCCCTGGGGCAGCACTTCCGCCCAGGGAGGGAGAGACTCACGCCCCTTCCCTTCAAAGAAAAATATCGCTTAGAATGGGGTTCTAGGGGCCTTCATGACACTCAGGAAGCAGGGCTGTAGCCCCCCTCCCCAATTAAATAACCTTCGGTTCTGAGGATGAGGTCTCCGGGGCCTCTAGAAGGCTAAGGGAGGGAACCTCCTTACACACCCCTACCCAAAAAACATAAAAAATCAAACAGGCAACCCCTGCACATTAGCCCTGGAGAAGTCAGGTGACCCCCCACCAGGCCTATGGGCACAGGTTATACCTACCCTATCCCATATATGTATTTTCTAAAGTTTTTTACAGGAAAGTGGACTGAGTCGCTGAGTCCTAAATGGCTGTTGACACATATTTGTTGATGAGGCGGCAGCCAAACAGACCATATATTTTTATCTGTTAGAATGCGGATCTTCCATGTCCCTGTACATACATTTTGATCCTTAATTTCTCAAAAACTACTTAACGTATTTACACCATACCACAAAAAGCATGTGTTATGGACCAAGATCTAGCTTTCTGCAAAAAATTGTGTTATTCCATTGCTGTTTTCGTGGTATCATTGTTCAATTTCCTGATGGCAAATTGCATTGGAAAACACATTTTAGGAACCTCCTTTTCCTCAGCCCCCACTTGAAAGGTCAGTCCAAAAACTGTAACAAAGAAGATGAGATTAACTTTTTTTTGGAAAGTTTTGTCAAGATTTGTCAAATGTTGCCAAAGTTATAAGTGAAACAAAAATGCTTTTCCTAAGAAAACAGGGCACTAACTATAACTATAACTATAGTCAACATTGGGTGGTTATAGTTAGGTTAGTATTTTGATAGGAAATTACTTTTTTTCACTAATAAATATAAGGGAGCAGTGTAGGAATACCCTACTCCCGTAGGCCCTGTGGGTGGAACTCAGAGGTACCCCTCAGGGCCAAAAAAATAAATAAAACAGCTGTTATTGCAACAGTCTAGCCTGAGTTCCTGTGGGAATGCAGCCAACAAAAAATATGGTAGACAGCTACTTTTTATAAATCATTTGGAGAGGTGGCATAACTGGGTTCCTCAATTAAGGAAAGAAGGTATATGCAGCCCAGCTCCCGAGCCTTAGTAGGCCCCAAGGACCTCATCCCCTGGGGCTGAATTCATAAAAAGGGGAGGGTGGCCAAGTGGCCCCCCCTCCGATAGCCTTACAAGGCTCTGGGGATCCCATCCTTCTACCCTGCATTGAGTGAAAAAGGTAAGGGGGGCCGCCTGGCCCTCCTACCTGAGCCTTCATAGTCTCCAAGGATTCCATCCCTGGGGCAGGGTATTATTTAAACAAGGATATGGACTGCATGGCTCCCTTTTTGAGTCTACTAAGGCCTAAGGGATATCATCCCCTAGGGCTGGCTATATTACTCTATCTAGGGAGCCCACCCTGGCATTGTAAAATATACACAAGATCAGAAGGGCCTAAAGGACATATTCCTTCAGCCTTCATACTGTAATGAAATCTTTGCAGATAGCCCAGAATCTGAAGCTAATCAAACACAAGTGCACAGTCTTCTATATTATGTAGACATTGTCATGCTGAGAAGAATCTGTCTAAATACTAAAAGCTGCTTATTGTGCTTAGTATCTAATCTTTCTCCTGTTGGAAACTTTTTCTGCAGATCATAAAAACTTGTGTGGAACACACTGGACACAAGTTGTCAACTATCATCTGCACACAAAGTTACTCCTAAATATAAAGATGTACAAAACTTTCAAAACCCCTAAAGACTTATGATGCATTAGAAGCATGTGTTTTGCAAATAATTATACCCATTAACTGGACAAAGGCTTTACAAAATTACGTGGATAAGTAATATGGTAGTTAACCACCACTATGTAAACTATAAATAAAAATCTAACACATTCATTGGATGTTGTCATCAGTAATTTAATCAATGATGTTATCAATGATGTCATTTGAGATGTCCTCCGTGATGGCAAAAAATTATATAATTGAACATGTCATGAGTGATGGAATATGTGAGGTCATAAACGATGCGTAGTGAAGGCACAAGTTGTAGGTATGTCTGACCTCATATCTTAGGGTCATATTCCAAGAAAACTGGGGCCACACTGCCCCCTACCCAAGCCTTATTATCCTAGGGGCATATCTTATGAAATAATCTCCTGAGGCCAAATTCCATAAAAAAGGTGAAGGGTGCCACACAGTGCCCCTCTACCTGAGCCTCATTGGACCTTGGAGGCCCCATCCCCTGGGGCCCATTTCAACACAAATGTGAGGGGGCCACTGGGATCCCATCTACTTGGGCCAAATTTAAAAAAAGGCAAGGTGGCTGTGCAGCCCCCCCTTCCCTGAGCCTACTCGGTCCCCAGAAAGCCCATTCCCCAGGCCTGTATCTTATTTAAAAAGATTGGGTGTCCATGTGATCCTCTTTCCCTAGCCTTTTCGAGCCCTGAGGACCCCAGGACTGTATCTTATCAAAAAGGGGTGGGTAACTGTATGGCCCCCTCCACAATCCTTCTTGGGCCCTGGGGCCCCATCCTCTGAGCCCTCTCTTTATCGTAGTTGGGTGAGTGGATGCCAACCCAGGGCACCCACCAAGCAACAGCTTGGGTCCTCAGGAGGAGCTTATGGGCCCCAGGCGGCCCTAGCTGACTGCACATTTAGTGCAGGAGCCAGCATTACTTCCACTCAGCTGGATCAGCTGTTTTCTGCTTGCTGGCTCTGGGCAGGAACAATATGGCCTGGAAAACAGAACAGAAGTCTGTTCCCAGCCTAGTGGGAGTATTTTTAAATCTCCCGCAGGGTGGGAGCAGACTTATATGTCTGCTCCTATTTGGAGAGAGATTTAAAAATGCTCCCACCAGATGGGAGCAAACAAAGGCTTCCTTGCCCGCGGTGTGGGAAGGGAAACAACTGTGTTCCAGGGGTGGGCTCCCTGGGACACAGTGAATGAGTCAGCCCTGAGAATGGGGTTTCTGAGGCCTTTTAAGGCTCAGAGAGGGGGGAGCCGAGATCACTCCCTGTAAACTTATTTTTGATCTTAGGGATGGGGTCTCCAGACCTACAATAGCTCAGAGAGGCTTGCAGCTTGGCTCCTACCTTTTCTTTTAAATTGAAAACAGACCCAGGGGATAGGGGTCCTGGGACCTTTTCAAGCTCAGAGAGGGGGTTGCATGACACCACTCCCCTTTGTGATTGTGGCCCTAGGGAATGGGGTCCCTGGGGCCTGACAAGGCTTGGACAGGGGCAAAGTGTGTCCACTCAACTTAAATAATGAATGGATGGGGACCACAAGGCTACAATCAGCTCTGAGTGAGGGTCCACACGCCCCCTCCCCTTACTTAAGTTACCCGGCCACAGGATGATGGGTACCCCATGGCCCAAAATGGGCTCAGGGAGGTGGGTCCCACTCATGCGGCCCTATACAAATATTTAAACTAAAAAATGTCCACCAGCACTTTCTGTTTTTTTGCTGCGCTCCCACAGGAGTCCTGCAAGATTACAGCAAAACCCACTTGTACTTTTTTTTATTTTGGCCCAGGGGGGTTCTCTCTGGGTACCTCCCACAGGGCCTAAGGGGGGCAGAGTATCCCTACATCCCTACTCTGCTTCCTTATTTTTCTTTAAAGAAAATAAATGGCAGGGAACCATGTCCCCAGGTCCTCTAATGGCTGTAATCAGAGCGCTCATTCCTGCGCAAGTCTGACCCCAGCGGGAACAAATTGGCCCAAGGAAAAAACAGCTCCCTGGGCTAATAAGGACAATCTTATTTTATAATTGGGTTTGAGGGACTTTGGAGAAAGTCCCTCAAAACCGATTGCCTAGATATACAAATATATTTAAAACTTAAAATCTCATAAACAACTGAGTGGATTTACACCAAATTACAAAAAGCACAATCTGCGAATCAAAATCTAGCTTCCTGCCAATTTTGGTGTAATTACGTACGAAAGTTTTTGCAGTGGCACTGCCGAAAGAAATCTATGGAAAATGCATTGGGGGTTTGTATTTTGGGACTCCCCTTTTTTCTCTGCCTCCGCTTGATGTACCACCCCAAAATTATCCATTCACAAACTAAGCAGAAAAAAGTTTCATAGAGATTCATCAAATGGCGCAAAAGTTATTAGCAACACAAAAACACATTTCCTATTAACACAATTCTGGAATGGTGTCCCCAGGGTGTTTTGGCACCAATACATTTCCCATGGACTTTGTACTAATGTGTAGCGAGAAAATGGCTGAAAGAATTTCAATGACATTTGACAGACATATAGATTATGGTGTGTAGATATTCTTTTGGGTAGTACTGGTAAGAAGGCTAAGCATTTTTTAACAATAAGGTTTTTTAACTTAGTGATATCTGTTGTTGCTGTAATTTACATGGTATTTTGCAAAAATACCACGGTACCTAGCGATGACAAGGCATTATTTGTTTAGCTGACCCCTACCTTTTCCAACGTTACATGCAGCCATGTTGTTTTAAAGCAAACTTTCCTTGTGCTCTGGTTTAGGGGCTTACATATATGTAAGAATTAGGTTTTATAATTTCTCCCACCTATGACCACTTAATTACAGTGGTAATAGGTAGGGAAATGTTATATATAGTTTCAATATATTTTTAGAAAAATATCACAGAGGACCACTGTACTTCTAAGGGGGTACTGCAGTACTTGAAAAAAGTAAAAAAAAAAAAAAAAAAAGGATAAACATTTTTAAAAAGCACTGTAAAACACTATGAGGCATATTTATACTCTGTTTGCGACATTTTAGCCTCATTTATTTTGACGTTAAAACAGTGAAAACTTAACTCCATATTTAGATTTTGACGGTAGACACCTCCAGTGTCAAAATATTGCTCTATTTTATGGGTGCCTGAACCCATCTTGCCTCATTGAGAAGCAAGGTGGGCGTTCCGGTCAAAAAAAGACTCTAAGCCCATAGTGCCATATTTATCCTCCATGCAAAAATGGCGCACCAGTGGGTGGGGGACCTAATCAATGGCGCTGAGCCTGCTTAGCACCATTATTTAACGCCTAGGTCAGACCAGGCATTAGGGTAGCTGTGGACCCATTTCCATGGCTAAACACCATGGAATGGGCCCACAGATGCCCACCCTATGCCCCAGCAACACCCCCACCCACACCAGAGGGACACCAGAGGATAGGGGACCCCCTTCCTGGCTAAGTATGGGTAAGTATAGATAAGAATACAAATGTATTTTTTGGATGTGCCTTTGGGGGGCCCTTAAATGGGTCCCCCTGCATGGCACTGGGTCTAATGGCCATGCCCAGGGGACACTGGGCCCCTGGGCATGGCCATTAGGGTGGTGGGAATGACTCCTGTCTTTACTAAGGCAGGAGTCATTTTTGGGTGCAATTGCATCAAGAAATGACACTAGGCTCGTTAACGCCATACATTGGCGTTGAACAGCCTAGCATCATTTCTGGTGCCCTAACACCATTTCCCCCTGCTAGCATCTTTTATTTTGACGCTAGCCGATCGTTACCACCTGCTTGCGCCATTCCATAAATATTGCACCTGGCTTGCGATCAGGAATGGTGCAAGCCGGTGGTAAACCTTTTGACACAAAACTGCATTACCGCAGTTTTTCACCAAAATTTATAAATATTGGCCTATATTTCACAAATATAGTGTACTACAGTGTATTGTTTAGTTTTTTACATATTTAATTCTTTAGAAAAAATGTATGGCGTAACACAGAAATACAGAGAAAATACTGCACAACTTAAAACAATCAGAAAAGGTACTTTTCTTAGAAAAATTTTACTTTCTAGTTACCAGCATAGTAGTACATAATTTTTTTTTTAAATATATAGAAAAATATAAATAAATGTCCCTACTTAATAAGACTTCAATAATGTGGTAATATGTATGAAATAGTATTAAAACATGCTACTCTTCTATAATTAAGGCCCTAACCCAGAACATAGGCAATTAAAAAAGTATGCTTACTTTCTAATTTAGTAAAGGCAGCAATTAGCCAATAATATACTGCCTTGTCATCTGCATGTACTATTGTATACTGCGAAGTTACCACAGAATACCTTGGCACAATATATAACTAAGAGCTGGCTGTATTAGTGTACTTCATTACCCTTGTATCTCGCATGGGCTTGCATGGGCAATGCAAAACTTAAGTTACATTTACAAAGCTACTTAAGGCCACCAAGCCTGGTCCTGCTTTGCTTGGTAAAACTGGAGAAATGCAAAGCAGTGCAAATCACTGTCTTGCATTAATCTGCACACCATATTGTATATTCCTGACACATTTTTTCTACATCCATATGCCACTCTACTCCACTCTACGCCACTTAAGTCTACAGCGCTTAGCTATATGCCACTACACTGTACATGACCCTACTCAACTCTATTCCACTCTACATTGCTCCATAATGCACCTGTATACTGTATGCTATTCCACTGTATGCCACTTCACTCTCTGCCAGTCTACGCTATTGCATGTATGCTACTCCAGTGTACACTACTCCACTTTGTGCCAATCCACTGTATGCCACTCTTCTCTACTCTGTGCCATTGCACTCTATGCTATTTCACTGTACACCACTCCAGTCTACACACTCGGGTTTCTCTTCAAAACAAATAAATCTTTCGCCTTTTACTAAAGATTTCCGTGGTGAGGAACACCACTCCAGTCTATAGCAATTCACTCTACACTATTCCACTGTACTTCACTCAGCACCACTCCACTCTATGACACGCCACTGTATGTTACTCCACTTTAAGCCGCTCCACTCTACGCAGTTCGACTGTACACAGCTACACTGTATGCCACTTCACTGTATGCTATTCCACTATACCCCATTCATTGTACACTAATACATTGTACACCAGTACACTCTGTGCTATTCTGCTGTGTGCAACTCCAATTTAAGCCACTCTACTCTATGCTATTCCACTCTTTCCTACTCCACTGTTTGCCACTCCAGTGTATGCCACTCCACTGTACACGACTCCACTCTTTGCTATTCTACACTAAGCGACTCCACTGTACACCACTGCACTCCATGCTATTTCTCTGAATACAGTCTACTGTACCCCCACTCCACTCTTCACTATTCCACTGTATGTCACTCCACTTTACACTTCTCTACTCTAGGACACTCAACTGTCTGGTGTGTAACTCTACCCCGGTGATTGCATGCCACTCCAGTCTAGCCCATATCACTATATGCCACTGCAGTGCCACTTCACTGTATGCTACTCCACTGTACACAAGTCCACTCTACACCATTCTACTGCACGTCACATCATTCTAATGTATTCCACTGTATGCTGCTCCATTGCATGGTATTCTACTGTATGCCACTCCACTATACACTACTCCACTCTGCGCCATCCACTGTTCACCACTTCACTGCACTTAGCTCCACTGTTCGCCACTCCGCTCCACCCCACTACACTTTATGCTGTTCCATTGTACACAACTACACTCTGCACCACTCCACTATATGCTGTTATATTCTACTCCACTCCACTGTATGCCACTCAAGCCTACACCACTCCACTGTAAGCCACTCTATTCTATGCTACTACACACTACGCTATTCCACTGTGTGCCACACTGCTATTATGCCACTACACTGTACGTTATTTCACAGTGTGCCAGTCCACCGTGCATTATTCCACTGTATGCCACTCCAGTGTACACCACTCCACTTCACTCTACAACACTCCACTCTATGCTGTTCCAGTGTGCACCACTCCTCTCTTTACCACTACCCTCTATGCCACTCCATTTCATATTACTCCACTCCACAACAGTCTAAGCTATTCTATTCTATACATCTTCAATCTATACCGCTCCACTCTACGCAATTTCACTCTGCTCAATTCTATTGTATGCCACTAAACTGTATGCTATTCCATTCCACTCCACTGTACATAATACACTGTTTGCCACTCAACTCTACACTATTCCAATGTATGCAGCTCCACTGTGTGCCATTCCACTCTACCCCAATGCACCATACACCACTGTAATGTACACCACTCCACTTTACACCAGTCCACTGTACTGCTCCACTCTATGCTATTCCACTGTGCGTCACTCCACTATATGCCACTACATTCCATGCTATTCCACTGTATGTCAGTCCATTTTGCATCACTCCACTCTACGGCATTCCACTGTCTGGTTTTACACTCTACCCCACTGCACTGTACACAACTCCAGTCTACACTATTCCACTGTACCTCACTCCACTTTATGCTCCTTCACTCTACCCTATTCCACTGCATGATTGTTCACTGTACGCCGCTTCACTCTACCCTATTCCACTGTATGCCACTCCACTGTACGCTGTAAACTAATATACTCCATGCTATTCCACTCTTTGCAACTCCCATCTACGCTTCTCTACTCTATGTTATTTGATCTCAACCCCCTCTACTGTCTGCCACTCCACTGTATGCTACTCCACTCTATGCTATTACACTCTAAGCCACTGCACTGTATGCCACTCCAATCCATGTTATTCCACTATATTCCACTC
The DNA here is from genome assembly GCF_031143425.1 of Pleurodeles waltl. Classification (NCBI taxonomy): domain Eukaryota; kingdom Metazoa; phylum Chordata; class Amphibia; order Caudata; family Salamandridae; genus Pleurodeles; species Pleurodeles waltl. Next base: position 518,517,028 of record NC_090450.1, on the reverse strand, counting down.
CCCTGTATGCTGTTTCATTGTATGGCACCACTGTACGCTAGTCCACTCTTTCCCACTCCACTATATGCTATTCCACTCACTCCACTGGACTCCACCACAGTCTATGAAACTCCACTTTATACCACTCATCTGTATGCTCGTCCACTCTATTCTATTACACTGTACACTACTTTACTATATGCCACTCCACTCTATGCTATTTCACTATATGCCACTCCGCTGTACACCATTCCACTGTATGCCTCTCCAGTGTACACCACTGAACTCTATGCCACTCCACTATGCGCTATTCCGGTGTACACCATTCCACCCTACCCCTCTCAACTCTACACCACTCCACTGTACACCACAATACTATGCTACAACACTGTATGTCATCACACTGCACACATGATACGCAATGATACAACACTCTAAAGACGACACTGTACAACACTGCAATCTACTTCACTCTAGTCTATGCTACTCAGGTCTACTCCACTCAACGAACCTATACTCCACTGTATGATACTCTATGGTCCTCCACTGCACCAAACTCTACTCTACTCTATACTGCCCCCCGGTTCAATACTATACTCCAGACTATGTGACTATACAACACAGTAGTCCACTCTGTGCCAGTCTGTACTTCACTCTATTACACTGTACGCAACTTTCTCTATGCCACTGCACCAGAATGTACTCCACTCTACTCAGTAACATGCCAATATACTTGACTCTACTCCACTCTGTCACTCCACCCAACAGCCCTGTATGGCACTCACTTCTACAACACTCTATGCCACTCCATTGGACCACAGTCTACCAGAGTCTATTCTACTTTAACTCACTGTATGATACAACACTATCCACTTTATGCCACTCCACCTTACTCAACTCCCACACTTTATGACACGGCATACAACTCCATTGTACAACACAGCACTCCTTTCTATAACACTTTTCTCCACTCTGTGCTATGCCACGAAACTGTACTCTGCTCCATGGCACTATACTATAAGAGATACCACTTTACTATTGAACTCTTTAGTGCACTCTATGCTCTGCTATGCACTCTATGCTATGCCACTTGGCTCCACTGTATGACAGTTTACCCCACTCTTCACCACTGTATAATACTCCAATGTATGCCACTCCACCCTACAACACTATACTCTACTCTTTAAAATTGCACTCTACAAAACTGCCACTGAACTACACTGTATGCCCCTGCACTCCACTGTACAGCACGCTCCCCAACTCTATACCACTCCACAACACTCTATTCCACTCTAATACACACTATGCAGCTATCTCTATGCCACTCCACCACACTTTACTCAACTGTACTCTAGGGCACACTACTCCACTCTACTCCACTGTACGCTTCTACTCAACTGCACACCATTCCACTTTCTGCGACTCTGTGATACTCAACAACCCTCTATACCACTGCTGTCTACCACATTCCACACACTGTACTGTATGACAGTACTCTACAAGACTCTACTCCACTCTATGCCACTTAACTATACTTTACTATATGAAACTTTCCAATTTTATAGACCATGCCACTTCACTCCACTGTACCATGCATTACTGGACTTTATGACACTTTACTATACTGTATGATACACCAGGCTACTCAGCTCCACTGCACACCACTCTACTGTCAACATAACACTCCACTGTATAACAGTGTATTGCACGCAACTCCACTGAACTTTACTCCTCTAAACTCCACTGTATGCTGGTCTACAGTACAACACCCTACTGAACTCTAAGCAACTCCACTTTACAAGATTCTACTACACTTTATGCAACTGTATGACACTTTACTCAGTTTTACAGCCATCTACTATACGGCACTGTACTACACAGAAAGACACTTTAGCACACACTGCTCAACTCCTCTCTATATGACACAGCAGTCCACTATACATTACTGTGTTCCATGACACTCTCCTATACTGTACAACACTACCACTGTCCACTGTATGACACACCACTCTACAACACTCCAGTGTATGAGGTTTACCTCACCCCCAAAACACAGCACACCGGAGAAGAGTGGGGAGAACATGGTGGCCGGCTAGCGTGCGGGCCGTGGGAGGATCTCAGGGCCCGATCTTGATTTATCATGCTGCTAGGGGAAATAAGGGAAATAACGCGCAGGAAAACGCGCGGCTTTCTGTAGACCTGAAGAACTTCTCTCCTTACCGGAATTATAACGGAAGGGCCGAGGTGGAGGGGGCCCGGCACGGAGGAAGCCTGAACAGGGAAGCGCCGGCTCTGTGGTCCAGGGCTGCATGGGAGCTCCAGCGTGGCAGGGAGGCAGTGATTAGGATCCCCCTCCGGGGAAGAGGTGGCAGAGGCAGCACAAGTCGCGGTGCTGCCCTAGAGGTGGGTGATTTTGCAGGAACATCACATCCTTGGCTGAAAGAGGAGACTGGCAGGAAAGGTAATGACCCCCCCCCCCCCAATTGTAGGACTGCCCCTCTTGGGGTCATGCATGAAGGAATAGAGTTTTAAAAATCTAAGTACATCGCTATGCATGGCCCTAGGGGGACGAGTAAAAAGACAGGAAATATAGCGGGAGGGGCAACAGGAGTAAGTAAACCTGGCATAGTATACTCTCTTAGGAGTGGCAAGAGGATTTTGGGGTCCAAGGGGGAAGACCTGAATACTGGGGGAAGTTTTCCGGAGCAAGAGACTTACATCAGGCGCAACAACAGAAGGAGTGGAAAGGTCCTCCCGAGTTTAAAAGGAGGGACCTTATTGAATAAAGAGCGCAGAATTACTCCCTCTTTAAAAACTTATTTCAGAGTCTTACCCAGTACCCTAAGTATGGAGGGGAGCGAACCTGGGCAAGGGGCAGTTTTGGAAGATGGGGCAACCCAAATTTGGCAAATTCAGTGTAGCCCAAATATGTTTCGAGCGCTGGAAGAAGCGCATGGGGGTGAGTTGGATGTCCCTGGCCCCCAGGACAAGGAGCGGTAGTCCATTGTACTAATGGTGTGCATAATGGTGGATTGCAGGAGTCTGACACAAATGATGTACCAGGGCCTAGTGGGGGTAATCAGCAGCTTGGTCTGGTTTTGGGGCACCAGCTGGTGGATCAGAGACATGAGGCCCCCCTGAGAATTCTTCCCCGGGGTACAGAAGGGCTTGAGCGGGTGTCGGCAGAGTAGCCCTTGGAACAATCTATAACAGGAATGCTGATAGCACTCTCCCTGGAGGTCAGGGGTGGTTTCAAGACTTTGAATGCTAACCAGAAGGAGATAAGAGGTCTGTGTGAGACCCTTGGGGAAAAGATAGATGAATTGGTAGGTAGGACGGCCGCCCTGGAGGAAGAAGTTTGAGATTTAAGGATGGCGGTGGAAAGAAGCAAGGTGGAAATACAGAGTTTAAGAGCAGGAGAAGAAAGTGTTTTGTTGAAATTGAAATCTCTAGAGAATAATCAGCGAAGGAATAATCTGAGATTCTTAAAGGTACCAGAAAGTATGGAAGGGGGGGACCTGAAAGGGTTCATAGTTCGTTTGATCAAACAAGAAGTACAGGTTGAGATACGGAAGATGCCATCTCGAGAGATATTCAAAGGGTGCACAGGGACCCGTTTCGGAAATTGCCCAATAAGGATAAGCCCAAGAGAATCCTGGTTTGCTTTCAGACGTATGCGATTAAGGAGCGTATTCGGTCGGCCGCACTAAAAAAGAGATTGTTTACTGTGGAAGGTACAAATTTCGAGATCAGGTCAGACTTATCAAGTGTGACTTTAAATAAGCAATGGGAACTGGGGAGAAGAATTGAGGTTTTGAAGGGGCTTGGCGCCAGCGCCCAATTAAAATTCCCAGCCACTTTGAAGGTAATGGCGAGTAACAAAATGTATAATTTTAGAGACAGTAAAGAGGTAGATGAGCTGATCAAAACCTTGGAAAAAAGAGACTAAGGCAGGGGATGTGAGTTTTCCTTTTCCCCTTTTTTCACAATAAAATGTATGGGTCTGGGGAGTCCTCCTGAGGCATTTTCGCCTAGATTAGGAATAGGGTGGGTTCTCCCAGGGTGCACGGGGAGGGGATGGAGGTGGGGGTCAGATCAGGGGTGGAGGGGGAAGGTGGGGGTAATCACAGGGTGGGGAGCATGGGGAAAAAATCAAAAAAATATGTCCTCATTCAGTAGACTCTTTCGTGGTTTGGATGATGGGTGAGAATGAGCTGAGACTTTTGTCCTGGAATATTAATGGTCTTCGGGTTGTAAAGAGGCAAAAAAGATTGCTGTAATATTTCAGGGATGTACAATTTAACATGTTGGTTTTGCAGGAAACACATCTGTCTAATGAAGAATGCATTAAGGTGTTTAGACCATGTAGCTGGGTGCAGCAGATTTCGAGTACTACTCAGGCTGGCGGCAGTAAAGGGGTGGCCATTATAATCAAAAACCACCCTAAGATTTCCTTTCAGTGTGGACCAGTCGATAAGGCGGGTAGGTGGATTATCGGAAAATTGGTAGCGTTCGATTCAACGTTTACTTTGGTGGCTTACTATGGGCCTAATAAAGATGACCCGGCACCTTTGGAGGATCTATTTCGGCAGTTGATCCAATTTCCAGATCCAATAATATGGATGGGCGATTTTAATGTTATACTGAGTTATCAACTTGATAGATCCTCTGGTAGTAGATCGATATTTAATCAAAAGATGCGCTCCCGGCTACTAACTATGATGTCGCAGTTGGGCTTACATGATGTATGGAGGGAAAGGATGGGATTAAAACGGGGTTACACATACAATAATAAAAAATATAGGCATCAATCAAGAATAGATTATGCTTTGGTAGATGGGAGAATAAGAGACTGCGTAGGGGAAATAGCTCATGTTGGAGTTCACCTATCGGACCACTCTGCAGTTAGTTTGAGTGTTTGGTTAAAAGGTAAGGTTGCCCAGGACAGGTGGACATTAGATAGAACTCTATTATTAGACAATGGCATAGTTGCAGGATTAAGAGCAGATGCATAGGAGTTTTTTAAGTTTAATGTGGGGTCATCGTCACTTGCTATGGTGTGGGATACTTTTAAGGCTTTCCTAAGAGGTAGACTGATAAGAGCGGCCTGGGTTAAAAGGAAAGAGTATAAGGAGGAAATCAGTTGGTTGGAAGGGTGTATACAACAAGTGGAGTGGGAGCTGATAGATCTAGCTCCCGAAGAAGAGGAAAAAATTGGGAGACTTGCTAAATTACATCAAAAGTTAAGGTATGAAATTCTAGCAGTGCTGGATTAAAGGATTAAGGCAAGGTGCGAGGCAAACAGATCTGCCCACTTTGAGTATGGTGAGAATTGTGGGAAATTATTGGCCTGGAAAATAAGGACAAATTTAGGTAGGAATAATGTAGTTAGGATTCTGGATAAGGAGTCAGGCCTCGTTTCTAATAATAACAACAAGATCCGGGAGATCTTTTGAAACCACTTTAAGGAGCTGTATACAGAAGACTTAGAAGGGTCTCCAGAGAAAGTTAAAGAATGGTTGAGGAATTTAGACCTAGTGGTCCTGGAGGAGCAGGATAATACATTTTTGAATGATCCTATTGGGCAAGGAGAAGTGGAGCAGTGTATACAGGCAGGGAAGTCGGCGAAAGCCCCCGGGCCAGATGGATTACCTTTTGAGGTTTATATACCTCTAGGAGGTAGTATAATAACATTTCTAACTGAGCCATGTAATAATATTTTGTTGGAGGGGGTACATGTCCCGCTTCTTGGAAGGAGGCCATTATTACCCTGATTTTAAAACCAGGAAAGGACCCAAAAAAGCTGTGATTCATACAGGCCGATCTCTCTATTAAATTGTAATTATAAAATATTCACAAAAGTTCTGGCAAAGAGATTAGGGGGAGCCTTAGGTAAAGATCAGAAAGGTTTCATCAAGGGGAGATACATGCAAGAGCTGACTCAGTGCCTGATAGGCTCCATAGACTTGGCTAAAGTATACAAGGAGCCTTTGGCCTTAGTAATGATTGATGCTACAAAAGCGTTTGATAGAGTTAACTGGGTCTATTTGGGTGTCCTCTGTGAGGCTCTCAATTTGGGAGAGAAATTTATTAGGGCATTGCGGATAATATATCAGAATGCAGAGGCAAAAATCCTGGTCAACGGTACTTTAACGCGCCCCTTTAAAATTGGGAGGTGAACTAGACAGGGTTGTCCATTATCACCACTGCTATTTAACATATATATTGAACCCTTGGCGTGCAAGATTAGAAGAGAACAGAGAATAATCCTGTTTCGGGGTGGGGCTTGGAGTAGGAAAATTGCTTTTATTGCAGATGACCTGATGGTGTATACAGCGAACCTGCAGCAAACCCTACTGGTTTTGGAAGAACTGACAAGGGAATTTGGGGAAATTGCTGGATATGCGGTTAATAAGCAAAAGACTGAAATTATTACCTGGAATATACAAGAGGAGAGTGTTTTAATTAAGAAGCAATTGAAATATCTGGGCATCGTGATCACACAAGATATAGACAAAATAGCAGAGGTTAATTTTTTAAGAGTTATGTCAGATGTCAGCAAATTAATGAAGAGTTGGGGTAGTCTATCTCTTACTATTTATGGGAGGGTTAATTTAGTAAAGATGACGATATAACCAAAGTTATTACTTATTTTCAATGCGTTCCCATTGAAATATAAGAAAGAATGGTTGGGTAAATTACAAGGTAGAATTAGTAGTTTTATTTGGGCCTCCAAAGGTGCGCAAATTGCATGGAAGAAATTGAGACGGAGGAAGGAGAAGGGAGGGTTAGCTCTGCCTGATCTTCAATATTGTGCCTGGGCGGTCTTTATTAAGAACATGAGGGGGGCATTGAATGTGTCAAAGATTTCAGATCTGGGGCAGGTCCTTAAAGTTATGATGGAATCTAATTACGATACACAGTCAGGGTTCCTTTATAAATTTGGGGATCCAAAATATTTAAAAAGGTGAGGTTTAAAATATTGCAAGACTCTGCTAATATCTGGTATGACCTAAGGAGGGCTACCAAGCTACAGTTTTATAGTAAATATGCGCCTCTCTGGGATGCTCGGTGCTCACTAGAATGGACAAGAGACACTTTGGCTAAACCTCTGAAGGTGGCTGGGCTGGTGCAATGGGGACAGCTTTGTATTGATGGGGAGTTACTCCCCTATGAGGATTTTAATATAAAGGTAGATGGACTTCTTTCCAAATTTAAATACTTGCAAATATGGAGTTGGCTGAAGAGTGTCAAGGAAAAGGTGGACGGCTCCAATGAACTGGAAGAACTACTATTTCAAGACCCTGTGGGAAAGAAAGAAGTAGCAAAATGGTATTGGACATTGATGGAAACGGTGGATGGAGAATTTCACTTACCTGAGGAAATCTGGGGAGGATGCTGCCTGGAGAACAGATAAGAGATTTATGGCAAGTATCTATTACTTTATTGTATGCCACAGTCAAATCTGCCTGCCTAAGACGAAACCATTTGTTCTCCATTCACAGGGCCTTTTGGTCCCCAGAGAAACTGTCTAAATTGACGGAAGGCACCCCGGTTATCTGCAAAAAGTGCAGCAAGGATCGAGCAAGCGATATCCACATGTTTTGGGAGTGTCCCCAGCTCAGTTTGTTCTGGAAAAAGGTTGGTGAGATAGTGAATAGAATTATACCCCTAGAGTACCAGGTAAGCCCCTCCTTAGTTATTTTTGGCTGTCAATTGGACTCCAGGAATGAAACAAAAAATGATGCTAAATTACTTTTTTATATGATGCTGTTAGCAAAGTGGGAGATATGTAAGAAATGGATAAGGGCTTCTCCCCCGACGGCGATAGAGTGGAAGGATTCGCTAATATATAATTTAACTTTTGATGTATGGGATAAAGAATCAAATAAGAAGTACAAATTTTGGGACCCACTGAAAAGTTGGTTGGAATCGTAAGAATGAGGTATTGTCCTGTGATTATGTCAAGGCGGGTTCCCGGCAGCTTTGAAGGCGGGCCGGTGAGACTCTGCTAATCAGAGAAGCGGGTTGTCCTGGACAAGAGTCTCTAGGGGGAGATTATTTGTTATTTGAACTGATCTCCCTCATCGAGAGGCTGGACAAGTGAATGAGGACAAATAAAAAGAAAAAAAAAAAAACACTCCAGTGTATGACATTGTACTATACAATACTCTCTGCCACTCTACTGGATGACATTTCACTCCTCAGCACTGAACTGTACCACACTTTTTTGAACTGTAGTCCACTCTATGCCACTAAATTGCACAACACTCTTCTACACTCTGTCACTCTACGACATTAAATTTTATTGTATTGTACTCCATTCCACTGTACACCAAGCCACTCCACTATACAGTACTCCACTCCACTATATGACACACCATATCACTGCACAATATAACACTTTACCCCATTATATGCAACGCCACTCCACTCCACTCTATTCAACTCTACAACACTAGACACTACACTACTGTACACCACTGTCCTTCAACATACTCTAAGACCCTGCACTTAATAACACTCAATTAAATGACACTCTATGATTTGAAAAACTTTTATTAAAAATAAAAAAATAAAATATTTAATGAAATAAACAAAGGTTACAGATGAGTTATAGTCACCTCACAAGCAACACTGCATTAAATATAAATAGCCACTATCCATACCATGTGTTTTCTGAAATGATGTAGTTTCAGATGGCATAAGTGTTGTTCTTAATGCTATAATTTTATAAGTCGTAATATGCAGGGGTATAACAAATGCATGGAGAAGGGAAAAGTTATAGAAATTCTGCAGATATAGTTATACTTATCTAAAAAAACTATGACTCGTGCCCTAAGGTAACTAAAGTGCTCCCCCCGCATGCACGTTTTTCTCATCATTAATTTTATTGGAAATGTTGCAGTGATATTATCAATGATGTCATAGAAGATGTCATGACTAATGTGAGGTAATTAACAGTGCATGGAGAGGGCACAAGTGATAATTACCTTAGGGCATGAGTTATAGTTTCTTGAGCTAAGTATATCTATAACTGCTGAATCTCTATGGTTTTGTGTGTTTATAATCTGAATCTAACTGTAATGTCTCTGTATCCTTTGTTTTTAGTGAATTTCGAACGGTTTTTAAATTTTTATTTCCTAACTGTAACTTCCCTGTAACCTTTGGCTTTTTCAGTGAACTTCTAGTGTTTTGTAACATAAAGTAATATTTAATTGCCATACATTAATACAACCACTGTCACACCCAGCCCTGTGGCCCTGGAATCAACCCCAGAACGCACCAAACCCCATGCTGCACAAGGCCTTTGGTTGTGTGGGTGTGCGAGTGTGTGAATTTCTGTGTGAGTGGCTGTGTGAGTCTGTGACTGGGTGTGGTATTGGTTTTGTGGGTCAAGTTTGAATGAGTATGCGAGTGGGTCTGTGAGTGGGTGTATTTCTTTATTGGGGTCTGGATCTGTCACAGATTCACATGGGAGGGTGCGCTGAGTGCGGTGGAGGATCTGTGGATTCCCACGTGCCTCGGAGAAAGTGTTTTTGGGCAATTTCTTTCCCATGAGGGGTCCCTTGGAGATCCCTCCATCAGTCCTATGGGGTTAAGGCACCTCTATCCTGGCCCCTTACATAATATTTTATATTTATTACTCCCCCCACCCTTCGGGAACAAGGTCCAGAATCAGAAAATGGCGGATGGAACTTTCCTGTCAGGTTGTGGCCAGCCAATCAGGGCATTGCTTTTGGGATGTTGATCTGTGGATCTACATACACATATATTTTTCTTTAACAACTCCAAAACTACTAGATTTACACCGAATTACAAAAAAAAGATCTTTCTGGACCAAGATCTAGCTATCTGCCAAATGTGGTGTAATTCCTTTCAGAGGTTTGGGCTGCTTGTCTCTGAAGAAAAAATTATCTGCCTGCACAAGCAACAAAATAGTGCTTTATTAAAAAAAGTAGTGTATTGTCTGTCTTCGCACTTATAACCTGCACTGGCACAGAGGTGGTCATTACAACCCTGGCGGACGGTGTTAAAGTGGCGGTAAGACCGCCAACAGGCCGGCGGTAAAAAAATTGCAATTACGACGTGGCGGAAACCGCCAACAAAGACAGACACTCTAACACTCCGACCGCCACGGTGGTACAAACAAACAGCACAGCGGTCACCGCCAACAGACAGGGGGGAGACAATGTACCGCCCACACTATTATGACAGGCCAATCCGCCACCTTTTCCGGGGCGGATTCACCACGGATAAAAACACGACGGAAACAGGAATTTCGAAGGGAAAACGCTCACCTCTACACACTCCACAAGGAACGAGGACACCATGGAACCGGAACTCCAAATCCTACCTGCGATAGTCTCCTGCTCCTCTACCAGGAGCACGAACGCCGGAGGCGAAGACCACGGTGAGTACTGCACCTACGACACAGGGGAGTGGGGAGGCAAAAAACAGGGACACACACATGCAACACCCCAACCCCCACCCTCCCTCACCCACTACAACACACATACTAATGCATATCAATACATCACAGTTACACCCCACCAAACCCCCCGGAAGAATGCAAAGACCAAAGAAAATGAGTGTAACCATCGGAATATATTAAAAACAAGTAGGCAGAAACATATATATATATGTACACCATGTACAAAATAAATACCAGGCATAGTAGTCCAGGTACTGCACAAAGAAAGTCCGTGGAACACTGGGACCACACGGTATGGGCGAGGCCCACACAAGAACCCCGACCATGATGGAGAGAACACTGCAGGGGCATCAGATACCAAGAAAATAGGCACCTCAGGGGGAGGGAAACGGAGGCACCTCAGCCGCTTGAGTGCACGACACCAAATCCACGAGGAGGCCACATGCCCACTGTTCAATCCTGGGGAGTGCAAAGCCACAGTCTCTCAAGTCTCTACAGTGGGTGGTTTGCCCACTGGTCAATCCTGGGGAGTGCAAAGCCAAGTCTCTCAAGTCTCTACAGTGGGTGGTTTGCCCACTGTTCAATCCTGGGAAGTGCAAAGCCACAGTCTCTCAAGTCTCTACAGTGGGTGGCTTGCCCACCGTTCAATCCTGGGGAGTGCAAAGCCACAGTCTCTCAAGTCTCCAGAGTGGGTGGCTTGCCCACTGTTCAATCCTGGGGAGTGCAAAGCCACAGTCTCTCAAGTGGATAACAGTCTCCACTGGTTCTGGAAGGGGCATGGTGCCCAGAGTGCTTCATCCTGTGAAGGACAGAGGTAGTGGGTGGATCTCTCCACTGGTTCTGGAGGGGGACTGGTGCCCAGATTGCTTCATCCTGTTAAGGACAGAGGTAGTGGATAGATCTGTCCACTGGTTCTGGAGGGGGACTGTTGCCCAGAGTGCTTCATCCTGTTAAGGACAGAGGTAGTGGATGGATCTCTCCACTGGTTCTGGAGGGGGACTGGTGCCCAGAGTGCTTCATTCTGTTAAGGACAGAGGTAGTGGATGGATCTCTCCACTGGTTCTGGAGGGGGACTGGTGCCCAGAGTGCTTCATCCTGTTAAGGACAGAGGTAGTGGATGGATCTCTCCACTGGTTCTGGAGGGTGATTGGTGCCCAGAGTGCATCACTCACCCCGTGATGGACCCAGTTGCGTCAGTGCCCCTGCCACTCATGGGCTAGCGGTGCTTGAGTTGGCGGTGCCCTGTTCAGCGGTGCTTGAGTTGGCGGTGCCCTGTTTAGCGGTGCTTGAGTTGGCAGTGCCCTGTGCAGTGGTGCTTGAGTTGGCAGTGCCCTGTTCAGTGGTGCTTGAGTTGGCGGTGCCCTGTTCAGCGGTGCTTGAGTTGGCCCAGCGGGGCTTGTGCTGGCGGTCCTTCATGGCCCAGCGGGGCTTGTGCTGGCGGTCCTTCATGGATCAGCTGGGCTGGGGCTGGCGGTGCCCTCCTGGGCAGCTGGGCTGGGGCTGGCGGTGGCCTCCTGGGCAGCTGGGCTGGGGCTGGCGGTGGCCTCCTGGGCAGCTGGGCTGGGGCTGGCGGTGGCCTCCTGGGCAGCTGGGCTGGGGCTGGTGGGGCCCTCCTGGGCAGCTGGGCTGGGGCTGGTGGGGCCCTCCTGGGCAGTGGGCTGGGGCTGGCGGGGCCCTCCTGGGCAGCTGGGCTGGCGGTGTCCTCCTGGGCAGCTGGGCTGGGGCTGGCCGTGGCCTCCTGGGCAGCTCGGCTGGGGCTGGCGGGGCACTCCTGGGCAGCTGGGCTGGGGCTGGCGGGGCCCTCCTGGGCAGCGGGGATGATGGCGGTCTTCTCCGCCGTGCAGCTCTTCCCAGACTTGCCGGGTTTCTTGTGGCCTTTCCCTACCTTGGAAGGTGTCACAGCTGACTCCACACTCCCACAGGGACCCCTGGGAGCGGCTTTGGTGGCTGGAGTCTTCCCCCTCTCCCGCCGGGCACTGGCCAACTTCTGATGCTTCACAGGTGGGGGACTGTCTGTGTGTCCGTTCCACACTGGCTGTCCTGGTGGCCGGTGCACTCCACATACCGGTGACTACAGGCACCACTGGTCCCAGAGATGTTGTGGCTGAGGTGCTAGTTCGGGACCTATGAGATGGACGGGGTGGGGGAGGTGTGGGAAAAAGGCTGGACAGGAAAAGTTTTTGGGACACACTGGTACGGGTAGCTGGAGGGGCTTTGGGAGTGGAGGAAGAGGTGGTGGTAGTAGGAGGTGTACGTTTGGTGACTTTGGGTGCAGGTGCATGCGCTGGAGGCTGTTGTGAGGTGGATGGCTGTTGGGTCGGTGTGTGCCTACGTTTGTGTATCTTGGGAGGGGGCGTCAAAGACACACTGGGAGAGGACACAGGGGACGTGTGAATGGTAGTGGGGTGGTGACTGCAGGTGAGCGGGGTGTGCTGGTGGGTGTGCTGGTGAGGGACGTAGTGGCTGTAGAGGTAGTGCATGCAGGTGTGAGTATAGACGAGACTGGGAGGGAGGCGGGAGACGAGGAGGAGGGGGAAACAGTGGAGGTAGTGGATGTTGGTGTGTCTGCATGTGTGTGTTGTTTGTGTGAGTCCCTGTGGGATGGGTGGTGCTTGTGTTTGCCAGATCTTCCCTGGTGTGTTGAGGTGTGTGCATGCTGGTCTGTAGGTGTGCTTGGGATAGGCAGAGGTACAGGGGATTGGGTCTGGGTGGAAGAAGTTGGAGGGGGGAGGCTAGAGACGGGGTCAATGGCTGCCATCAGTGCTGAGGCCAGAGTTTGAAAAGCTCGGTGAAGGGCCGCCTGACCACAATGAATGCCCTCCAGGAATGCATTAGTTTGTTGCAACTGCCTTTCTGCACCCTGGATGGCATTCAAAATGGTAGACTGCCCAACAGTGAGGGACCTGAGGAGGTCAATGGCCTCCTCACTGAGGGCAGCAGGGGTGACTGGGGCAGGGCCTGAGGTGCCTGGGGCGAAGGTGATGCCCACCTTCCTGGGTGAGCGGGCACGGGGCGAAGGCTGAGGGGCTGCTGGGAGGGCGGTGCTGGTGGGGGGTGTGGCGGCTGTACGTGTAGATGCGGGGGGCACAGATGTTGCCGCCACCACAAGGGAGCTCCCATCAGAGGACGAGTCCGTGTCGCTGGTGTCAGCTCCTGTCCCCGCCGTGGAGCTCCCCTCACCCTCCGTCCCACTGGTGAAATCTGAGTCCGTAGTCTCGCCCTCCAGGGCCATGTGGGATGCAGCTCCCTAGTGCTCCGGTGCCACTGCTCCTCCGCCTGATGATGCTAATGCACACAAGAACAGGGAGACCACAAAAAGGGGGACGACGACAGAAGAAAGACATGTTCAGTGCATGGATTACCGCTACCGTTGGCGGACAAGACAGACACAGAAGACCCCTGCACTACGCCGCGCTCTTGGGCTCCACTGTTCAATTCCTGGGAAATGGCCTACAAGGCTATGGACGACATCTGCACACATAGATGACACAGGGGCATGATTAGGTGTAGTTGTCACTCTACAGAGGTGGGGTGCTACATGGCCTGCCTTACGGAGGGGCCTTGCCTACGGAACTCGCCCTGGCCTAGGGAAACCCACAGCCATCCTCCCCCACCCAGACAACTCCACTGCGCGCAAAATCAGCAGAATGAGAGTGTACTCACCCCCTTGCGTCTGCTGTGATGCCCTCAAGCGCCCATCCAACTCCGGGTAGGCCACCGCCAGGATCCTGAACATCAGCGGGGTCATGGTGCGACAGGCACCCCTCCCACATTGGGAGGCCATCCCCAGTTGAGCCTCCGCCGTCTTCTTGCTCCAGCGGCGAATGTCCTCCCATCTTTTCTGGCAGGCGGTGCTCCGTCTGTGGTAGACCCCCAGGGTCCGGACGTCCTTGGCGATGGTACGCCAAATATCTTTCTTCTGGTGGGCGCTGACCTACATGAAATGTACAGGGGAAGAAGAGAAGTCATTACCAACTGCACCGTCAAAGTGATTGGCCCCCATCCCTACCCTTGCCATGTGGCACATGCATTCACCGTCTTTCATGCACGTAGCACTCTGACCCTTCCTTCTTACATCCAGCCCTCTCCACACAGGCATAGCCCATACAACATGCTCCCTGTGTACTTACCTGTTTGTCTGGAGGACCGTAGAGTAGAGTGTACTGGGGGAGGACCCCATCCACGAGCTTCTCCAACTCCTCCGATGTGAAGGCAGAGGCCCTTTCCACAGATGCACAAGCCATTGTCTCTTCCAGACCGAGGTCACAGCAGCACTTGCAGTGTAGGTCCTCTCCTGTCGAAGATCAGATATCGAGTGATTGAACAGATAGAAAATGGCGGTCACGTCCGCGTTGGTGCGTACCATCACCTCCGGCGTACATCGTCATTGGCTCCTGGGACACATAGGGTCCAATGTTAACAAATGCAGCATTGCGCCGCGGTCTTCGACCGCCTACCGCGACGGTGTACAACGCCAGCGCAGGTACCTCACATCCCATTGTCCCACTTTACAGGTCAGGCAGCCGCCATTTCAGGGGCCCACATGGCTTCATTTTCAACTGCGTCACACATACCTAGGCCTAGACTCAACACACATACAGGCCACCTTTTGTGTATGATTGGTGTTCTGGGTAAACTTTGGGTACGTACCTCTGAGTTGTTTGACTCTGAGCTCGCTGTTGTCCTTCATAGGCACCATCCGCTGGGACATCTGAGGAGATGGCGGCATCCTCCGGTGTACCGACCGTTGGTAGACCTGTCGACAATGGAGGAGCGACATTTGATAATCACCTACAGAGCTACATCGTTTTCCCTCAGGTGGAGGCCTACAGTGAAAGGTGATTTCTATGCCCTGGGACATATCCCAAACATCATAGGTGCCATTGATGGGACCCATGTGGCTTTGGTCCCCCCCCACAGGAGTGAACGGAGTTATCATTCTATGAATGTACAGATGGTATGTTTGGCAGACCAGTACATCTCCCATGTGAATGCCATGTTCCCTGGCTCAGTGCATGACCCCTACATCCTGCGGAATAGCAGCATTCCTTATGTGATGGGGCAACTCCAGAGGCACCGTGTGTTGCTATTAGGTGAGCACCTGGAAGCTAGTCAGTAGGAATGGTTGTCTGGGTCCGGGGTTATCCCTCCAGGTTAGTGTTTGTCTAACAGTTGCCCGTCGCCATTTGCAGGTGACTCTGGTTACCCCAACCTGTCATGGCTACTGACCCCAGTGAGAAATCCCAGGACAAGGGCAGAGGAACGCTACAATGAGGCCCATGGGCGAACTAGGAGGGTGATCGAGCGGACCTTCGGCCTCCTGAAGGCCAGGTTCAGGTGCCTCCGTATGACAGGTGGATCCCTATTCTACTCACCAAAGAAGGTGTGCCAGATCATCGTGGCCTGCTGTATGCTTCACAACTTGGCTTTGCGACGCTAGGTGCCTTTTCTGCAGGAGGATGTTCCAGATGGCGGTGTTGTTGCAGCTGTGGAGCCTGTGGACAGTGATGAGGAGGAAGCAGAGGAAGAATACATGCAGAACAGGGACTCAGTGATCCTGCAATATTTCCAGTGAGACACAGGTAGGAATACAAACCTGCCTACTACATGTACTTTGACATTACTACCTCTCTACTGTCTGTCATTTTTACCCAGTGTATGGTCACTGAGTTGTCACTTTCCCTTACGATTTCACAGATGTGGGACCCACTGTGTGACATCTGCTTAGATTCCTCATGGACTAGAGCTGTGTGACATAGGTATGTTGACATTACTATTTAAAAAACAGTTTGTCACTGTAATTGCTAATACACTATTTCGAAATCACAGACAGACTCTAGATCGTTTTGTGCTTTAGGTGTGTTTATTTAAATGCTCAATATTGGAGGGGGTAGTGAAATGGTGAGGGGTGATGGTGGAGGAATGTCCATGGCAGAGTCCAGTCTATTAGTCTCACAGTTGCATTGCCCATATGGGCATAGGAAGTGGAGCTGGGGCACTTTAATTATGGACAGGGTGACAAAGTGGGACAGTAGGATGACAATCAGGGTGGTCTCATTTCTTGGCGGGGGTCTTGGCATCATCCTCTGTCTTTGTCCTGGATCTCAGGGACCATTTGCGGGGTGGTTCTCCCTCTGCAGGGGGTGGGGTGCTGGTGTGGTGGTCCTGTGGCGGGGCGTCTGGTCCACTAGCACCGGCGGAGGGGGTGGGCAGTTCATCGTCCATGCTAGTGTCAGGGGCCCCTTGTAGTGCCACAGTGTCCCTTCTGGTGTTGAGTACTTCCTTCAGCACCCCTACGATGGTGCCCAGGGTGGAGCTGATGGCTCTGAGTTCCTCCCTGAAGCCCATATACTGTTCCTCCTGCATGCGCTGGGTCTCCTGAAACTTGGCCAGTACCGTTGCCATCGTCTCCTGGGAGTGGTGGTAGGCTCCCATGATGGAGGAGAGGGCCTCGTGGAGAGTGGGTTCCCTTGGCCTGTCGCACAGCAGCCCTCCCAGTTCCCCTGTGTTCCTGGGCCTCCGTCCCCTGGACCGTGTGCCCACTACCACTGCCCCCAGGTCCCTGTTGTTGTTGGGGTGGTGGGTTATCCTGGGTTCCCTGTAGTGGTGGACACACAGCTGATTGATGGGCCCTGGGGACGGAGGTATGGGCCCGCTGGGTGGGTGCTGTGCTGGTGTTTACAGAGGGGGGAAGGTCTGTGGTGGCCTGTCCCTGTGTGAGGGGAACCGACTGTCCCGAGTTCCCCGATGGTCCGGGCTGGTCATCTAGATCCAGTTGTACAGAGGTGCTGTCATCACTGTGGGCCTCTTCTGTTGGTGGTGTGGACATGTGTGGACCCACTTGTCCGGTGACGTTGGGTAGGGGTCCTGCAGGGGTATAAAAGGATGTTTATTAAATCTGTGTGTGAAATGGTGTGCAATGGGTGGGTGACCGTGTACCCCAGTGCTAGCATTCCTGTGTGGGAGCTTGTGTGATGATGGTTTGGGGGGTGTATGGGTATGTGCAGTGGGCATGCTTTGGTGATGGGTGTCCACGCTTTGTTGTTGCATGCAGGGCTTGGTGTTGGTATGTGTGGTTTGTGATGTTGGGACATATGTGAGGAGTTGGGGTGCTGGGGGGAGGGTGAGGGTGGGGGTATGTGATAGCATGCAGGTAGGGTGGGGGATGTAATAGTAAAGCTTTGTCTTACCAGAGTCCATTCCTCCACCTACTCCTGCGAGGCCCTCAGGATGCAGAATCGCCAAGACCTGTTCCTCCCATGTTGTTAGTTGTGGGGGAGGAGGTGGGGGTCCGCCGCCAGTCCGCTGAACCGCCAGGTGGTGCCTTGAGACCACGGAACGCACCTTCCCCCGTAGGTCGTTCCACCTCTTCCTGATGTCCTCCCGATTTCTTGGGTGTTGTCCCACTGCATTGACCCTGTCCACTATTCTTCGCCATAGCTCCATCTTCCTAGCTATGGAGGTGTGCTGCACCTGTGATCCGAATAGCTGTAGCTCTACCCGGACGATTTCCTCCACCATGACCCTGAGCTCCTCCTCCGAGAACCTGGGGTGTCTTTGCTGTGCAATGGGGTGGTGAAGGTGATGTGTGGGGTGGAGTGTGTGGTGATAAATGTGGTGATATGTAGTGGTGTGTTGTGTGAGGTGCGTGGAAGTTGTGTGGGTGATGGTGTTCTGTGCATGTGGATGCTGTTGTTCTTGCTGGTGGTGTCTCTCTCTGGCCTTTTTCTGAATTTTTGGTCATAGGGGTTTGTGGGTGATGTGGGTGTGTGTTTTATAGTGTATTGGGTGTGTTGGAGTGGTGTGTGTATGTGTATCAGGTGTGTGTATTTCAAATTGTCCAATGTGGCTGTGTTTTGTAAGAGTGAGTGTATTTTGAGCGCAGCAGTGTGTACCGCCAATGGAATACCATGGTTGAAAGACCGCCACGTGGATTCATGTGTCGTGATAGTGTGGCGTATTTCTGTTGGCGTGATGGTGGAGGTTTTGTTTTTGCCAGTTTATCACTGACCTTTGGTGTGGCGGACTTGTGTGGGTGCGGATTCCGAGATGTGGGTCATAATAGCTGTGGTGGAATTACGCGGCTGCGGCGGTGTGTTGACGGTCTTCTGCACGGCGGTAAGCGCCTTTTACCGCCAATGTTGTAATGACTGCCAGAATCTACTGGAACAAGTGATTTTCTGCAGAATTGCCTAGCTCTGCAGCACAAGCCAAATCTGCCTCTGCAAGTTGCCTTTGTGGATGCTCAGAGCTCAGTTGTCTCCACATGCATGTGGTGCTCATGCAATATTGTTTATATCTGTTCCTCCAGCTAAACTCTTTCCAGCAAAGTTTACAGTTGAATTACTTTACACAAATCTTCTTGCCAGCTGGCCTCATTTAAAAAAAAATCCTACACCAAGGATTCATTCAGTGGCTGAGGTGGCTGACCTGGTGCAGAATCCCCAGCTGTTCATCTGAATCAGATGAAGACATCTTTCCCTTCAAAGCCAAAGAGGAAAGAAGAGCAATCCAAATGTGTCTACTCTTACCAAAGCCCAATAGTGACATAGACCGAAAAGGATGCCATGATTTCTTCTAAATAAAGACATCCTTGTGAACCAATCAGAATCCTTCTTTAGTGTGTGCTTTCTCCCCCAGACCACTCACAAGGGTGGCTTGCGGCCATCTCGGAAGATTGTAAAACAATTCTTCCTTTATATCTTCTGTAGAAGAGTACACAATTCATATTTGTTCTTTAGCAACATGTTTAATGTTCGATTTTATTCTGAATTATAGCAAACACTGTATTTAACTTAGTTCTAAATGTACAATCTCATGAGTGGTTCGCTAGAGTCAAACAGGGAGTGCAGCCCTCTCCGAGTTCAAGCAGGGGATTGTGCATCTGGCTCTCAGGAGTGTCTTGTGAGAGCCATCACTTAAAAAAAAAAATAATATCCAATCATGTTTTATTCACTACTATATTATAGATGACATTAAATAACAAATCAATTTACTTTGAAAAAAACTAAAAATTCACTGAAAAAAACAAAGATTAAAGTAACATTATAGTTACGTGTAATAAAAAATATCTATTTTCTTTTTTTTTTTTTTTTTTAATGAAAAAATCACTGAAAAAACCAAAGGTTAAAGTATCGTTATAGTTAGGTGAATTTCTCAGTGACAACATTAACGTTTTGAAATAAAAAAATACAGAAATTCAGCAGCTATAGTTAGCAGCATTAACAATACCTTGTGCCCCACCATGCACTTCTTATGACCTCGCATATGATATCACTCATGACATGGTCTATGACATCACTCATGGCATCTGACATGAATTAATTGATGAAATCACTAATGATATCACTGTACGCTACTCCACTACACACTATTCCAGTCTACGCCACTCTACATTATACCAATCCACTCTACGCTATTCCACTGTATATCAGTCTACCACACGCTACCCAACTGTACGCTGCTCCAGTGTTTACCCCTTCACTCTATGCCACTCCATTCTATGCTAGTCCATCGGACGCCACTCCACTTTATGCCACTCCTCTATATGCTGTTACACAGTACCCCCACTCTATTGGATGCCACACCATGCTATTCTTCTCCACATTATTCCACTCTACATTATTCAACTCTACTCCACTCCACTGTACCACTCTACAAAATTATACTGTATGTAACTTCAATTTCTGCCCCTTTACTCCATGGTATTCTTCCCTACCTCACTCCAATGTAAGCCACTCCACTGATCTTTAGTAAAACACAGCATTGAATGTTCTCTATTTAGGGACACTTACAAATTTGATCTAGTTTTTATCACCGAAATGTGGGCAGATGCAGCCTGCACTCCTGACCTTTACCCCAGGGCTACTTTATCATTAGACAGGATAGGCTATGCAAGCATGTGGGTGGCTTAGATATAATACATAAATCCAATCTAGAGGCTAAGGGCCAGATGTAGGTACAAAACAATTAGCAACTCGCAATTTGCGTGTCGCTAACTGGAATGCAGGTAGAAATTGCGCGGACAAATTGCAACTCGCACCCGTAGTCGCACCACTGATAGCGAGTCCGCTGTTTGCGAGGTCGCTTTTTGCGACCACGCAAAAAACGGACTCGCAATTTGCGAGTGGGTGTCGCAAATTGCGACTGTGCTGAAAATTGAAAGCAGGTGCTGCAGAACACTCCAGAAACTACTCCAGAACACTCAGGAAAACACTTCCTGGCACATGATGATGACATCACAGCCAGGAAGTTTACAAATACACCTGGGAGGAGGGAGGACCACATCCTTTTTAACTGCAGCACAGCAAACAGAGCACCAGCAACAATGGCTGACACTCCCAGAAAGAGAAAGCTCAAGTTTGCAGAGAAGGAGCTGGAGGTGCTCACAGATGAGTGCTGTCAGCACCATGATGAGCTTTTTGGGAAGGCAGCCCTCAATGTGCCAGACTCTGCCAAAAAACGAATTTGGCAAGAAATCCAGGAGAAGGTAAACTCCCTGGGGGTCAGCCACAGGAGTGTGGGTGAACTAAAGAAGAGGTGGTACGACCTATGCTCCCAGACCAAGGAGAGGGTGGCAGAAAGGCTCCGGGAGATGAGAGGCACAGGAGGGGGACCATCTACCATACCACCACCCACACCCCTGGAGGAAAGGGTAGAGGAGACCCTGGAGCCGGAGTCTGTAACTGGATTTGGAGAACTGGACACCTCTGAGCCCGGACCATCAACTGGTGAGTACCATGTGATATGCCTGTACCCCCATCAATGCCATACCCCCACCCACCATGTACACAGGGGCATGCACAACCAAGATAGCTCCATTTCAGAGTAGCAAACACCTGCATGATGCATTATGGGCAATGTAGTCAAGTAGGCAGTTAATAGGCAATTGTTTATTAGGAAGTTTTTAACTGATAGTAGACACTGACAGTGTGTTCCCTATGTCCCACAGGTCTCCCACAAGGAATCAAGCTAGCCTGGCTGATGAGGGGTGAAACCCCGAAACCGGTCCCAGGATGCTTGTTTCCGGTCCAGAGAGGACCTGGCCTGGCAGTTCGGGCTGGACTGTTCCCATGAGGAACAGGGTCAAGCCTGATTTGCATATGGCTGGGTCCAAACTGGGGTGGCATGGTGAGCAAAAGAACGATGGATTAAACCCAGATCTGTGACTGGGGGTGAGTGTTTGCATTGTCAGCACTCCGTCCATCATCCTTTTGTGTTGTTAAAGTTGCCCTAAGTGGGAAGGGTATGCCCAGACGTGGGTCCCTTGCTCACTGTGCCACTGGAATCAAGCTAGCCTGGCTGATGAGGGGTGAAACCCTGAAACTGGTCCCAGGATGCTTGTTTCCGGTCCAGAGAGGACCTGGCCTGGCAGTTCGGGCTGGACTGTTCCCATGAGGAACAGGGTCAAGCCTGATTTGCATATGGCTGGGTCCAAACTGGGGTGGCATGGTGAGCAAAAGAACGATGGATTAAACCCAGATCTGTGACTGGGGGTGAGTGTTTGCATTGTCAGCACTCCGTCCATCATCCTTTTGTGTTGTTAAAGTTGCCCTAAGTGGGAAGGGTATGCCCAGACGTGGGTCCCTTGCTCACTGTGCCACTGGAATCAAGCTAGCCTGGCTGATGAGGGGTGAAACCCCGAAACCGGTCCCAGGATGCTTGTTTCCGGTCCAGAGAGGACCTGGCCTGGCAGATCGGGCTGGACTGTTCCCATGAGGAACAGGGTCAGCCTGATTTGCATATGGCTGGGTCCAAACTGGGGTGGCATGGTGAGCAAAAGAACGATGGATTAAACCCAGATCTGTGACTGGGGGTGAGTGTTTGCATTGTCAGCACTCCGTCCATCATCCTTTTGTGTTGTTAAAGTTGTCCTAAGTGGGAAGGGTATGCCCAGACGTGGGTCCCTTGCTCACTGTGCCACTGGAATCAAGCTAGCCTGGCTGATGAGGGGTGAAACCCCGAAACCGGTCCCAGGATGCTTGTTTCCGGTCCAGAGAGGACCTGGCCTGGCAGTTCGGGCTGGACTGTTCCCATGAGGAACAGGGTCAAGCCTGATTTGCATATGGCTGGGTCCAAACTGGGGTGGCATGGTGAGCAAAAGAACGATGGATTAAACCCAGATCTGTGACTGGGGGTGAGTGTTTGCATTGTCAGCACTCCGTCCATCATCCTTTTGTGTTGTTAAAGTTGCCCTAAGTGGGAAGGGTATGCCCAGACGTGGGTCCCTTGCTCACTGTGCCACTGGAATCAAGCTAGCCTGGCTGATGAGGGGTGAAACCCCGAAACCGGTCCCAGGATGCTTGTTTCCGGTCCAGAGAGGACCTGGCCTGGCAGTTCGGGCTGGACTGTTCCCATGAGGAACAGGGTCAAGCCTGATTTGCATATGGCTGGGTCCAAACTGGGGTGGCATGGTGAGCAAAAGAACGATGGATTAAACCCAGATCTGTGACTGGGGGTGAGTGTTTGCATTGTCAGCACTCCGTCCATCATCCTTTTGTGTTGTTAAAGTTGCCCTAAGTGGGAAGGGTATGCCCAGACGTGGGTCCCTTGCTCACTGTGCCACTGGAATCAAGCTAGCCTGGCTTATGAGGGGTGAAACCCCGAAACCGGTCCCAGGATGCTTGTTTCCGGTCCAGAGAGGACCTGGCCTGGCAGTTCGGGCTGGACTGTTCCCATGAGGAACAGGGTCAAGCCTGATTTGCATATGGCTGGGTCCAAACTGGGGTGGCATGGTGAGCAAAAGAACGATGGATTAAACCCAGATCTGTGACTGGGGGTGAGTGTTTGCATTGTCAGCACTCCGTCCATCATCCTTTTGTGTTGTTAAAGTTGCCCTAAGTGGGAAGGGTATGCCCAGACGTGGGTCCCTTGCTCACTGTGCCACTGGAATCAAGCTAGCCTGGCTGATGAGGGGTGAAACCCCGAAACCGGTCCCAGGATGCTTGTTTCCGGTCCAGAGAGGACCTGGCCTGGCAGTTCGGGCTGGACTGTTCCCATGTGGAACAGGGTCAAGCCTGATTTGCATATGGCTGGGTCCAAACTGGGGTGGCATGGTGAGCAAAAGAACGATGGATTAAACCCAGATCTGTGACTGGGGGTGAGTGTTTGCATTGTCAGCACTCCGTCCATCATCCTTTTGTGTTGTTAAAGTTGCCCTAAGTGGGAAGGGTATGCCCAGACGTGGGTCCCTTGCTCACTGTGCCACTGGAATCAAGCTAGCCTGGCTGATGAGGGGTGAAACCCCGAAACCGGTCCCAGGATGCTTGTTTCCGGTCCAGAGAGGACCTGGCCTGGCAGTTCGGGCTGGACTGTTCCCATGAGGAACAGGGTCAAGCCTGATTTGCATATGGCTGGGTCCAAACTGGGGTGGCATGGTGAGCAAAAGAACGATGGATTAAACCCAGATCTGTGACTGGGGGTGAGTGTTTGCATTGTCAGCACTCCGTCCATCATCCTTTTGTGTTGTTAAAGTTGCCCTAAGTGGGAAGGGTATGCCCAGACGTGGGTCCCTTGCTCACTGTGCCACTGGAATCAAGCTAGCCTGGCTGATGAGGGGTGAAACCCCGAAACCGGTCCCAGGATGCTTGTTTCCGGTCCAGAGAGGACCTGGCCTGGCAGTTCGGGCTGGACTGTTCCCATGAGGAACAGGGTCAAGCCTGATTTGCATATGGCTGGGTCCAAACTGGGGTGGCATGGTGAGCAAAAGAACGATGGATTAAACCCAGATCTGTGACTGGGGGTGAGTGTTTGCATTGTCAGCACTCCGTCCATCATCCTTTTGTGTTGTTAAAGTTGCCCTAAGTGGGAAGGGTATGCCCAGACGTGGGTCCCTTGCTCACTGTGCCACTGGAATCAAGCTAGCCTGGCTGATGAGGGGTGAAACCCCGAAACCGGTCCCAGGATGCTTGTTTCCGGTCCAGAGAGGACCTGGCCTGGCAGTTCGGGCTGGACTGTTCCCATGAGGAACAGGGTCAAGCCTGATTTGCATATGGCTGGGTCCAAACTGGGGTGGCATGGTGAGCAAAAGAACGATGGATTAAACCCAGATCTGTGACTGGGGGTGAGTGTTTGCATTGTCAGCACTCCGTCCATCATCCTTTTGTGTTGTTAAAGTTGCCCTAAGTGGGAAGGGTATGCCCAGACGTGGGTCCCTTGCTCACTGTGCCACTGGAATCAAGCTAGCCTGGCTGATGAGGGGTGAAACCCCGAAACCGGTCCCAGGATGCTTGTTTCCGGTCCAGAGAGGACCTGGCCTGGCAGTTCGGGCTGGACTGTTCCCATGAGGAACAGGGTCAAGCCTGATTTGCATATGGCTGGGTCCAAACTGGGGTGGCATGGTGAGCAAAAGAACGATGGATTAAACCCAGATCTGTGACTGGGGGTGAGTGTTTGCATTGTCAGCACTCCGTCCATCATCCTTTTGTGTTGTTAAAGTTGCCCTAAGTGGGAAGGGTATGCCCAGATGTGGGTCCCTTGCTCACTGTGCCACTGGAATCAAGCTAGCCTGGCTGATGAGGGGTGAAACCCCGAAACCGGTCCCAGGATGCTTGTTTCCGGTCCAGAGAGGACCTGGCCTGGCAGTTCGGGCTGTTTGCATATGGCTGGGTCCTAACTGGGGTGGCATGGTGAGCAAAAGAACGATGGATTAAACCCAGATCTGTGACTGGGGGTGAGTGTTTGCATTGTCAGCACTCCGTCCATCATCCTTTTGTGTTGTTAAAGTCTCCCACAAGACACCCACACCAGCCAAAGCAGCCAGGTGCCAATGGTCAGCCAGCCCCAAGAGGAGACAACAGGAGCAGCCACCACTCCCACATGCACCACCAACACCATCCCCTCTCTGGCAACACCCGTTGCAACAGTGGTCTTGGAGCCTGCACCAGTTACAAGCCGGAGTGACACCTCAGACATCACAGGGCCTCCACCGCTGCGCAGGCGATGCAGGATGAGGAGAGCAGGGCAGCAGGCAGAGTCAGGGCTTCCATCCACAACACCGGCGGAAGCCCAACTTCTACGGGGTCAGCACCTGCAAAATCAACAGTTAGGGCATATTAGTGGGGTTCTGCAGCTCTTCGAGAGGAACCATACCAACAGCATGCAGCAGGTTCATGCACAACTATAGGTAATTGGGAACAACACAGGTGACCTAGCCCTGTCAATGCACGAACTGGTGGCTGGACTTCTAACGCAGAGTGAGGGTGCGCGGCGCAGGGACCGCCTGCTGCTCCAAAGGCTGGACAGGATGGCCTCCTCTATTGTCAGACTGGCAGTGAACACAACTGGGCTGTCAAGGAGAACAGTCAGCCTCCAGGTTGACATGGGCCACTTTGCGGGTGATGTCGCACGGGGTCTGGGCCGGATCACCCATGCAATAGACCTCATGGAGGCACGGCAGGTGTCCAGGGGTACAGGGGACACCCCATAAGACAGTGAGGAGGGCTCCACTGTCAGCAGTGTCTCTGCTGGTGACACCAGGGTGCTACGGAGGGGGGGTACAAGGCAGAGCACTGCTGAGCAACCTGGTACCAGCCAGGCTGGCCGAGCCCGCCGTAGGCTGTGAACTAACCACTGTCCCTGATGTTGGGGCACATGATGGCAATGTGTCCCATGCCAGGTGGACCTTTTGAAGTCCCTGAACAGTTTTTCCTTGTATATAGTTTGGTTTTTACACATATTAAATAATTTGTTCGTTACACTTAACACATGGAGTGTTTGTTCAATTGGTGAGTATGGTAGAAGTTGGCACGTACCTTCCAAAGTATTGGGTTGCAATGTGTTCCCGTCTCAGTCTGCCTTGATTTGCGATGCTCCTATTCCCATGATGGCGATGTGGTTGCTCTTGCTCTTCATCCTCAGAATCTGGGTCTGCAGGGGTGAGAGGTAGCCCACGTCGGGTGGCAATGTTGTGCAGGATAACGCATGCCACAACTATTTTGAATGCCGTTATGGGGGTAAACTGGAGGGCACTCCCACTTCGGTGGAGGCATCTGAACCGTGCTTTCAGCAATCCGAAGGTTCTTTCAATCAAGTTCCTGGTCCTCTTATGTACACTGTTGTATCACCTCTCACATTCATTGCTGGGTGTTAAGTAAGGCGTCAGTATCCATGGCCGTAGTGCATATGCACTGTCACCTGTTGGGCACAAAACGTACACTGTTAGCAAGTCATGGTTGGTTTGCACATTGGTCTGTGTGCCTGTCTACAAGGTGTATGCAGCTCTACCTAGGAGGTATCCGTCTCCAAACTCCCCACGTTCCAGGCGTTGGTGTATCCCACTGTGCCTAAAAATGTAGGAGTCATGAGTACTGCCTGGAAATTTAGCAACCATGTCAGTGATGACATAATGGGCGTCACATACCACCTGAATATTGAGTGAGTGGGTACACTTTCTATTGCGGAACAGATATTCCAGGTTTGCAGGAGGACATATTTGAATATTTGCCCCATCTACACACCCTATGACATGGGGAAAGTTGGCAATCCGGTAAAAGTCCAACTTGGTGCTGTTAACCCCTTCGCTGCCAGGCCTTTTCCCCCTCCTGTGCCAGGCCTTTTTTTGCCTATTTGGGGCAGTTCGCGCTTAGGCCCTCATAACTTTTTGTCCACATAAGCTAACCAAGCCAAATTTGCGTCCTTTTTTTCCAACATCCTAGGGATTCTAGAGGTACCCAGACTTTGTGGGTTCCCTTGAAGGAGGCCAAGAAATTGGCCAAAATACAGTGAAAATTTCGTTTTTTTCAAAAAAATTGGAAAAAGTGGCTGCAGAAGAAGGCTTGTGGTTTTTCCCCTGAAAATGGCATCAACAAAGGGTTTGCGGTGCTAAACTCAGCAGCTTCCCAGCTTTCAGGAACAGACAGACTTGAATCAGAAAACCCAATTTTTCAACACAATTTTGGCATTTTACTGGGACATACCCCATTTTTGCAATATTTTGTGCTTTCAGCCTCCTTCCAGTCAGTGACAGAAATGGGCATGAAACCAATGCTGGATCCCAGAGACCTAAACATTTCTGAAAAGTAGACAAAATTCTGAATTCAGCAAGGGGTCATTTGTGTAGATCCTACAAGGGTTTCCTACAGAAAATAACAACTGAAAAAGAACAATATTGAAATTGAGGTGAAAAAAACATAAATGTTTCTTTACGTTTTACTCTGTAACTTTTCCCTGCAATGTCAGATTATCGAAAGCAATATACCGTTACGTCTGCTGGACTCCTCTGGTTGCGGGGATATATAGGGCTTGTAGGTTCATCAAGAACCCAAGGAACCCAGAGCCAATAAATGAGCTGCACCCTGACGTGCGTTTTCATTCTATACCGGGTATACAGCAATTAATTTGCTGAAATATAAAGAGTAAAAAATTGCTATCAAGAAAACCTTTGCATTTCCAAAAAGGACACAAGATAAGGTGCTGAGGAGCAGTGGTTATTTGCACATCTCTGAATTCCGGGGTGACCATACAAGCATGTGAATTATAGGGAATTTCTCAAATAGATGTCTTTTTTACACACTCTCCTATATTTGGAAGGAAAAAATGTAGAGAAAGACAAGGGGCAATAGCACTTGTTTTGCTAATCTATGTTCCCCCAAGTCTCCCGATAAAAATGATACCTCACTTGTGTGGGTAGGCCTAGCGCCCGCGACAGGAAACGCCCCAAAGCGCAACGTGGACACATCCAAAATTTTGGGAGAAAACAGAGGTGTTTTTTGCGAAGTGCCTACCTGTAGATTTTGGCCTCTAGCTCAGCCAGCACCTAGGGAAACCTACCAAACCTGTGCATTTCTGAAAACTAGAGACCTACGGGAATCCAAGGAGGGGTGACTTGCGGGGCTCGGACCAGGTTCTGTTACCCAGAATCCTTTGTAAACCTCAAAATTTGGCTAAAAAAACACATGTTCCTCACATTTCTGTGGCAGAAAGTTCTGGAATCTGAGAGGAGCTACAAATTTCCTTCCACCCAGCGTTCCCCCAAGTCTCCCGATAAAAATGATACCTCACTTGCGTGGGTAGGCCTAGCGCCGGCGACAGGAAACACCCCAAAGCGCAACGTGGACACATCCTAAATTTTGGAAAAAAACAGAGGTGTTTTTTGCGAAGTGCCTACCTGTACATTTTGGCCTCTAGCTCAGCCGGCACCTAGGGAAACCTACCAAACCTGTGCATTTCTGAAAACTAGAGACCTAGGGGAATCCAAGGAGGGGTGACTTGCGGGGCTCGGACCAGGTTCTGTTACCCAGAATCCTTTGCAAACCTCAAAATTTGGCTAAAAAAACACATGTTCCTCACATTTCTGTGGCAGCAAGTTCTGGAATCTGAGCGGAGCTACAAATTTCCTTCCACCCAGCGTTCCCCCAAGTCTCCCGATAAAAATGATACCTCACTTGCGTGGGTAGGCCTAGCGCCGGCGACAGGAAACACCCCAAAGTGCAACGTGGACACATCCTAAATTTTGGAAAAAAACAGAGGTGTTTTTTGCGAAGTGCCTACCTGTAGATTTTGGCCTCTAGCTCAGCCGGCACCTAGGGAAACCTACCAAACCTGTGCATTTCTGAAAACTAGAGACCTAGGGGAATCCAAGGAGGGGTGACTTGCGGGGCTCGGACCAGGTTCTGTTACCCAGAATCCTTTGCAAACCTCAAAATTTGGCTAAAAAAACACATGTCCCTCACATTTTTGTGGCAGAAAGTTCTGGAATCTGAGAGGAGCTACAAATTTCCTTTCACCCAGCGTTCCCCCAAGTCTCCAGATAAAAATGATACGTCACTTGCGTGGGTAGGCCTAGCGCTGGCGACAGGAAACACCCCAAAGCGCAACGTGGACACATCCTAAATTTTGGAAAAAAACAGAGGTGTTTTTTGCGAAGTGCCTACCTGTAGATTTTGGCCTCTAGCTCAGCCGGCACCTAGGGAAACCTACCAAACCTGTGCATTTCTGAAAACTAGAGACCTAGGGGAATCCAAGGAGGGGTGACTTGTGGGGCTCGGACCAGGTTCTGTTACCCAGAATCCTTTGCAAACCTCAAAATTTGGCTTAAAAAACACATGTTCCTCAAATTTCTGTGGCAGAAAGTTCTGGAATCTGAGAGGAGCTACAAATTTCCTTCCACCCAGCGTTCCCCCAAGTCTCCCGATAAAAATGATACCTCACTTGTGTGGGTAGGCCTAGCGCCGGCGACAGGAAACACCCCAAAGCGCAACGTGGACACATCCTAAATTTTGGGAGAAAACAGAGGTGTTTTTTGCGAAGTGCCTACCTGTAGATTTTGGCCTCTAGCTCAGCCGGCACCTAGGGAAACCTACCAAACCTGTGCATTTCTGAAAACTAGAGACCTAGGGGAATCCAAGGAGGGGTGACTTGCGGGGCTCGGACCAGGTTCTGTTACCCAGAATCCTTTGTAAACCTCAAAATTTGGCTAAAAAAACACATGTTCCTCACATTTCTGTGGCAGAAAGTTCTGGAATCTGAGAGGAGCTACAAATTTCCTTCCACCCAGCGTTCCCCCAAGTCTCCCGATAAAAATGATACCTCACTTGCGTGGGTAGGCCTAGCGCCGGCGACAGGAAACACCCCAAAGCGCAACGTGGACACATCCTAAATTTTGGAAAAAAACAGAGGTGTTTTTTGCGAAGTGCCTACCTGTAGATTTTGGCCTCTAGCTCAGCCGGCACCTAGGGAAACCTACCAAACCTGTGCATTTCTGAAAACTAGAGACCTAGGGGAATCCAAGGAGGGGTGACTTGCGGGGCTCGGACCAGGTTCTGTTACCCAGAATCCTTTGCAAACCTCAAAATTTGGCTAAAAAAACACATGTTCCTCACATTTCTGTGGCAGCAAGTTCTGGAATCTGAGAGGAGCTACAAATTTCCTTCCACCCAGCGTTCCCCCAAGTCTCCCGATAAAAATGATACCTCACTTGCGTGGGTAGGCCTAGCGCCGGCGACAGGAAACACCCCAAAGTGCAACGTGGACACATCCTAAATTTTGGAAAAAAACAGAGGTGTTTTTTGCGAAGTGCCTACCTGTAGATTTTGGCCTCTAGCTCAGCCGGCACCTAGGGAAACCTACCAAACCTGTGCATTTCTGAAAACTAGAGACCTAGGGGAATCCAAGGAGGGGTGACTTGCGGGGCTCGGACCAGGTTCTGTTACCCAGAATCCTTTGCAAACCTCAAAATTTGGCTAAAAAAACACATGTCCCTCACATTTTTGTGGCAGAAAGTTCTGGAATCTGAGAGGAGCTACAAATTTCCTTCCACCCAGCGTTCCCCCAAGTCTCCCGATAAAAATGATACCTCACTTGCATGGGTAGGCCTAGCGCTGGCGACAGGAAACACCCCAAAGCGCAACGTGGACACATCCTAAATTTTGGAAAAAAACAGAGGTGTTTTTTGCGAAGTGCCTACCTGTAGATTTTGGCCTCTAGCCCAGCCGGCACCTAGGGAAACCTACCAAACCTGTGCATTTCTGAAAACTAGAGACCTAGGGGAATCCAAGGAGGGGTGACTTGTGGGGCTCGGACCAGGTTCTGTTACCCAGAATCCTTAGCAAACCTCAAAATTTGGCTAAAAAAACACATGTTCCTCACATTTCTGTGGCAGAAAGTTCTGGAATCTGAGAGGAGCTACAAATTTCCTTCCACCCAGCGTTCCCCCAAGTCTCCCGATAAAAATGATACCTCACTTGCGTGGGTAGGCCTAGCGCCGGCGACAGGAAACACCCCAAAGCGCAACGTGGACACATCCTAAATTTTGGAAAAAAACAGAGGTGTTTTTTGCGAAGTGCCTACCTGTAGATTTTGGCCTCTAGCTCAGCCGGCACCTAGGGAAACCTACCAAACCTGTGCATTTCTGAAAACTAGAGACCTAGGGGAATCCAAGGAGGGGTGACTTGTGGGGCTCGGACCAGGTTCTGTTACCCAGAATCCTTTGCAAACCTCAAAATTTGGCTAAAAAAACACATGTCCCTCACATTTTTGTGGCAGAAAGTTCTGGAATCTGAGAGGAGCTACAAATTTCCTTCCACCCAGCGTTCCCCCAAGTCTCCCGATAAAAATGATACCTCACTTGCGTGGGTAGGCCTAGCGCCGGCGACAGGAAACACCCCAAAGCGCAACGTGGACACATCCTAAATTTTGGGAGAAAACAGAGGTGTTTTTTGCGAAGTGCCTACCTGTAGATTTTGGCCTCTAGCTCAGCCGGCACCTAGGGAAACCTACCAAACCTGTGCATTTCTGAAAACTAGAGACCTAGGGGAATCCAAGGAGGGGTGACTTGCGGGGCTCGGACCAGGTTCTGTTACCCAGAATCCTTTGCAAACCTCAAAATTTGGCTAAAAAAACACATGCTCCTCACATTTTTGTGGCAGAAAGTTCTGGAATCTGAGAGGAGCTACAAATTTCCTTCCACCCAGCGTTCCCCCAAGTCTCCCGATAAAAATGATACCTCACTTGCGTGGGTAGGCCTAGCGCCCGCAACAGGAAACGCCCCAAAACGCAACGTGGACACATCCCATTTTTTGAAAGAAAACAGTGCCTACCTGTGGATTTTGGCCTGTAGCTCACCCGGCATCTAGGGAAACCTACCAAACCTGTGCATTTCTGAAAACTAGAGACCTAGGGGAATCCAAGGAGGGGTGACTTGCGGGGCTCGGACCAGGTTCTGTTACCCAGAATCCTTTGCAAACCTCAAAATGTGGCTAAAAAAACACATGTTCCTTACATTTCTGTGGCAGAAAGTTCTGGAATCTGAGAGGAGCCACAAATTTCCTTCCACCCAGCGTTCCCCTAAGTCTCTCAATAAAAATGGTACCTCACTTCTGTGGGTAGGCCTAGCGCCCACGAAAGGAAATGGCCCAAAACACAACGTGGACAGAACATATTTTTTCACAGAAAACAGAGGTGTTTTTTGCAAAGTGCCTACCTGTGGAGTTTGGCCTCTAGCTCAGCCGGCCCCGGGAGGGGGGACCGGGGGGGGCAGAAATGGCCTAAATACAATTTGCCCCCCAGGGGAGCGACCCTTGCCTGATGGGTCGCTCCCTATCTCGAAAAAAACAAACAAACAACAAAAAAAACACAACAAAAAAAATTTCCCTGGTACCTAGAGGGTTCTGCCCCCCCTGGGGGCAGTTCGGCCTAATAATAGGCCGATCTGCCCCCAGGGGGGGCAGAAATGGCCTAAAATAAATTTGCCCCCCCCAGCCCCCACCCCCCCGGAGCGACCCTTGCCTAAGGGGTCGCTCCCCCTGCGTGACATTGGCGCCAAAAAAAAAATCCCAGGTGCCTAGTGGTTTCTGCCCCCTTGGGGGCAGAGTGACCTAAAATTGGCCAATCTGCCCCCAAGGGGGGCAGAAATGGCCTAAATACAATTTGCCCCCCAGGGGAGCGACCCTTGCCTGATGGGTCGCTCCCCATCTCGAAAAAAACAAACAAACAAAAAAAAAAACACAACAAAAAAATTTGCCCTGGTGCCTAGAGGGTTCTGCCCCCCCTGGCGGCAGTTTGGCCTAATAATAGGCCGATCTGCCCCCAGGGGGGGCAGAAATGGCCTAAAATAAATTTGCCCCCCAGCCCACACCCCCCCCGGGAGCGACCCTTGCCTACGGGGTCGCTCCCCCTGCGTGACATTGGCGCCAAAAATCAAATCCCAGGTGCCTAGTGGTTTCTGCCCCCTTGGGGGCAGATTGACCTAAAATCGGCCAATCTGCCCCCAAGGGGGGCAGAAATGGCCTAAATACAATTTGCCCCCCAGGGGAGCGACCCTTGCCTGATGGGTCGCTCCCCATCTCGAAAAAAAAAAAAACAAAAAAAAAAACACAACAAAAAAATTTGCCCTGGTGCCCTGAGGGTTCTGCCCCCCCCTGGGGGCAGTTCGCCTAATAATAGGCCGATCTGCCCCCAGGGGGGGCAGAAATGGCCTAAAGTAAATTATTCCCCCCAGCCCCCACCCCCCCCGGGAGCGACCCTTGCGTACGGGGTCGCTCCCCCTGCGTGACATTGGCGCCAAACAACAAATCCCCGGTGCCTAGTGGTTTCTGCCACCTTGGGGGCAGATTGACCTAAAATTGGCCAATCTGCCCCCAGGGGGGCAGAAATGGTCTAAATACAATTTGCCCCCCAGGGGAGCGACCCTTGCCTGATGGGTCGCTCCCCATCTCTAAAAAAAGAAACAAAAAAAAAAAAAAAACACAAAAAAAAAAATTGCCCTGGAGCCTAGAGGGTTCTGCGCCCCCCCCGGGGGCAGTTCGGCCTAATAATAGGCCGATCTGCCCCCCGGGGGGGCCGAAATGGCCTAAAATAAATTCCCCCCCCCCGGAGCGACCCTTGCCTACGGGGTCGCTCCCCCTGCGTGACATTGGCACCAAAAAACAAATCCCAGGTGCCTAGTGGTTTCTGCCCCCTTGGGGGCAGATTGACCTAAAATCGGCCAATCTGCCCCCAAGGGGGGCAGAAATGGCCTAAATACAATTTGCTCCCCAGGGGAGCGACCCTTGCCTGATGGGTCGCTCCCCATCTCGAAAAAAACAAACAAACAAAAAAAAAAACACAACAAAAAAATTTGCCCTGGTGCCCTGAGGGTTCTGCCCCCCCCCCCGGGGGCAGTTCGGCCTAATAATAGGCCGATCTTCCCCCAGGGGG
Source organism: Pleurodeles waltl (assembly GCF_031143425.1). Lineage (NCBI taxonomy): Eukaryota > Metazoa > Chordata > Amphibia > Caudata > Salamandridae > Pleurodeles > Pleurodeles waltl. Next base: position 518,482,980 of record NC_090450.1, on the reverse strand, counting down.
GGCAGAAATGGCCTAAAATAAACGTGTCCCCCCCCAGCCCCCACCCCCCCGGGAGCGACCCTTGCCTACGGGGTCGCTCCCCCTGCGTGACATTGGCGCCAAGAAACAAATCCCCGGTGCCTAGTGGTTTCTGCCCCCTTGGGGGCAGATTGACCTAAAATCGGCCAATCTGCCCCCAGGGGGGCAGAAATGGCCTAAATACAATTTGCCCCCCCAAGGGGAGCGACCCTTGCCTGATGGGTCGCTCTCCATCTCTAAAAAAACAAACAAACAAACAAAAAAAAAATTGCCCTGGCGCCTAGAGGTTTCTGCCCCCCCGGGGGCAGATCAGCCTAATATTAGGCTGATCTGCCCCCGGGGGGGCAGAAATGGCCTAAAATAAATTTGCCCCCCCCAACCCCCACCCCACCCGGGAGCGACCCTTGCCTACGGGGTCGCTCCCCCTGCGTGACATTGGCGCCACAAAACAAATCCCCGGTGCCTAGTGGTTTCTGCCCCCTTGGGGGCAGATTGACCTAAAATTGGCCAATCTGCCCCCAGGGGGGCAGAAATGGTCTAAATACAATTTGCCCCCCAGGGGAGCGACCCTTGCCTGATGGGTCGCTCCCCATCTCTAAAAAAAGAAACAACAAAAAAAAAAAACACACAAAAAAAATTTGCCCTGGCGCCTAGAGGTTTCTGCCCCCCCTGGGGGCAGATCGGCCTAATAATAGGCCGATCTGCCCCCAGGGGGGGCAGAAATCTCCTAAAATAAATTGCCCTCCCCCCCAGGGAGCGACCCTTGCCTAAGGGGTCACTCTCTTTGCGTGAAATTCACGCAAAGAAAAAATTCCCTGGTGTCTAGTGGTTTCTACCCCCCTTGGGGGCAGATTGGCCTCATCAAAATAGGCCAATCTGCCACCAAGGGGGGCAGAAATGGCCAAAATATAATTATCCCCCAAGGGGAGCGACCCTTGCCTAAGGGGTCGCTCCCCACCAAAAAAAAAAAAAGAAACATAAAAAAAAAAAAAAAAAAAAAAAAATTGTCCCTGGTGCCTAGAGGTTTCTGCCCCCAGGGGGGGCAGAAAAGGCCTTCCCGAAAATATGCCCCCCCTGGGAGCGACCCTTGCCCAAGGGGTCGCTCCCTTTTGTCAATAACAATAAAAATAAAAAAAATCCCTGGTGTCTAGTGGGGTTTCAAAAGCCGGATTGCAAGCAATCCGGCTTTTGAAACCCTCGGAGAGACTTCAAAGGGAAGGAAATACTTTTCCTTCCCTTTGAAGCCCCTCCGGGCCTCCCAAGTGATTGAAAGAGAAATGCTTTTGCATTTCTTTTTCAATCGCGCTGGAAGCAGAGCTTCCAGCGCGACGAGGGAGGCCCCTGTGACTAATCAGCATGCGCGCTGACGTCACAGGGGGGGGTCGGGGGTGGAAGGGGAAGGTCTTCCCCTTCCATCCCTGACATGGGGGGGGGGAGGGGGGGTGCACGGGGGGCACGCTAGCGCGCCCCCAAGTTCCCCTGTGCCATGGACGAGATGATCTCGTCCAAGGCACAGGGGAACTGTAGCCTTGGACGAGATCATCTCGTCCAAGGCACAGAAGTGGTTAATTTCTGCCTCATTCCTGGGTAGGTATATGTATCGGGACTTGTGTGTGAGTATGGCATCTAGGAAAGCCCTGAAGAACCTTGATAGTGCACTTTGGGATACCCCACCTGCCACAGCAATGACCCCCTGATAGCTCCCCGAGGCCAAGAGGTGCAGTGAGCATAGCACTTGCACATGCGTAGGGATGGCGCAGCCGCGCACAGTGTGGCATTCTAGCTGTGGTTTGAGTAAATCTATTAAATCTAGTATAGCTGTGCTGCTAAGTCTATATTTATCATAGATTTCCTCCTCAGTTTGCTGGAAAAGAGTCTGCCTTGTTCTGTAAATCTTCTCCTGTCTCTTGCTCCTCCTCCTCCTCTGCTGGGCTGCGTGGGCTCTCCTCCTCACTGCTATCAGGTATATCTCCGCCATCTTGAGTAACCCAGATGCCTGCTGGGTCTCCTTTTATACTTTGGTAATGGTTACCACCTGCTCTGAGTTAGTGGTAAATTGGACATGCAAACTGGGCTTTTTGCGACTAGTCGCAATTTGCGAGTTGCTATTGCATATGGTTAGCGTCTCGCAAATTGCGACTTCCTATTAGCGGGTCGCAAAATGGGGTCGCAAATTTTGCGAGTCGGTAACAGCTCGCATTGCATTTTGCGAGTCGGAAATGGGATTTTTGCATCTCATTTCCGATTTTGCGGAGTCGCAAATAGCGATTCGGGCCATTTGCGACTCGCAAAAGTTTGCTACATCTGGCCCTAAATCCAGTCCATTTCGCTCCCAACATTGTGAAGGAATTTCTTTTACTTTATAGCTATTGTGCACTCAAACAGTTTACTAGTTTATCACCCTCCAGGTCCCAGACAACCATTTATACAGGAAATTGGGGGACTTCTAGAATCCGATCTCCTTGCTTCAGACTTCACCATGCTTGGTGATTTTAACTTTCATTGAGATAATCCCCAGGATTCAGATACTTCAGCCCTCTTCCAGACCCTAGAGGGATATGATCCTACACAAAAGATCACTACCTCCACCCATCAGGCGGGTCACCCTCGATGTGACTTTTACCGGTAATATTTTTTTAGATGCTGTTAAGGTTAACCCTCTGGCTTGGTCAAAACATATTGTGAACTCTTTCAGTGTTTCCCACAATTGCACTGGCCCAAACTGTAGAAGCGCAGCCCTGTCCACTTCTGCCCGCGCCTGGCATATTATCGATACTGTCCCTTTTGCCAGAGCTCTGAGTGGCTCCATTCCCTCACTCGCTGCTGACCTAGATCATGCAGCCCTCTAATATACCTCTTGGCTTTCCGCCGCTATTGATCAGGTTGCACCACCTAAAAATACTAGTTATAAAAACAACAGGAGGTCAGCCCCCTGTTGAGCTCAGAGCCCTCAAACAAAACTGTTGAAGACAGGAGAGGCACTAGAGGTTGGAGTATGATGCTGTGGAAAAATCAAAATACAAACTTTGCCTAGCCAAGTACAATGTGCTCATTGTTAAGGAAAAGGCCAAATACTTTAATAGAAGAATTCTAAAGGCAAAAAATTCCTCTAGGGAACTCTTTCACATGGTTACCACACTCTCTAAGATCTCTCCTCCCACGGCCAGCCCTACGACTCAATCTTTCTCCATTTCCCCATCCTTCTTTTTTTTTAAACAAGGTGGAAGATGTATATATAACAACTTTCCTTCCACCTCACCTTCCCATGAAATTGAGAGTCAGGTCTTTCCCTCTTCGATGTCTAAAGGCTTTATTAAATTCACACGCCCTCTATAGAGGAGTTCTCGAGGCTTATCTGCTCAGTATCGTCTGGCTCCCCTTTCGATTCCGGCCCTCTCAAAGTGGTCAAGCTGGTCCCCAAGACTGTGGCTGCTCCTATGACCAACATTTTTTTAGCAGATACTCCAGCTTGGGAGCTTTCCCTCAATCTGGAAGAAGGCCTCAGTGCTTCCCCTCCTAAAGAAGAGCTCCGTGGACCCTGCAGAACCAAAAAACTACAGCCCGATTTCATGCTTACCACTGCCTGCCAAAATAGTAGAGAAAATCATGAACATACAGCTCATGGAATTCATACAAGACAGTAACCGTTTAGATGCCACTCAATTTGGCTTGCTTAGCGGTCATGGCATGGAAACAGCCCCACTCAAAGCCACTGAGGAGCTGTAAGTGCTTCTGGACCAAGGCAAGACCGCAGTGCTCCTATTACTAGACCTCTCAGAAGCCTTTGAAGCTGTCAGCCATCACAATTTGCCCGATCACCTGGCTACAATTGCAATAAGACACTTGGCCTGGGAACTGATTAGAGCATTTTTTTGGGGTGGGAATAAATTGCACGAGTAGGTGAACTTGTCTCTCACTGTTATTCTTCCCCCTGTGGGGTCCAGCAGGGATCGTCTCTGAGCCTGACTCTTTTTAACGTTTATGTCACTTCACTTGCCGAGTTGTTTCAATCATTTGGCTTTACCTTAACCTCATATGTGGATGACACTCAAATTGTGGTCTTCTTAGCAAACAATGACCTCAGTATAGGTCCTAGGCTCTGCGAATGCATGCAAGCAGCTGGGAGATGAATGGGTGGGAACTGTATGAAACTAAGCTCTGATAAGACTGAGATCATCTTGTTTGGTTCCCAGCCCTCCCTCTGGTTTCTAGCTTGCTAGCTGCATGACATGAGACCCTTATCCTCCCCAGTAAGGAAAGTATGTAACATAGGCTTTCTCCTAGATGATAAACGTAGCTATCGGGAGAAGGTTAATGCAACAAGATCTTTGGCCTTTTTTATGCTAATATTGCTGAAAAAGATACTTCCCTATATTTCTATTCATCTGCAGAAGACCTTGGTTGCTGTAATGGTGTAGGTCAAATTGGACTATTGTAATAGTTTTTATCTCAATGCCCATCAATACATCCAAATAAACGTCAAGCAGTTCAGAATGCTGCCACTAGACTTCTTTTAAAGCTCCCTAAATATCACCTCGTGTCCAATTCCCCAGGCAGAACTCTACGGTCCACCAGTGCAAAACTGGTTTCAGTCCCATGGTTTAAGCGTGCTACCAAGGGCAGCAGGAGCTTTGCTGTAGGTGCTTCTGGGGCCTGGAAGGCTCTGCCACTGGCCTTCAAGAATACTCCCAATTTGCCACAGTTTTGCAAACAGTTAAGACATGCCTCTTTAGATCTGCCTAGACTTCTGCTCTCTTCTTCTCATTTTTAGCGCCAAGACCCCTCTGGGTATTTGCTGCGCTTTAGAAAATCCCCTAATATAACATAACATATTACATACAAAATATCAGTATTCTTAATGTTTGTACATTTTGGGGGTCATTCTCACCTCGGCGGTAAAAGGCTCTTACCGCCGGTCAGAAGACCGCCATTCTACCGCCGCGTCCGCGGTAAACCGCCATGGTCATTCTGACCCACAACTGCCAAGCCGCCAAAAACCCGACATCCACGGAAGGCCGCCTCATCAGCAGGCAGCGATAAACTGGAGATGACCAAACCTCCACCGCCACGCCAACACAAACACGCGTTGGAAATCGGAGAGAAGGCGATAGAGAGAGAGAGAGAGAGAGCACAGCAATTGAAAACCCCAACACACACAGGAACCCAACATCATCAACCACACCACATCTACGCACACATCACCACACACCACCACTCACATCACCACAAACACCACCCCACACCTCATCCACACCACCCCATGGCACCCCAAAGACACCCCAGGTTTTCGGACCAAGAACTCAGGGTCATGGTGGAGGAAATTATAAGGGTAGAGCCCCAGCTCTTCGGCACACAGGTGCAACACACCACAATAGCCAGGAAGGTGGAGCTATGGCAGACGATCGTCGACAGGGTCAACGCTGTGGGACAGCATCCCAGAAACCGGGAAGACATCAGAAAGCGCTGGAACGACCTACGGGGGAAGGTACGGTCGATGGTCTCAAGACACAACATCGCTGTGCAGAAGACTGGCGGCGGACCACCACCCACTCCTCCCGAATTCACAGCATGGGAGCAAGAGGTCTTTAACATCCTGCATCCTGCGGGCCTCGCTGGAGTAGGCGGAGGAATGGACTCTGGTAAGTCTAGTCTCAACTACTCCCCCCCCCAACCACCAGCATGCCAACCCACACCCCCACCCTCACCCCCAACCCCCCAGCACACATCCTCCCTGCCAATGTCTCACCAGCACAACCCACCCAACCCAAAACCAAACCCTGAATGCCAACACAAACCATGGACACCCATCACCTATGCATGACCACTGCACATACCCATCCCCCCCACAAACCACCCTCACAACTCCTGCCACAAGGGAATGCCAGCACTGGGGGACAAGGGCACCCACAAATCGCACGCCATGGAACACACAGAAGCAATAACCATACTCTTTCACCCCTGCAGGGCCCGAACGCCAACACACCGGCCAGGAGGGTCCAGATATGTCCATCCCATCCCCAGTGAGGACAGCAGCTCTGTCGACCTAGAACCTGATGACCAGCCCGGACCATCGGGGACCTCTGGACAGTCGGTTCCCCACACACAGACACAGGCCACAGCAGACCTAACCCCCTCTGGGAATATCAGCACAGCTCCCACCCAGCGGGCCCATGCCTCTGTCTCCAGGACAGGTCAATCAGCGGTGTGTCCGCCACTACAGGGCACCCAGGCTGACCCAACACCCCAACAACAACAGTGACCTGGGGGCAGTGGTAGTGGGCACACCGTCCAGGGGACAGAGGCCCGGGGAAACAGGGCAACTGGGAGGGCTGCAGTGCGACAGGGGGGGGAGGACAGGCCCAGGGAACCGACTCTCCAAGAGGCCCTCACCACCATCATGGGAGCATACCACCGCTCCCAGGAGACGATGGCGACGGTACTGGCCAGGTTCCAGGAGATCCAGGCACAGCAGGAGGAACGGTACATGGGGTACAGAGAGGAGCTCAGGAACATCGTCCTGGCCCTGAACCTAATAGTCACCACATTGCAGGACCATGTGGCACCCCAAAGGGCCCCTGTCACCAGCCTGGACCAGGAACAGCCTACCACCTCCGCCGGCGCTAGTGGACAGGAGGCCCCCACACAACGACGGGCCACCAGAACCCCACCTCCTGCTGAAGATCAACCACCCCGCAAGAGGAACCTGAGATCACAAAGGAAGACAGAGTAGGATGCCAAGACCCCCGCCAGCCTAAGATCCCCCCGGATGTCATTCCACTGTCCCACATCGTCACCCTGTCCAACCTTGAACTGCCCCTGCTCCATCCTTCCACAGGCATATGGACAATGCACCTGTGCGACCGAGAACTGGACTCTGCCATGGACATCACTCCACCCCCACCCATCACCGTTTTACTATCATGGACCTATATGTAGCACTTTAAATAAATCACTAATTGCACTTAAAACACTCAGGAGTCTGCTTGTATTCTTAACAAATGTATTACACTTAACGGTTCAAAAATGTTCAGTTACATTGTGATGACAACATACCAATGTCAATGTGCTTTACTCCATGGGCGAACAAACCAGAAGTGACGCAGTGGGTCATACAGCTCTGAAAAGGCACGGGAAAGTCACAATTCAGTTGAAAGGAACTGGGGGGAAACACAGAAAGTAGAGATGCAGGAGGCCAGAAGTAAATGTAAAATGGCGTGGGGGATTCTTACCTGGGTGCTACTGAAAATACTGTTGTATGACTGTGTCCCTGTTGTCCGTGTCGTCCCGTCGTCTTCCTCCTCTTCACTCTCCACAGGCTCCACAGCTGCTACAACACCACCATCTGGACCATCCTCCTGCAGAAAAGGCACCTGGCGTCGCAATTGAAGATTGTGAAGCATACAGCAGGCCACGATGATCTGGCACACCTTCTTGGGTGAGTACATTAGGGATCCCCCTGTCATATGCAGGCACCTAAACCTGGCCTTCAGGAGGCCGAAGGTCCTTTCTATGATCCTCCTAGATCGCCCATGGGCCTCATTGTACCGTTCCTCTGCCCTGGTCCGGGGATTCCTCACTGGGGTCAGTAGCCATGGCAGGTTGGGGTAACCAGAGTCACCTATTAGCCACACACGGTGTCTCTGTAGCTGTTCCATCACATAAGGGATGCTGCTATTTCGCATAACATACGCGTCATGCACTGACCCAAGGAACTTGGCATTTACATGGGAGATGTACTGGTCAGCCAAACAGACCACCTGGACATTCATCGAATGGTAACTTTTCCTGTTTCTGTACACCTGCTCATCGTCTTTTGGGGGTACTAAGGCCACATGGGTCCCATCAATGGCACCAATGATGTTGGGGATATGTCCAAGGGCATAGAAGTCACCCTTCACAGTGGCCAAATCACCCTCCTCAGGGAAAATAATGTAGCTCCGCATGTATTTCGTCAGGGCAGACAACACTCTGGACAAAATCTTAGAAAACATAGGCTGAGACATCCCTGATGACATGGCCACTGTTGTCTGAAAAGACCCACTTGCCAAAAAATGGAGGACTGACAGAACCTGCACCAGAGGGGGAATTCCTGTGGGTTGGCGGATGGGGGACATCAGTGCTGGCTCCAGCTGGGCACACAGTTCATGTATAGTGGCTCGGTCAAGTCGGTATCGAAGTATTATATGACGTTCCTCCATTGTCGACAGGTCCACCCGCGGTCGGTACACAGGAGGATTCATCCTTCTCCTCACAAGTCCCAGCGGACGGTGCCTAGGAAGGACAAAATGGAGCACAGAGTCAAGCAACCCACAGGTACGTAACTACAGCTTGCACAGTACACGATTCTCAATGCATTGAATGGCTTGTATGAGTGGCAATGCAAGGCCTAGGCCTGTGTGACGCAGTAGAAATCAGGCCATGGGGGCCCTTGAAATGGCAGCTGCCTGACCTGAGAAGTGTGACAGTGGGATGTGAGGTCAATGCCCTGGCGTGACACACCGTGGCGGTAGGCGGTCGAAGACCGCGGCGCAAAGCCGCATTGGTTAACATCGAACCCTATGGGTTTCACAAGCCAATGACTAGCTGCGCCGGCGGTCGCGGAACGCACCGCGGCGGTACGCACCGTCGCGGGCGTGACCGCCATTTTCTATCTGGTTAATCACTCGAGACCTGATCATCCACAGGAGAGGACCTATACTGCAAGTGCTGCTGTGACCTCGGTCTGGGAGATACAATGGCTGCTGCGACTGGGGAAAGGGCCCCTGCCTTCACTACAGAAGAGTTGGAGAAACTTGTGGATGGGGTCCTGCCCCAGTATGCGCGACTCTACGGTCCTCCAGACCAACAGGTAAGTACACTGTGTGCACGTTGAATGGGCTATGCCTGGGTTGTGTATGGTGGATGTAAGATGGTGGGGTGGGGAGACAATGACGAGTGCAAGGCACGACAGATGAGAGCATGTGCCACATGGCAAGGTTGGGGAGGGGGGGCCAATCGCATCTATCATGCGGAAAATTGATGATATTTCAATTTCCACCCTGTACATGTCAAATAGGTCAGTGCCCATCAGAAAGTCGACATTTGGCGTGCCATCGCCAAGGAAGTCCGGAACCTGGTGGTCCACAACAGACGGGGCACCCACTGACGCAAGAGGTGGGAGGACATCCGCCGCGGGACCAGGAAGACCGCCGAGTCACTGCTGGGGATGGCCTCCCAACCTAGGAGGGGTGCCAGTTGTACCCTGACCCCCCTGATGTCCCGGATCCTGGCGGTGGCCTACCCCGATTTGGATGGGCGCGTGAGGACATCACAGCAGACACAAGGGGGTGAGTACCAGCACATTCAGCTATCTTTACACGCAGTGGAGGTGCCTGGGTGGGGGAAGAGGGCTGTGGGTGACATTAGGCCAGGGCGCTTTCTGTAGTGTAGTCCTCTCCTTTAGCCATGTCCCTGTGCCCCCGCCCCCCACCTCTGTAGGGTGACAAGTACAGCTATCCATGGTCCTGCATCACTCATGTGCGCGTTTGTTGTCCCTAGACCTGTTGGCCTAGTCACAAGTACTGAGTAGTGTACCCCGATTGCGCGGCTTAGTGCATGAGGCTCCTGTGTCTGTCCTCTCCGCCAACGGTGTTGACAATGCATGCACTCAACCTGTTTTTATGTCTCCCCCCACCCTTTTTCTTTATCTTCTTGTGCATGTGTGCATTAGCATCATCAGGCGGAGGAGAATTGGCACCGGAGCACGAGGGAGCTGCAACTCACAAGGCCCCGGTGGGCCATGGCACAGACACCGAGGCCACCAGTGATACGGAGGGCGAGGGGAGCTTCACAACGGGGAGCCGTGGTGACACCAGCGACACCGACACGTCCTCGGATGGGAGCTCCCTAGCGGTGGCGGCAACATCCGTGCCCCCCCCCCCCTCTACAGGTACAGCCGCCACCCAGCGCACCAGCTCCGCCCTCCCAGCAGCCCCTCAGCCTTCGCTCCGTGCCCGCACGCCCAAGAAGGCGGGCGTCTCCTTCGCCCCAGGCACCTCAGGCCCTGCCCCTGTTACCCCTGCTGCCCTCAGTGAGGAGGTCATTGACCTCCTACAGACCATCATTGTTGGGCAGTCTACCCTTTTGAATGCCATCCAGGGGGTAGAGAGGGAGGTGCATCGTAGCAATGCATACCTGGAGGGCATTCATTCGGGTCAGGCTGCCCATCAACGATCGTTCAATGCTCTGGCCTCAGCACTGACGGCAGCCATTGTCCCTGTTTCCAGCCTCCCTCTTCTAACTGCCTCCAGCCTGTCTCTGTCTCCTGTTCCTCTGCCTATCCCACCCACACCATCAGACCAGCCTGCACACACCTCAACACCCAAGGGCAGCTCATCCAGACATAAGCACCACAGATCACACAAACATTCACCCAAGCAACACCCAGATGCAGACATGCCAACAGCCACTACCACCTCTGTGTCCCCCACCTCCTCGTCTCCCTCCTCCCTCCATGTGACGTCTCTACTCACACCTGCATGCACACCACCAACAGCCAGTACTTCCATCACCAGCACACCCTCCAGTACAGTCCGCACACGTGCAGTCACCATCCCCACTGCCATTTACACGTCCCCTGTGTCCTCTCCCACTGTGTCTGTCACCCCCTCTTCCAAGACACACAAACGCAGGCAGCCACCCAACAGCCAACCACCTCACGACAGCCTCCAGCCCATGCACCTTCACCCAAGGACAGCACACCTGACTCTCCTACAACCACCTCCTCTTCCTCCACTCCCATAACCACTACACCTACCCTTTACCCTGGTCCTAAAAAACTTGACCTCTTTCCCTCACCTGACCCCCCCCCTCCATCTGCTAAGAGTCCCAAGAGCGCCTCAGCCACCACCAGCCCGGCTTCAAGGGTCACCGTAGTGCATGGATTTTTGGAGTCCCCCCTTTGCCAGCAGTGATACATCGGTCAGCAGCAAGGGGACAGCCAGCCCCCCCCTGGAAAGAGGACCCGTAAAGTAAGGGGCCGCCGCGGGACGACTGACACGGCTGCCCCCAAGGGCCAAAGTTCTGCCACTTCACCTGCCACAACATCCAGGGGAGGCAAGGGCCAGAGAGCCACATCGAAGGAGGGCAAGGGCAGCAGGGCGGAGAAGTCAGCCAGCAGGAGCGCGGACCAGAAGGGCCCCACAAGCCCCATCCCGGGTGTGAGGGAGGACACCCAAGGGCCCAGCACACTGTCACCGAAGGGTCCAGCAACTGCACGGTCGGAGGGCGACTGAGCAGGGAGTCGTGGCCAGGTCTGACTCCCTTGACTTACAGAACAAACACCGCTGAACAGGGCCCGCCGTGCAGAAAGGCACCGCTGAACAGGGCCCCGCCGTGCAGAAAGGCACCGCTGAACAGGGCCCCGCCGTGCAGAAAGGCACCGCTGAACAGGGCCCGCCATCCAGAAAGGCACCGCTGAACAGGGCCCCGCCGTGCAGAAAGGCACCGCTGAACAGGGCCCCGCCGTCCAGAAAGGCACCGCTGAACAGGGCCCTGCCGTGCAGAAAGGCACCGCTGAACAGGGCCCCGCCGTGCAGAAAGGCACCGCTGAACAGGGCACCGCCGGGAGGAGCACCGCTGAACAGGGTCCCTTCATCTCAAGCACCGCTCCGCTGGGCCCCGCCGTCTCAAGCACCGCTCCGCTGGGCCCCGCCGTCTCAAGTACCGCTCCGCTGGGCCCTTCATCTCAAGCACCCCTCCGCTGGGCCCGCCGTCTCAAGCACCGCTCCGCTGGGCCCCGCCGTCTCAAGCACCGCTCCGCTGGCCCTTCCTCTCAAGCACCGCTCCGCTTGGCCCCGCCGTCTCAAGCACCGCTCCGCTGGGCCCTTCCTGTCAAGCACCGCTCCGCTGGGCCCCGCCGTCTCAAGCACCGCTCCGCTGGGCCCTTCATCTCAAGCACCGCTCCGCTGGGCCCTTCATCTCAAGCACCGCTCCGCTGGGCCCCTTCCTGTCAAGCACTGCTCCGCTGGGCCCTTCCTGTCAATCACTGCTCCGCTGGGCCCTTCATCTCAAGCACCGCTCCGCTGGGCCCTTCATCTCAAGCACCGCTCCGCAGGGCCCAGCCGTCTCAAGCATCGCTCCGCTGGGCCCTTCCTGTCAAGCACTGCTCCGCTGGGCCCCGCCGTCTCAAGCACCGCTCCGCTGGGCCCTTCATCTCAAGCACCGCTCCGCTGGGCCCTTCATCTCAAGCACCGCTCCGCTGGGCCCCTTCCTGTCAAGCACCGCTCCGCTGGGCCCTTCCTGTCAAGCACTGCTCCGCTGGGCCCTTCATCTCAAGCACCGCTCCGCTGGGCCCTTCATCTCAAGCACCGCTGGGCCCCTTCCTGTCAAGCACCGCTCCGCTGGGCCCCGCCGTCTCAAGCACCGCTGGCCCAATGACAGTGCCGGTTCTGTGTTGTGCTAATGTTCACGCTGAACTCGGGCCACCCTGCCTCCTCCATTGCCTGTGGAGACTGTTATCCACTTGATGGACTGTGGCTTTGCACTCCCCAGGATATGACAGTGGGCAAGCCACCCACTGTAGAGACTTGAGAGACTGTGGCTTTGCACTCCCCAGGATATGACAGTGGGCAAGCCACCCACTTGTGAGACTTGAGAGACTGTGGTTTTGCACTCCCCAGGATATGACAGTGGGCAAGCCACCCACTGTAGAGACTTGAGAGACTGAGGCTTTGCACTCCCCAGGATTGAACAGTGGGCATGGTGGCCCCTTCTTGGATCTAGCATCGTGGACTCATGTGGCTGTGGTGCCCCCCTTTCCCTTCCCCCTGAGGTGCCTGTAGTTTTATCATCTGATGCCCCTGCAGTGTTCTCTCCAATGGACTCAGGTCTCCTGTGTGGGCTTTGCCCATGTGTTGATACACTTTGGCCCACGGACAGTTGCAATTTCAGTAACTGTGCTGGATTTATTGCCTCTATTTATTGGTTACGCAATGTTTACACTTGGATTTTTTTTATTCATTTTCCTATTTTACCATGACTTCAATGAACCTATTTTATACATAAATTTAGTTTCTCACTTTAATTATATCTTTTAGTTATTCCGGGGGGTTTGGGTGGGGTCACTTTGACTTGGTGCTCTGCATTGGTGTGTAGATAGTTGGGGGGTGGGTGTAATGCGTATGTGTGTGCCCGTAACCCTTTCTCCTCCCCCCCTCCCCTGTGTCGTAGGTGCGGTACTCACCGTTGTCGTCTGTGCCGGAGTTCGTACTCGTGGTAGATGAGCAGGTAGACGAGAGCAGGTAGGATGTTCAATTCGGGCTCCATGCTGTCCTCGTGGAGTGTATAGAGGTGAGCGTTTTCCCGTTCGTAGTCTGTTTCCGCCGTGTTTTTATCGGCGGTGCTCCCGCCCCGGAAAAGGTGGCGGGTTGGTGAGTTGTGATAGGGTGGGCGGTACATTGTCTGCCGCCTGCCTGTTGGCGGTGACCGCCGCGCTGTTTGTGTGTCCCGCCATGGCGGTCGGAGTGTTAAAGTGGCGGGCTCTGTTGGCGGTTCCCGCCAGGGTCAGAATTCCATTTTTTGGACCGCCAGCCTGTTGGCGGGTTGGCCGTCGCTTTATCACCGACCGCCAGGGTCAGAATGACCCCCTTTGTCCCTTGTCTGTAAAACTGCATAGCATCTTCAGCCAACCATTTGTTTAATAAAGTAATTTATTTACATATGATACTTCTGAACCCTGGGACCCATTGTTTCCGTACATTTGCTAACAGAGTTGCTAGTGATATGTCCTTACCTATTTACAACCTTTTAGAGAATGGGCTCTCTTAAAATATTCTCCTGGAGTTTTCAAAAAGAAAAAGAATGGCTAATCTTTCATGGCTGCCAATAAATTCCCTCTTTTTTAATCTTATGAAGATCTCAGCTGGTACAATTGTCTACAGAATGCAGTAACTGCTATTTCAGGGTCTAATTTAGAGCTTAGTGAATGAGGTTACCTTGTTACAAACGTGACGGATATCCCGTTCGCCATACTACGACCCCAACACGGCTTATGGAGATCACAACACGGTGCATGGAATATCTGTCACGCTTGTGACGGAGTAACCCGTCACACCAAACTCTAAATCGGGTCCTTAGTCTAGCATTTTGTTGGATAATCTTAGAATTAATATTTTTACATTTGTACCCAGTTGATGTTACCAGAAGATAAGTCAAATATGCAAATGTTGGAGCATATTTATCGATCATTCTTTTGAAGCTATGAGCATATTTATTACAGATCATGACCTGGCTATATTTCTCCTTTAGAAATTCCCTCCGCTTGTTGGATTGAAGATTTTATGAAATAATTACATGTTGAAGAAGGTGGATGGAAGTCAAGTTATTCTACCAAAATGAGTGTTGACCAATCTAGAGGAGTACCCAGCACAAAAAGCATTACTGAGGGCTAAAGGGAAATGGTCCCTTTATTTGCTGGTTCAAAAGTACTGTGATCTGGAAGCCTTGTACCTAAAGAGTGTATGAGAGTGTAGCATGAATGAGAGTGAGTGATTGGTGAGGAAGGTGATTTGTTTATGCATCGTATTGTATCATGTTACTTCACTTTGTATTTATCGAAGTGTTTTTGATTGTCAGATGTATGTATACATTTTTTAAATGATCATATTTCTCATGATTAACTGTCATAAAAGTAATTTTTGAACATAAAACATGGGAAATAATCAAATATGAAAAAATGTAACAAAATGTAATAAAAAGTAATTTTGCTTCAGGTCACATCCGTTGGGATTGATTCCTTGAAGTAATATAGATGTGTTGAGCTGGTAGCTTACTATTGTTTTGTTGTTTTCCCTCTTTCCTGCATCCAGCAAGTATTATTTAGGGGTACCCTTTTTTGTATATGCTGTTCAACAACCATCTAGGGGGTATGTTATAGCTAGGGATCTAGGATAACTGGTATCACATCTAACCTTTACCACTTCACCTGAATATACAGGAAGTAGACTCAGTATTTTAAAGCTGGACAGGCCCCACACCACAGTACTATTTTCTCTTGAAATGGCATTCCCCTTCCCTTGCCATTTGAATCATCCCCCCCCTCCCAATTGTGGTCTTATGGGTGATAACCCTCTCAACTTGACTTCTGCTCCCTTTTTGGCAACATTGGGAGTATTTATTAGCAATTTAAATCTGCTAGTAATCACTTTGTAAAAAAATGGACTGGATATTACCTGAGGGGGTGAAGAAGTACTCTGTGTCAGGGTATATTCACCTATTCACCAAATACAATATGATGGAGCATAAATAGACAATAAATAGCAGAGTACTGAAGTTTCAGGTCTACTACTTTAACAAATTGTTTCATTTTGAGTACATCACATCATTCTTCCTGTGCATCAGTCCATTAATCTGATATATCAGTACTTTGAAAAAGGAGTTTAATGGAAAAATAAACACCAAGGGTATACTCCCAGAACAGCCTGTTTGTGCACAAGTGATTGGATTTGCTTCTTACTCGCTGAACATGCAGCTGGAGCCCACAGCTGTTGCTTGGTCAGTACATTTTGGGGGAAGGGGTGTGGGCTTTAGACTTTCCAACAATCACTCTGGCAAAAAGCAAGTGAGACAAAACATACTATTTTGTAAAAAAAACTAAAACATTCATTGGGACTTTCAAAACAGAGTAAGAGAGAGAGTGTGTGTTTTAGTCTGGTTGTATATAAAAATTTAGGATGAAATCCAACAGACAACTCAGCATTTCCAACTGAAAGCCCCTTCACCCAATTATTTATGACAAAATACATTTATTAGGTGGTTGTAGCACCTCAAGCCCCCCCGAAGCTACAACCTCTTCTGAAGCTTTATAGTACTGACCCACTCTGTGCTGCAGCACCTCCTTGCTAGTCACCAATACTGTGGGATAACAGTGCTATAGAAAATAACTCTAAGCTTGTGTGCAGGTAGAATCTTAAGATGTAAGTACAAGGCAATTGCACTGAGCTGGAGAGTGATGAGGTGCAAATAAACACAGCTCCTGAGTTATCTACAAACAAGGTGTTTGCTGTGTTAGAATACCTTCACACTGGTGACAAGGATGAACTGATTTAAAGCCTGGCTTTGACACCTCAACATCTTGCATGGCGTATCAGCATTTAAACACTAGAAAATGTTTAAATGTGCTTATCCTATAATGTTGTTGCTGTTTGTGGTAAGGATCGAATGTCGAGGTCCAGCAGAGAGTGGAATTGTGCGGCTGCATTGTTATAAAGGGGATCATTTATAATTGAGGGCTTGGGCATTGACAATGATCTGTGGAATACTTCCTGCATTTCACAACCTACAGGAGAGATTTTGGGCCCAGAGTCCTGTGGAAAGAGGATGTTCTGGATTTAGAAGAAGTCCAAAACATGTTAGAAGCAGACATAAACCAGAGCTTGATGACACAGGGCGTCCATCTTTGGTTGATGGGTTCATTGTTTGTAAAGAAAGCTCAATTGACCACAGTGAATAGGCATCTACTAATGCGTGAAGCTGCATGGCGACCATCTTTAAAAATTGGTGTGATTTGTATTGGCTTGATATGCAGATGAGCCATTTTTCAGCCTATGCACACTGAGATAGGCACACTTTTTTAAAGAAAAAGAGAAGGAATAAAAATGGTCTTGTTGCTTCTTAGCTTTTTATGGTGATGTGCACACCTAAGGATTCACCTTATTTGTAAGTACTTTGTTGAACCTGTGAAGTTCGGTGACAGGCACACCACAAGTTAAGGATGGTCCATCATTTCAAACATTTATCTCTTTGCATCAAACTTGTGGATACTTATACACCTGATACAGAAGTACACTGAATGTCAGGAAATTGATATTGTGAATGAGATACTACCTGCTGAACTATGGAATAGTCTGTGGGATTAATCTAAGTATGGAACACACAAAGTTACTTTTATTAGACTGGCTAGGTAAGGGGGGTCAAGAGATTCTAGAGACACTTCCAAAGTGATGTGCTGCGAACCAAAGGTCTTTGAATAAGTATGAGATTTGTATCCTAAAATTAGATTGCCTTTATCTTACACGTTAGTACAATTATGGAACTTTAATATTTTGGTTTGAGGGAGCACGGAAAGGAAGCATTGTGGAGAATTTTGTGTAAAGTCTCGGGAATTTGCAAATTTGATGGACCGATGAAAAAAAGAATTAAAGACCAATTTGTGTTAAAGTTTTACAATTATGATGGTCGATCAGCACATCGAGGGAAGGCAAGATGGCGGCCGAGTGAGTCGGTCATATTGAGCTCTCCTTCCCCGTCCTCCCGACCTTCTTGGATAAAGACTCCCCACCCGCGGATCCGAATGCATTGTATCCACCAGATATGAGTGCTTCCAAAGCCAGCTATCGGCAGGACGCGATTTCACCTCAGCTTTGGTGTTTTGTTTGTTTCTCGGCGTGCCCAGCAGTGATCATGTTACATTGTTTAAGTGCTCTGTTGAGGAGACGTGTAACACGGATGCCGGCGAGGGGATCAAAGGCGGCTCCCGCTGGAGCTGGAGCCACTGCAAGGCAGGAGAGAGCCTGCGGCTCTGGTGGTGCAGGGGAATGTAAGACGGCAAGAGCATCTACACGGATAGCAGGTGAGCCAGAAAGAATGAAGACGGCGGCTAGGGCAAAATTAGTGAGTGTACTCTTTGGGAAATACTTTAGATGAAAGCACACTCAGATGTGACAGTAAAACAGAACAAGAGTGCTGACAATATTGTAGACACTGACGGGATTTTGGGGTCAAATGAGAATACAGTGAATGGGGACTTTTTGGCTGAGCAAGACGATGGAGGTTCACACAAAGAGCCTCTACAAGCAGTAAATAATGGCCCCATCCCTAACCCCGCACGTATAAACTTGCCCATGGAGGAGACAGCTGAAGTAGTATATGAGGAGGGCGGGAAGTCTGAAGCAGGTAACGATTCTGCTCCTAGAGACACTTTTGCCCTGGCTGGGACACAGGTTCTGATTCAGGCCCTGACTCATGATTTATCACTAGCAAATATGGGTGGGAAATAACATAAGGGTGAACAAATCCGGGGCAAAGGGGGGCTGACTCTGAAAATTGGTCAGGATACAGACTTGGGAGATACATTTTTCTCTCTATCAGACCAATCTAGTTGGTCCAGTGATAAAGCCACTGAATCAGGGAGGGGAGCAGCCGGGTTTGGAAAACTTCCTGGTCCAAAGCTGGCTCTGAGACAACTACGCCCGGTGAGGATGAAGATGAGAACTCTGAATAGGGGAAAGGGCCAGGTCAACTTGAAAGCTTTAAGGCTGCCACGGTTAAAAAAAAGATGAAGAAGAGAACTTCTTGCTCAGGCTCACCTGCCCATCAATATGCTGCTAAAGCATCTAAAGCCTTACAATGGGATTACCCCTCTGCATCTGGGCTTGGAGCCCTAGGCTCTCTGGGCAACTCTTTAACTGACACAACCCAAATTTCCCTTGAAATGATACACCAGATTATTATGGAGCATTGGGAGGAGACAACGGCTGAGAGTCGCAGAACACAGCTAGCTTGCCGCAAAATGCAGGGAGCTATTCGATGGATGGCTAAGACCTGCACTGACTTTGCAATACACATGGGAGAGGCTGAGACCCGTATATCTAAATTGGAAGATGATGCCTCTGCGCAAGGAGAGATTAGAGAATCTTTGAAAAACCAGATGGAGGACACTCACTTGAAACTGGAGAGCAAGGCAAAATAACCTCAGAGTCCTGGGTATTCCAGAGGGGGTGGAAGGGGCAGACCCACAGAGATTTGTGGTGCATCTTTTCAAGGAAGCCTTCCCAAATCTAGTGCAAACGGATTGGGATTAGGAAGCTCAGAGAGCTCATAGATTCCCCTTTAAATTGAAAAAATCAGATGTGGAGGGAGGGAAACCCAGGGTTATATTGAGATGTCTTCATAACTTCCTGGCAAGACAGGCTGTGTATGACCTCATTCGTCCAGATCGCAAACGTACTGCTTTAGGATGTGATTTTTTTGTCAGGCTGGATTATTGTCATGCTATGGTGGAGAGAAGATGGAGGCTTTGACAATTAATCTCACTGTTGCAGAACAAGGGTGCACAGGCTCTCTTGACGAATCCAGCCAAATTTAAAGTGATCGCTGATGGTAGGACTCTTTTGTTTCTTTCTCCCCCCTTTTTTTCTCTTCTTTTTTAGTAATAAATGGTACCTTACAAGAAGGATGGCAACACATGAGGGGTGGTAATATAGTTTTGACAATATAGTGTTAAGGGAGATGGGTTGTGGTTTGGGGAGATGGGAAGGGAGCATAAATTCATCAGGGGAAGGTCCTGGCTGGTCCTGTGCCTTGTAATGGGTGGAGGGGGTGGGGGGAGCTCAGGGGGCTCAAGGGTTGGGGGAGTGGTGGGCAGGGAGAGAAGGGAGGCATGTGGGGAGGGACAGGGGCAGGGGGGAAGCCGGCGTTATGGAAGGGCAAGGTGAATAACCAAATGACTGTACATAGACAGGGTGTTCTTATTGGGATTGTAGCAAAAGGGGATGGCAAAAGCCAATGGATGATAAGTTGTTTGGGACAATCGACCATAGTTAAATTGGGAAGCTTGGGACACCCAGAGGAAAAAATATGGCTTATAGGTTAAGAATATGCACTGTCAACATATGTGGTTTGAATAATCCTCAAAAGAGAAGGAAGGTGGCAGTGGCCAGAAGAGCAATGCAAGCAGATCTGAAATGCCTACAAGAGACCCATATTCCTTGGGGGAGACATAAGGTATTGAGAGGGTTAAGAATGACACTTTTAGCCTGCACACAGCAGATGGGGACAACACAGGGAGTGGCAGTTTTGGCCAGAAGTTCTGTATGTATCTCAGGTCACTCCTTGGTAGATAAAAGCCGCGGGTGGATCATTGTAGAATGCAAAGCAGGCGAAGCTAGATTTACCCGTAGCACCGTTTATGGTTCTAACTTTGATGAAGTTGAAGTACTTGATGTGCTAAATTTAGAATTAGCCTCCTGGCTATTCCCTTTGGTAATTTGTGGGGACTCTAACATTCATCTTGAAGTTAACAAAGGTTTTACAGTGTTGGATAAATATCATGGATGCAAACCCAAGGTGTATAAGGCTCTGCGAGGTTTGATACAGGGTCATGCCCTTGTGGATGCATGGGAAAAACTCAAATCTGCAGACCCTGGCTATATATACTACTCTGCCCCTCACAATAAGTTGGTACGCCTTGATTATATTTTTACCTCACTAGTGCTAATTTCCGAGTCAGAGATAGAACCCACCCCTAGAATTTTATCGGATCATAACCCATTGTGTCTGGATATACTGCTGACTGGATTTTGTAGGCCGGGCCGAGTTTGGATGTTTAATAAAAAACTGCAGTGGGAGCCAACCTATTTAGACCATATGTGAGTGTGGCTGAAACAGTTTTTAGACGATAACAGATATACTGCGGCTCCTGGAATAATCTGGGATGCATTCAAGGCTGGGATAACAGGGGAGACTTTGAGTTTTGGCTTACATCTGCAGGAAGAGAGGGAGGTAGAGATTAGGAGTCTAAATCAAGAGCTCATGCAGGCTGGGAGGAAACTGTTACAGAGCATAAAGAAGGGGGGAAAAGTCAGCACTGCTCAAGCTAAGGTAACAATACTTAAGTCAAAGGCCAAGCAGCACCTTAGCAAGGCAGCAGCAGAGAAGTACCAGATGTCTAGGGCTGAATGCAATGAGTGTGGGGAAACTGCGGGTAAAATCTTAGCCAGGCAAGTTAGGCAGAAGGCCTTAGTCAGGGATACAGCAGAGATGGAGGACTCCCAGGGGTGTAAGGTAGACAAGCCGGAAGAGATTATGAAAGTTTTCAGAGACTTTTATGAGACATTATATTCTGATGATGCACAACAACTAGCAAGGGGTTAGGGGGGATCTGTGAAGTTCCTGAGGGGAGTGCAAACAGTCAGACGTACTCAGGCGGAGCAAAACCTATTAGATGCCCCAATCTCATTGGAAGAAATTTATGAGGCCATGAAATCCTTGGCCGCATGGAAAGCTCCAGGGCTGGATGCCTTGCCACTAGAGTTTTTTAAAGTATTTTGCCAAGAACTACAAAAGGTTATGTTATTAACGTTTGCAATGGCCCAGCAAGGGCACATCCCGCCCTCTTGGGAATTAGCCACCATAGTAGTTGTTTTAAATAAAGATAGAGCTTCAAATGATCTGGGGTCCTGTAGACCTATCTCCCTGTTGAACTGCAATAGGAATATATATGCCAAGATCTTAGCAAGCAGGTTGGCAAGGATTATTGCTCCATTAGTATCTAGAAGACAGCATGGGTTTATTCCAGAAAGAGGGACGGTAGACCATTTTTAAAGAGTTATATCCCTGCTTGACCTTTCAGAAGTACATCAAACATCATTGGGCCTGATTTTGCTATACGCCGAGAAAGCATTTGATCATGTGGCATGGTCCTTTTTATGGGAGGTTTAGTGATGGAAGGGGGGTGGGGAAGGTTATTTAACAGGCATTAAAGGATTGTACAAAACCCCCAAAACCCAGCTACACTTGGCTGGCTTGGAATCTGACTTAATATTTATTTCAAGAGGAACGATACAGGGCTGTCCCTGTTCTCCATTATTATTTGCATTGTACGTATATAGATCCTTTCTTAAGCAAACTAGAAGAGTGTATAGATATTAACCCAGTCATTTGTTATGGGGATAGGTATAAGGTGCTTGCATATGCAGATGATGTGGCGGTAGTTACAACCAACCCGGAGGTAGCGGTCAAGGAAATTGAAAAACTGGCCAAAGTATTTGGAATATATTCTGGCTATAAGTTAAATAAGGACAGGACTCAGGTTATATGCTCTCCCCAGACTAATATCAGAGACAAGCGGGTTGTATCTGATGCTGTATATTTAGGGATAAGAATAACTGGTGGAGTCAGTCAACTAGTGAAGCAAAACATGGCCCCAATGTTGGCCGAAATCAAGAAAGATTTAGATAAGAAAAATCACCTACACTTGGCCCTTCTGGGTCGTTGCAACATATTAAAAATGAATATTCTGCCCAAAATATTGTATCTTTATCATGCTATCCCCCTGGAGTTCACTAAGAGCTGGTTGACTAAGTTGGAGAGTATTACAAATAACTTTTTGTGGGGATATACTAAATCAAGAAGGGCTCTGAGGTATATGACACTGCCAAGATCCGGGGGGGGTGGTCCGTCCCCCAGTTCACGCTATACTATTATGCTTGTGCCTCGCAGCAGATGAATGTCTTGATTACCGGGGAAATGCAGGGGTGTTCTTATGCTGAGTCTCCTTCTTTTTATGAGATGATGCTGGTCTTGGAGGCTCAAGGTTGGTTCC
The DNA here is from genome assembly GCF_031143425.1 of Pleurodeles waltl. Classification (NCBI taxonomy): domain Eukaryota; kingdom Metazoa; phylum Chordata; class Amphibia; order Caudata; family Salamandridae; genus Pleurodeles; species Pleurodeles waltl. The sequence goes on along the minus strand of NC_090450.1, from coordinate 518,460,602 downwards.
AGAAGTACATAGAACCAAGTTACCATAGGAAATCAAGATTCAAGGTATTACGGGCAGCTCAGGTGATATGGCGGCAATTGAAGCAGCAATGCTCTATGGGAAGGATAAATATCTATGCACCAATGTCAGCTCACCCACTTCCTTCCTCTATTTTTCACGGCCCTATAGTGGATATCTGGAAGCAACAAGGAATAACTAGGATTGGGGATTTATGTTCCAACACTGTTCTCAAGGCATTTACTGAATTGCATGCTCAATATGTGGACCTCAGACCCACTTCTTTAAGTTCTTGCAAATCCAAGACTTTTTCCATTGTCATAATAGGGAATTCCCTCTATAGATAAGATTCCACTAACAGAAGCAGTTAGCCGTGAGGACAGGATAGGGGCACTCTACAATTTGCTATTAGACAATCGGATATATGATTTGAAGCTGCAGAATGAAAAATGGAGTATACGTTTTGGGAAGCAAGGGAACAGGGTGGAACAATCTTTGGAAATAGCAGAAAGGGCTTGCATCCAATTAAAAAACCCAACACTACAAGACGATATTTAATTTGTATTATACGTCGGCTAAGGTTTGCAAGTGGGCTGGTTCTGATGGCACATGCAATCGCTGCGAGAAGCTGGAGGCGTAGATTGTTCATATATTTTATGCCTGCCCTAAGCTGAAACTGCTGCTACAGGCAATTGAGCAATTCATTGGGCGTATTATCGGGACGCAGGTCGTTTTTACACCTGCACTAGTACTGTTGGGGTTGCTGGATTCTCCACAGACAAATGGGCGCGTGAAAAAAGAAAAATATTTTCTGTTTATGGCCATGGCGATATTGCTGCTGTGTATTGCTTCAGAGTGGTTAAGGGTCGAGCCTCCAGCATTCGAGAACTAGAGGGCGAGATTATTGGCCTCCCAGATCCTGGAGCTGAGCTTATAAAGCTCAAAGGTTATAGGAAGCGATATTGGGGTGAGCGGATCTAGTCAGCATTGAGTAAGTGGTCGGATGAAACTATGGTGTGAATTGGGGTATCACATGGTATCAACTGTTTTTGGGTGATGCTTCGGCATTCTTGATATGTCTTTCAATACTGCCATTCAATATGTTTTTTAATTTTTTTTATTTGAGACTTGTTTTGCTTTTAATTTTTCTTTCTCTTTTTTTTCCTTTTTTCTTTTGTTGTTGGTTATACTGTCTTGACCGCAAATAATAAATAAATAAAAAAAAGTGGTACAATGATAAAATAAGGGAAAACATTAGTTAAAAGCTGAGTCACCCTTGACTAGGTAATTGCTATACCCAAACATGTGTAGCACAAGGTTAAATGTGTGAGTGAATCAAATAACAACAAGAATAAGTCTAGTTTTCAGACAAAGAGGTGGTATGTCAAGTCAAGTATACAACTGAAGTGCTAGAAAACAATGGGAAAATAAGCAAAGAGAAAGTGTGTAAGTGAACATGTTTTGGGTGTGGTAGGCAAGACCACATGGCGTATTCAAGTGTACGTCAGCTGTTCAGATTTTTTAAATCATTCATGTGGTAAATAGGCCATTTTTCTAAATGTTATAAAAATAAGAGTATGAATGAAGAGTGGCACAAAGTAAAAGAAATTGTATTTCAAGTCAGTGAAAAAAAGATTAACATTCTAGTGGGAGTGTGAAAATTGAGATCTTGAAAATATGATAAGGTTCATTTCATATACATATCTCACAATGGTTTAAAAAAACACATTTTAATAAAAAATTCAGAGAAAAGGTGAAGTTGCATGAGATGGGTGGGCATCCTTATGGGTATGATGGCATCCCATTTGAGGTTATATTTTATGGCATAACTATAATTTAGTGGTACATTTATGGAGGTAAATTTTATGTGTCAAACAAGGGAGATTAATTAATTGGAGGACCTCATCAAAGATTGTTATGAGTAATCTAAATCTGAATGTGAATTCCCAAATTCAAGTACAAGAAGCTTGAAAGTCTTTATTGTTTGGATAGTAAAATCCTTTACAGTTAAAAAATCCATGACAAGAGTAAAATCACTACCGGTCGATAATAAAATAGACTATACAACAAAGTTATCCTTATGAATAGCAAAAAAAAAAAATAGCCACCAAATCATTACCAACACATCCCAAAGGGTTACCAATGAGCCTCAAAGACTTCGACAATACATTAATTAAATAATAAACCCCCACCCTTAAAGTGCAAGTGTGCCCTAATTCACTGATCTACTGAAGCCCTAAGATGCTTTACAGATGGTCAAAATAAAATTTCAACCAATGCACATTTCAGCCTAACTGAAACGCGGCAAGAGCACAGTAACTAGTGCTCTTAGTGCCCCGAAGAAATTTGGTCAAGAAGGCTTTGATAAATTTGACTGCCGAAATATTTAGCATTGTATTCCTGGGGTCCAATAGCGCTATTACTGCCTGAAGACAGGAACCGACCCCCAGTTCATTCCACTTAATTCGCAGCAATCTTCTTCTCTCCTGAAGCCATGATGGGCACAGGCAAAAACAAATGTTCAAGGGATTCCTCCCCTATACCACAACCCCCACGTATGACTCCTTCCACTGGCGCTAAACACCAAGATGGAACATTTTTCAAGAAGCCCCAGTCACCCATACTCAATGTCATACATTTTTCTTTCAAGTGGATGGCATAGGGTGCAAAAGTGATAGCCCAGGGGGGAACCTTGGCGAAATGAATTAATCACTGACCAGGCATGCTTTCGATGAACTAAAAAAGCTCGGTCTCTATGATAAGACCAGAGATTAACACTCCTTTTAATTAATCCCCAAATGCTGCTTGTTAAAGATTAGCAGCCCAAAGTCCTTCGGCTTCCAGTAACTGTTTACATTTACCCAAAAAGCGGTGAAGTGATCCTTTACTCTCCTGTATACTTAATTCCTGCCATAATACTGACTCTAGGCTGCCAGCATTTTATGACAGAGTTTCAAGAAAAGCCCAGCCCCCACAGCTTGTTGGTCCAAAATCCCAAATTCCAACCTCACCTACGCAGGCAATGTAGTTTGAGGTAGGTGGAGTACTCTCTTATAGATCCTTATGACCAGTCAATTTATTAGCCCAGTGCCAAAATCACATCATTGCTTCCCGACCATAAGACAGTGAGGGGATAATCTTTACATTCATAACCTTCAAAAGAGGTCGCAAACTAGGCCTCCTCAATGTTCTAGATAACTTAACAAAAGCAACCTGCAAGGCAAGCACTTTAGCTTCCATCTCCTTCCTTTGGACAATAAAGCTGACTCTGGCATCAAGGTTCACTCCCAAATATTTATATGATGAGTCAGAGGACAACTTATTAGCCTTACAAAACCAACTGATGCCAGACTTCTCCTACCAAATTAAACCATTTTTGTCTTGAGCAAATTTACCTCTAGGTCATTCTCAGCTGTATACGAGGCCAGTTTGTTGAGCAACCGTTGAAAGCCAACCCTCGTATAACTAAGCATTGCCAGGTCATCTGCATACAACAGATGGCTTATCAGCAAACCACCAATTTTGGGGGAATGAGAATTGACCAAATCGAGGGCAGATGACAAGTCGAATATATATAAATTAAACAGTAGGGGAGCAAAGACACAACCCTGCTTTACCCCACGGAACGTTGGAATTTTTCTAGAGACAGAACAACCGTCTCATAATTTGATGCAAATCCAGGTGGCAGTATGCAGTTCAATAACAGCCCCCAAAAGCAAGGAAGGAATACCCCAGCGTTGTGATTTTGACCAAAGAGTGTGCCTAGGCATCCGATCGAATGCTGCTCTAAAATCGACAAAGCAACAATGCATCACCAAGGGCGAAATCCACGCCTTGTCTATCAAAAAGGACAATGCTAAAAGATTTGTGGATGTACAGCTAGTGGCCGGAAAACTCTGTTTGAAAAATGGGAATTATACTATTCTGGTCTGCCCAGGAACGAAGATCCTCTAGAAGATGGTTAGCGTAATACTTGGCCTCATTATCAAGGAGAGCTATTAACTTAAAATTGGCTGGATCTGACCTTGAGCTGCTTTTATTAATTGGATGGATGATGGCACCTCGCCACGAATCAGGAATACTCGCAGAGAAAAGACATTGGTCAAACAGGCTTGCAAAATGATCCACCCAAAAAGTGACGTCCTGTTTGAACACAGCCTGCGGGATACTGTTGGGCCCAGGGGCATTGCCCCATCTTCCCCGATCAATTATATGGCAAAGATTCAACAGAGAAAAAAAAACAATAGCAAGGGCAGGGGCCACACGGCCAACCACCTGCAAATGTTTATTATCCTGAGGAACAACTGACACATTGCAGCCTCTTCCCCACTCAGTGCATTCCAGGTCACTAGCAGCAAAATGGTTAATCTAGAAAATAACCCAATCATTTTCCGCAATATTGTCAGAGCCATACTTCCACTGAATCCCTGTCAAATCGTTTACTAGGCACCAAAACTTCTGTGGGTTTGAATCTTTGCTTGCACTCAGCAGTTTCTCCCAGAACACATTCGAACACCTCTTTTTTTCTAAATAAATTGCCTTCTTGTACTCTTTCTGAGCCTCTCTAAGTTTAGTAGTAAGTACCTCAGAATGAGGGTGTTTCCTGAGTGCGCTGGCAGCTCTGTTCCGGGCTTTCTTTCAAATTAACTGTCCCCCCAGAGATCACAGTGGAGGAATGGGAAACAGGGTTGCGCATGGGTCGCTGATATTTATAAAGTAAGAAAAAGATAAACTTGTCCCACTAAAACATTGGTCAGCATCAATCAGGCTAAACAAACTGGCAAACTCACCCCTGCTCATAAGGAGGAGCTACATCGGATGCACCTCTGGGTCTCATAACACACGCTGCCTCCCACCAACCGTATTTTAGCATGTCTGTCAAAGCTTGATCTCATAACTACTATCTGGGGGCAGTGACCACTCCCACTACGAGAGCAGATCCTAAAACTTTCTATAGAGGAAAGATAGTTCATATTACGAAAAGTATAATCTAAATATGAATAAGAATGCCCATCTGACCGTGTCCAGCCCAGTGGTACATCTTGCTGGAAGCAGCCATTCACTGCTTTAAATCCCATGCTGTTCAAAAGTATGATAGCATTTTCTCCCAGGGCACTGTAAGGACAGTACCTGGGTCTAGTCTGATCCAAAAACAATAATTATCCCCAAAATGGAGCCCTTCCAGGGCTTCCGACTGGTCCTGAAATAAGTTTGTGTTGAAGTCACCTGTGACCCAAAAATTTCCATGTGGATAATCGCCTACTAAGTCACCCATCAACTGAATTAGCCGAGTCAGCTTCTTTCTTTTCTCCCTTGTCCCGGTTGCTATATAAACACTGATCATAATAAATATTTTCTGTGAATTCCCCCTGCTAATCTTGATCCCCTGAACCCAATTCTCCTCCCGTCCCAGTTGCGTAGTGAGCCCTATAAGCTTGACAGCAACATGAATAGTTAAACCCCCTTAGCTCAGCCGCTTTTCTTTTCTCGTTGAGCGAATTTCCAGAACTCCTGGAACCCCAACAATGGGCTCACGTTCCCTGCTCAGGTTTCCAGCAAGGCAATAATGACATAATTATTGAGAAAATATATTAAATCAGTGGATTAAAGTTTATGTGCCAACCCGTTGATGTTCCAGGAGCACAGAGACACCCCCTCACACCCTCTCCCTGTGGGATCCACTTGTCATGTTCAAGCGACTGGCCTTTGTGACAGAACTGATGGCAGCCAGTCCCAGGTAACAGCAGTCACTACTAGTACCAGACATTCTTTCAATATTGGGGGGGCTGGCGCTGCTTTGGGCTCCCTTTAAAATTGAAAACAGCTTTCACACTGTTGTTGATTTGGGACTAGAAGCAGCCGCCAGAAGCGCAGGATAACCAGGAGAACCATACGGAGAGATCATAATGCCACAGAAATCAAAGATGTCCTTTTTATCACAAATTGCCTGTGCCAACTCAACTGCAGCCTATGTCATCAGGTAGTTTCCCCCAACTGCATTCCCATCTGTGATAAAAAATTAATTGATTTAAAATCCCCAGAACCAATAGCATTCAATTCTGGAATGGCCTTAAAAAGTTTTAAGATGTTTCGTCTATTTAAGATATTGTGTAAACCCTTTGATTGGTATTCCGGTATGAAGAGCAATTTTGTAAAGGTGTGATCGGGTGTACCAGACCAGGGGAGATCATTATTGGCTCTTGCTTCATCACCTGTGCCTCAGCTATTTGATTTTGACTGTGTTTTGACACAGCCGTCGGATGACGATCCAGGCTCTGTTGGAAAGGGTCTAATGGAGCAGTCATTCGCAACCCAGCAAAATCAGCATCCTCTGGGCACAGAACATCATTGCGGGCCCGGGGTGCTGCTGAACCTTCCTGGTCCCACACCTTTCGATCCTGAGGGGATACTCCATCCTTCTCACCATGAATAGTTGCCTGTACTGCTTGAGCTAGGTCACGTGCCTCAGTACAGCCAACTAACATGGCCCCGGTGACCCTGGGTGGGGAGATCACAGTGCTCATATCTGGCAACTCACACAGGTCTTGTTGCGATGATTGATGCCCTTTAACTGCTCGAACAACGGACTGAGTGCTCCTCCTTTTGATTCATTGCTTACATAGCTCTTTTTTTCCCTTTTTGCTCAAAGCAGGATGAACACCTGGACCCATAACAGGACATGATACTTTCCCCGTCTCACTTTGTAAGCATAGATCTGGAATCAAACAGGGGGATTTGGCCCACACCTGCCAACTCAGTCATTGATTGAACCAGGGCCACCTGGTTGGGCCGTTCAGGAGCCTTTGAATCATCTAGTAGGTTTGATATAGTATTTGATGAAGTTGTTGCCGCACCAAAACAGTCATCAAGAGTTTTACCTTTGGTTTTATACCCCGTTGCCTCTACAATCGGCCTGTAACTCAAGGGATCAACAGGGGATATTGTCCTCTCCGAGATCCTCTTGATCTCTGTCAGAACTGTAGCCAAAAATGTAGGAAGGGATCACAAACTGTCAATGATCGGGGAACAACAACAAACTGCCTGAACTACATTAGAGCTTGATCGTGCTCTAACAATTAACTGATTTAAGGAATCAAGTTTATGGTCGATCCCCACTACGTAGGTAGCTAATGTATTCAACAGGTCAACTTGAACATCCCACTTGTCTGAGTGATAGTTCAGGGCCAAAACTGTGGACTGCAGGGTTTGGAGGAGCTTGCAGGACTCGCGGGGTGTCAGAAATAAATGGCCGCCTGGGGCTATGGACTACAGCATGTATTTCCAGCAAGCTGGGCACCGGTGTTGCCTTTTTGTCTGAATTCTTCACAATGTCTGGGTTTGGAAGGGAATGGCAACCTGTCACACAACCCTCCGTTACCACTACAGGGGGATTCTTTTTTAAATACTCCAGCAATGAGGGATTACATTGATTCGACACACTGCATTGTGGCAATGTGGCAGTCATATCCGGGTGTAGTAATGCCTCTGCATGCTGTTTAACCTGGGGGGGTGTTGCTGTAATAGAGTGATTGATATGTGACCCCCCACGGGAACTGTAGCACTTACTGGTGGGCCACCACCCTGGCCTCCCCTGCTGCTGTTCTTAAGCCTCCTAGCTGCAGCAGGTTCCTTCCTTACTTTTCCTGAGCTCATTGCAAGTTCAAGATGCTTTTCTGGAAGGCTAGGGATAATTCTGTTGTCTTTTCCCATTTTTTCCCTTTTGTACACCACTTTCGCCACTGCACAAGTTGCAAATCACAAGTCACAATCACGTTTAGAGCACTGAACAAAAGGTGCCTTTCAGCACCAGCACATGTGCATGCAAGAGCACAAGAGCTTACTGGGCTCGCAATAATCCGTGCTCCTCAAGAAACAGGTGGCGAAGAGGCAGGGGGGCCCTGACAGGACGTTTATGGCAGCATTAAAGCATTAAAGCAACTGTTTGAGGCAGCTATTTTGAGGCAATGAAGACAATGAAGGCAGGCAGTGAAGCGAATAGTGGCAGGGATGATACCGGTAGCAGCTCAGCTCAATATGCACAATATGCTCAAAATGCCCAGAGAAAATCCAAAGCCCCGCTCACCCAACTCACCCGGCTCACTGTCTGTCCAACTGGGGTGGGGAGGGACAACAATCCCTGAGATTGGTCATGTAGCCACTCCTGCAGATACGGGCCAGGACCAGAGTGCCACCCAGCCTTCTCACCTTCTCGCCCTCTCTTCTTCCTTTCCTTATGGCCCAGCTGCCGAAGAACCAGAACCTTGTACGGCTTTACGCGGCCGGGTGATCTCTGGCGATTCCTGCAGTTCCAGAGGACTTCGTGCAGGCCCAGGCAGGCCCCCACAAATCAACAAAGGGAGCAGTGCATCGGGGCTCACCACCCGCGGACCGTGGCCTGCGGCTCGTCTTGCAATGGTCTTGCAATGATTCAGAGACTTCCTGGTTCCTGGTCGGTACCATGTCAGATGGAAGTACAAGAAGCTGAAATCGATGCAATCAACTTTGAAAAGGAATTCAGTAACATATTTTGTGATGAACTGCGATATCATTCAGGTTACAAGCAACTATTAGGTTAAAACAAGGAGCAAAATGCATGGCTGTCAAAGCGAGAAGAGAACCTTTGATTGTACAAGATGGTGTACAGAATGAATTGAAATATCTGATTGAGTAAGGTGCATTTGAGCTTGTGGAAGTCACTAAGTAGTTAGCTCCTATAGTCATGACAAAGAAGTCCAATGGTTAGATTTGGTTATGTATAGAACTAAGGGCACTTAATAAAGAGGTTGTACTGGATAAATTCCTGCTAACCAATGTCAATGAGATTGTGACAACTTTGGCTATTTCACTACTCTTGATATAGTTTGGCTCATCATTAGGTTGAGTTATATAAATCCTCACAAGAAGTGACTGCCTTCATCACACCCATGGGGCATACGCATTTCAAAGAATGCTTTTGGTTTGATTTCCATAGCCTCTGTTTTCAAAGAATATTGTAATCTGTTTTGAACTGTGAGGTTGATGCACATTGCTATTAGGATGATTTGTTGATATTTGAACAAACAAGGAAAGAACTGGATGAAAGAGTTAATTTGCTGCAAGATAAATTGATGAAAGCTGGTCACACCTTGAGGAAGGATAACTGTACATTTTGTCTTTGAGAAGCAAATTACCTCGGCCATTAATTTCTGGAAAGGGGATAGTGCCAAAAAAATAATTGGTTGAGGCAATTGTAGGAATACAGGGGACATATTTTAAGGATGAACTTGTGTCTTTTCTATAGATGGTAGAGTATTACAATAGGTTCTTCAAGGGTTATGCAGAGAAAAAGGTCCCCTTAAAAAGTTTGTTAGAGACAAATATTAATCTTGTTTGGAACAATTGACGTCAGAAATAATTTTTTGCAGTGAGGGCTTAGCATAAAAGTGCTCCCTGTCTACTTATGTTTACTCCTAAAGACGAGACCTATTTAATAACAGATGCCAGTGCAAAAGGAATTAGTGTGGTTATTATCCAAAAAAGGTATGGAGATGAACATGTGGTTTCATGCATCTCTTTTTTTTTTAAGCGTATTTTATTGGATTTTGCAGAACATCATGCAAGCTAACAACTAGTTCCCCCTTATCCCCGATAACACAATTTGATATCCATCTAGCATAGCACATTACTTCAGCAGTTTTCCCACAGTTTTGCAGTATCTACAGTGAAGAACAAAGGCTGTGCTTTGCATGCATATCTACCTATTGCTTGGGACAAAACAAACAACCCTTTCTCCCTCTCTCCTCTCCACTTGCTGGTGTGGTGCAGCAGTAGGCCTAGTGTGTCTTTTCAGCCCATGTGGGTGAGCAGTGTAGCTGTCTTGTGTCCGCTGTTTTAGTTTTTTTTTGTATTATTGTTTTCTGTTTTCCCTGTTATCTCCTAGTTATATCCTGATGGCCTTTCATCTCATTCTTATTCCACCTGGGGGTTTTTCAGGGCCATGACTAGTGATTCCAAAGGGTGCACATTATCCAATGTGCCTATCCCCTTATGTGCGTCTCTTCGCAGTAGGGTCCCTTCACATTCTGCCCATTTCTCCAACTCCTTTATCCAGGACAGCAAGGAGGGGCCTGTAGGGTTTTTCCATTTTCTGGTGATTTCCCTCTGAACTAATAACAGACCCAGATCTTGAAATCTACTAGTGGTTTTGTTCTTAGCAGTGTGTGGATACCAGTGCAGTAAGCAATGAGTGGGTGTGAATGAAATAGGTTTTCCGATAATGTCGGCAAGTTGTTTTACAACCTTTGTCCAGTATTGGTTAAGAACAGTACATGTCCATAGCATGTGCATGAAGGACGCCCCCACCTCTCTACAGTGGTAACAAGCCGCTTCCTGTGTGTCGAAGTATCTATAAATCCTTTCTGAGTGTAAATATGCTCTATGCAGGATCTAAAAATTGTGTTCCGTGCATCTCTTCTTGTCTCTACGATGCTGAGCTGAAGTTCCCATTAATACAATTCATAAAAAGAAGTGCTCGTGATCTATTAGGAACTAAGAAAAAAAAAAAAGTTAGGGGCATATTTATACTCCGTTTGCGCCGGAGTTGCGTCGTTTTTTTTTACACAAATCCGACGCAAAACGAACTCCATATTTATACTTTGGCGTTAGACCCGTCTAGCGCCAAAGATCTTGGAGTTTGCGTAATTTTTTTAGCGTGGACACCTTCCTTGCGTTAATGATATGCAAGGTAGGCGTTCCCGTCTAAAAAATGACTCCGAGGCATGTGCGCCGTATTTACACTCCCGGGCAAAAATGACGCCCGGGAGTGGACGGGTCAAAAAAAATGACGTCCAGCCGCTTTAGCGTAATTTTTTAACGCCTGGTCAGGGCAGGCGTTAAGGGACCTGTGGGCTCGGAAGGAGCCCAGAGGTGCCCTCCCATGCCCCCAGGGACACCCCCTGCCACCCTTGCCCACCCCAGGAGGACGCCCAAGGATGGAGGGACCCATCCCAGGGAACTTAAGGTAAGTTCAGGTAAGTATTTTTTTTGTTTTTGTTTGTGGCATAGGGGGGCCTGATTTGTGCCCCCCTACATGCCACTATGCCCAATGACCATGCCCAGGGGACATAAGTCCCCTGGGCATGGCCATTGGGCAAGGGGGCATGACTCCTGTCTTTGCTAAGACAGGAGTCATTTCAATGGGGGTTGGGAGTCCAAAAAAAAATGGCGCTAATCGGGTTGAGGCGAAAATTTTGCCTCAGCCTGACTTGCGCCATTTTTTGGCGCCCAAGCTCCATTTTCCCCTACGCCGGCGCTGCCTGGTGTAAGTCATTTTTTTGGGCGCACACCAGGCAGCTCCGCCGGCTAACGTCATTCCATAAATAAGGCGCCCGCATGGCGCTTTGGAATGGCGTTAGCCGGCGTTAAATTTTTTGACGCACAACTGCGTTGGCGCAGTTGTGCGCCAAAAAGTATAAATACGGCCCTTAGTGTTGGATACCACAGTCAAAGTGAGGTCTGACCATAAACCTTTGAAAGAGGTTTTCCAAAAGAAAGGCATTGATTTGATTTCCTGATTTTCTCTATAATAAGAAGGTAGTTCACTGCTCTTCAAGAGTATGATTTCAAAGTGGAATATATTCAAGAAGATTGCTCATTATGCTTACTAAATATTGCAGACTTGAAGTCTGATCAAACAGTGTTTTGGAAGATGAAATAAGTGTCTGTGAAGTCACTATGGGGGCTGTAAGAAATTGGGTTATTTGTATGTGGATATCAGGCCTGCACAAGTGATAGGTCCACAATTTCCACTTACTGGAAACCAAGCACACCATTGTATCGCTTGACTCTCTCAGGGTAGTGAAACAGAGAATTTTAAGATCTACTCAGGGGCCATGGTGTGGGCTAGTAATCAACATTCACTAGACTGCAATATTAGCTCTCAATAAAAGTTTGCTCAGTGCTTTTTCTTTAGAAAAATGAAAGTACAATTATTACACACACACACACACACACACACACTGCTAAATACTTTACAAATTTACAAATATATACATAATGCATATAGAATTACCTTTGTGACATTCTGAAATCACACTTGACCCCTAAAGGGTCATGTCGACCAAAACCGCAGTACTCCTCCCCAGCTATACCTGATAGACCATCGCAGTATAGGGGGCTATCCCTTCAAATAAAGCAGACTTATTGGCTTTGTCAAGAGGTCAGAGCATCAAATATAAGTTAGGCCTACTAGCTTGTCAAGTGGTCACCATAGTAAAAAGACCAATAACCACATGTTAAGAACCACCATAATTTCACTGTAATCAATAATAATTTGTAAATGCAATCATTAATGTCAATAAAGCATTTCGACATAGACTAAAAATCACTATCAACGTCAAATAATCAATAATACATTTTAAATGAACATCACATGTCTGAGTCTTATTTCAACATCTTCTGGTGACATAAAATGAAGCATAAAACTAACTCCTAAAGGGCACTGCACTCCTATCCTTTAGAGTACTTAAAAAATGCTGAAAATTCTGATGGTGTCATAATTTTCTCGACACTGCAAACTTATGTGGGTGGTGCCCCTGACCATCTTATTTTGTGGCCACCACAAAGCAAGAACAGCATGTGCAATTTTAGCCCTGGAGGGCATTATGGGGTGCTTGTTCGAGGGATAGTGAATATTTAGTGAGCTTTTAGGAGAACTGTGCTTCTTCATCTTTTGCTTTTTAAAAAAAACTTTTGATGGGGGTGTCTGGCATCTCATTTTTGTTGAGATAGCATGGGGAGCCGACTCCTATCATGCTCAGCCAGCTCCTTGACAGGTCAGCTCTTGTGACTACCTGCATGGGAGTCGGGAGGTTGCTTCTCCTCTCCCACTCCATGCGGGCAGGGATCTCCATGTGGTGGCAAAGCAGCTCTCCCAAGACACGGAGTGGGGGGCGAGGACACCACAACTGAGGGGGGGAACAGCTCTCCACCTCCTTCTTTGATGCCTGGGTCCCAAAGATGGGGTCTAGTATCACTTTCTTTTCTCTTTGGGGAATATGATGGCACTACCCCTCCTTTGTTTTGTGTTTTGGGCCTTGGGTTTCAGACCCACGCACGATCCCTTCCCGAGCTCATTAACAATTAATTACTTTGCACTAAGATCTGCCAGGCCCTGACCAACTAGAGAGGTATTTTTCAGACAAGTAGTGAAGCCTCTACACTATGTCACTCACTAGGGGTCAGAAATGTTTAAAGGTGGCTATGTTTTGATCATTTTGGGCTCATCCTTCTCATGGTGGCAAGCTCTAGGAAATAAGTGCTGTTTCAGTCAGGTCTCCTAACCCAGAAAGGGTTCGCTTTACAGGGAGCTGCCTTCACTATTTTCCTGCACCAGCTTGCTTCTCTGGTGTGCCCCTCACAGACACCATAGCCTTCTTGCAGGGCACCTGGGGTGTTTTGGAGTCCATGTCTTCCCCAATTGGTCATCAAGGGGTCTATGGGAACCAGCCGTACTGGTTCTCGAGTGACCCCGCTGGTCCTGGGGTGAGCTGTGGTCAGAGTCCTTAGTTCATGGGGGTATCAGAAGGCTTGTCCTTCCAGCTTTTCTTGGCTGCTGCCACAGTCACAAGCCAGGTCTGGAGTCTTCCCCCAACAACAACCCTTTTTCCCTTGTGCAAGAGAGTTTTTAAATGGGATGGAAAGTTATAGAAGCCAGGCACTCCTGGCCAATTGTAGGGTGGCACATCACTCCTCCAACCTGCCTCAACTCCCCTATACAGCATGCTGGGTCAATCTAACAAGATGTCCCTGCTCACATCTCCTCTGGGGGCCTCAGATCCACCCCTATTTAACATCACTGCAAAGTAATTTTCTCAAAATGTCAAAAAGAAGTCCTCTCCTATGTTGTCTCCAGATTTCTGGGCATCCCCCTTTCCTTTATTTAGTTGGCCTGGGCTGTCCCAATTCTGGTACAGTGTGACAGCTAGTTAACAGAAGTGTATTTTCTTCCCCAGCCCTTTCTTCTTAGGAGCTGAGTCAAGCACTGTGTATTGCTCTTTTTGTGTAGGGACCCTTTGTTCCCTCTGCTGGGTGGCAGAGTAATTAGTTTGGCACAGCAGGGTGAAAAACGTTCTTGACTGATCCTGAGCTGAGCCAGGTAAATATAAAAATTCTGTACAAAAGGTGTACATGTATGATTTTGGGATCTGCGTAGTCAAACTGGGTGCACATGTTTCACCCGAGCTTCATACCACATCGTTCCATGTAGGTCTAAGGGAAGCAAAACTGCCTTCTGAGGCAGATTTCCCTCCTATATGTTTACTACAGTATCACTGCAGACCAAACAGTAATCCATACTGACTATGCCTATACGTGCCCACTAATATTAAAAGGCATATCCCAGAGTCCCCTCCGTGCCAGGCTACCTGTGTATAGTTACTGGGCTGCACCCAACTGTAGACACGTGCAGCCCGCACCCGTGTGCACACATGTGTGCACATGTGTTCACACTTATTTATTTACATGTAACTAGCCAATTATCATTTACACTAGCTGCGTTGCAGTGGCCTGATCCTAAAAGGCAGACACTGGTGGTAAACATGAGTTGTCCATTTACCATGTGATTACCAAGGGTGAGACACAAGTGGTGAGATTCACTCACAGTAAATAGTCTTGCTGAGTGGCAGGAGGGAGAGAATTTACCCCTCCCCCCCACCAAAGGCAACTGGCAGGAGGAGGCTAAGTCTTAATGTGAAGCACTGTGCGGGCACATATATACCAGCGTTTTTAGCCCGCAGCACAGGACACAACTTGTCAAACAGCAGGGTGGAAGGACTTTCCTTCCCTCAAGCTCTTGGCTGGAGGAGGCAGAGCCTTCATATGAAGCGAAGGACACCTATGGGACTTGCCTGGGTGCATGCCAAGGGGAAGACGGGGCCAAGCGCGAGTATATCTGGGCATGTCCATGGCCAGACAAGGCAGGGCTGGGTCCTGTCTCTTTGTTGTTGTAAAGAAACTTTAAGGTAATTATGCCTCTGTTTTTGAACTTTCTTTAGACAAGTCTAGCTATATTTATTACCTCTGGGGAAAAGAAAATGTAACTCACAACTGGAAAGTGTGATTAAGAAAACCATCACAACAAAACCCTTTTAAAATCATATGACTTCTGTGATGGGGGTCATTGACACTGAAACAGGGCGGATGGCGGCAAGGCTGGATGCAAACTTGCACCAGTCACCAACGGTATCGGATATACAGCCAGAGGGCAGGCCTCCTATAAATCAGGTTATCGCTATAAGGACCAGGACTGTATCTGCAGAACTGACTTCCACTCAGCGCTCCCATGTAACAAACATGCAAAGTCTCCAATCGCACCCTAATACCTCACAGTTAATAAACTCATCAATAACCCTTGGGTATCCTTAGACCCCTAAACAGACATTGAAGTGTTATTCACTGCATCCATCTGTACACCTACAGTCAAAAGGAAAACAAATGACAACAGAGGGCTATAGAAGGTATGAGGATTCTCTGGAGAACCGAAATGAGCCCATAAAGGCTACTTCCAAAAACCAACATTCAGAGAGAGCTAATACAGGAAGCATTGGTTGCAAAGGCACTTCTTTGTATTTGCAGGAGTTTGAATCTACAATTTAAGAATCATTGGGATAGTTGTTTGAGGAAATTAGGAAATCTAGAGGAGACTTTCAGAGATTTTTGATTTACAATCTTGGGTCAAATTAAGGTTTTCGATGAAAAGTTAATGACTGTTCAGAAAGCTTGATATGCATCAGGACAGGATCTAAGCCAGTTTCCTGGATGTTCCTCTGTGCAACCATTGTTGTCCGAGTGCATAGCTTCTCCTGCGTTTTCTAATAACACTAATCAACAAAGTTGTGTGGTCAAGAATGTAACTCTTCCTGATAGAAATCATTTTGGAATTCAGAGGGACCAGCTACTGCCTTCAGCTCGTAGTACAGGCACGCATTCTGTTAATCCATCACACCCTGCCACGGATGATAAACATGCTCATATTCCCCTGGAATGTACATCATACATTAGTGTCCTGAAGAGCATCCCAACTTTGGATATCTCCTGTAAGAAAGACCATGCTTCACTTTTTAAGAAAGTAATCCATTGGTTCAGGAAGCGTGCTGTATTTACGTGTGACTTTCGTATAAACCTCCTTAGTCAAAAGGGTTATGTGGGCTGGGTCTTGAAGGAAGGAATGTCCGAGAGACTGTGTGCTTGTCGGTTTTAAAAATCCCCCTTTAACCACTATGTTACTCCACTGACTACTTCCATTTTCAAACTAGGATCTATTAAAGGCCAACCACATATGATACTTTTTTAACCCACCTAATAGACATATACCTCCAGACCTGCAAGAATCTAAGAACAGAACTGGGGACCTGACCGCTGTGCATAATTTACCTACATTTAAAAGATTTGAGACCATAGCCACGCCAGATAAGGTGGATTGACTCCTTGTCCCAATAGACGTTGCTCCTGAGTGAGGAATTAATTGCAGACCCTCCTAGTTCTACTGTCCAAGTCACTTATCAACAATTAAAGGTGATTTCTTGGAATGTGGCAGGGCTCCGACCCAATGTGGAGAATACAGATTGGCAGAACCAAATAAACTGTTAAGATGTCATATGCTGCCAGGAGAACTGGGCTACTGCTGTGTAAATGATTATTACTCATTCGGTACCCCTGCCGTTCTGTCACCAGCGAGAAAAGCAAAAGGAGGACTAGTAATCTTAATCTCAGTCAGATTTACCAAACTGGCTATTGAGCAGTTAAAATGCACTGCACTTCTATCAGTTTTTGCTATTTAAATTACAGGAATCATATGATCTATTACTGATTAATTTTTATTACAATGTTATTAACAATTCGAAAACGAATGTGAACGATGATCCAGAGGCATATATCAGATTTCCAGAAAACGTGTCGGAGAAATTGCACATTGCAGGACAGTTAAAAGACAGTAAGGCCCATATTTATACTCTGTTGGCACCGGATTTGCGTCATTTTTTTTACATAGATTCGGCGCAAACTTAATTCCATATTTATATTTAGCGCTAGACCCGTCCAGTGCCAAAGTTAGGGAGTTTGAGTCTTTTTTTGTACGTGAAAACCTACCTTGCGCTAATGACATGCAAGGTAGGCGTTCTGTGCAAACAATGACTCTAAGGCATGTGCGCCTTATTTATACTCCCGCGTCAAAATGACGCACAGATGGAGGCGGGCCTTAAAACAAGGTGCCCAGATGGATTTGTGCCGTTTTTTAAGGCCTGGGTCAGGGCAACGTTAAGGGACCTGTGGGCTCTTTTCCATGGTGGGAGACCATGGAAGCAGTCCACAGGTGCCTTTCCCTGCACCCAGGGACACCCCCTGCCACCCTAGCCCACCCCTGGAGGACACCCATGGATGGGGGGACCAATGCATGGTGAGTGCAGGTAAGTAGATATATATATATATTTTTTATGTGGCAAAGGTTGCCTAACTTGGGTCCCCCTATGTTGCCACTGTGCCCTATGGCTATGCCCAGGGGACAGAAGTCCCCTGGGCATGGCCATTGGGCAGGGGGGCATGACTCCTGTCTTTGCTAAGACAGGAGTCATTTCCATGGGGGTTGTGCGTCAGAAAAAGGCACTAGTCAGGTCAGAGCCAATATTTTTCACTCTAATCTGACTTGCACCATTCTTTGGCGCACAACCCCCAGTCTTCCCTTCGCCTCCGCTTCCCAGTTACCGTAATTTATTTTGACGCAAACCAGGCCGCAGCACCGGCTAATGTTATTCCATAAATAAGGTGCCCGGCTGGCGCATTAGAATGGCGTTAGCGGGTGGTAAACTTTTTGATGCAAATCTGCCCTGGCGCTGATTTGCGTCAAAAAGTATAAATATGGGCCTAAGAGCCTCATTACGAGTTGGCCATTTTACCGCCAGACCACCATGATGGCAATCCTAAAAAGATCACTATGTTGGCGGTGTTAGAAATGGGGTCTTTGATTGGCAGTCAGGTTACCCCCTGTCCAAGCAAGGACCAACACTCTAGTCAGGGTAAAGGAGAATCACCCTCAGTTAGCATCCACCCACACCCTTGGTAGCTTGGCAAGAGCAGGCAGGCTTAACTTCAGAAGCAATGTGTAAAGTATTTGTACCAACACACATGGTAACCGAGTGAAAACACTACAAAATGGCACAACAAAAATCCAACATGCACAAGTCAAGTTATGAATTTTAAAAACAATAAGAGTCTTAGGCCCTCATTACAACCCTGGAGGTAAAGTCCACTGACCGCCGTGCTGACGGCCGCCAACATACCGTGTCCGCGGCGGACATCCGCTATGGGTATTATGACCCACATTTAGAAATCCTCCACAATACAGACACCCACACAAGTCCGCCACACCAAAGGTCAGTGATAAACTGGCAGTACCAAAACCCACTCCGTCACGCCAACAGGAATACACCCACACTATCACGACCCACGATTCAATGCAGCGGTCATTCAACAGCGGTAAACCATTGGCGGTACACACCACCACGCTCAAAATACACACACATTTACAAAACACAACCACATTGGACTATTCAAAATACACATACCTGACACACATACACACACCACACCCACAAACTCACAACTCAATAAAACACACATCCACATTACCCACAACCCCTTACAAGGACATTTTTGCAAGAAGCAGAGAGAGAGAAAGGCAAAGACAACACGAGCACCCAGAGGCACACAACACCATCACTGATACACCATCCGTGCACAAAACACCACACACCCCAAAACATCACATCACACATCACCACACACATCACTCACACCACATCATGGCACCTCAAAGACCTCGCAGTAGGGTCCCTTCACATTCTGCCCATTTCTCCAACTCCTTTATCCAGGACAGCAAGGAGGGGCCTGTAGGGTTTTTCCATTTTCTGGTGATTTCCCTCTGAACTAATAACAGACCCAGATCTTGAAATCTACTAGTGGTTTTGTTCTTATCAGTGTGTGGATACCAGTGCAGTAAGCAATGAGTGGGTGTGAATGAAATAGGTTTTCCGATAATGTCGGCAAGTTGTTTTACAACCTTTGTCCAGTATTGGTTAAGAACAGTACATGTCCATAGCATGTGCATGAAGGACGCCCCCACCTCTCTACAGTGGTAACAAGCCGCTTCCTGTGTGTCGAAGTATCTATAAATCCTTTCTGAGTGTAAATATGCTCTGTGCAGGATCTAAAAATTGTGTTCCGTGCATCTCTTCTTGTCTCTACGATGCTGAGCTGAAGTTCCCATTAATACAATTCATAAAAAGAAGTGCTCGTGATCTATTAGGAACTAAGAAAAATAAAAAAGTTAGGGGCATATTTATACTCCGTTTGCGCCGGATTTGCGTAGTTTTTTTTTACGCAAATCCGACGCAAAACGAACTCCATATTTATACTTTGGCGTTAGACCCGTCTAGCGCCAAAGATCTTGGAGTTTGCGTAATTTTTTTAGCGTGGACACCTTCCTTGCGTTAATGATATGCAAGGTAGGCGTTCCCGTCTAAAAAATGACTCCGAGGCATGTGCGCCGTATTTACACTCCTGGGCAAAAATGACGCCCGGGAGTGGACGGGTCAAAGAAAATGACGTCCAGCCGCTTTAGCGTAATTTTTTAACGCCTGGTCAGGGCAGGCGTTAAGGGACCTGTGGGCTCGGAAGGAGCCCAGAGGTGCCCTCCCATGCCCCCAGGGACACCCCCTGCCACCCTTGCCCACCCCAGGAGGACGCCCAAGGATGGAGGGACCCATCCCAGGGAACTTAAGGTAAGTTCAGGTAAGTATTTTTTTTGTTTTTGTTTGTGGCATAGGGGGGCCTGATTTGTGCCCCCCTACATGCCACTATGCCCAATGACCATGCCCAGGGGACATAAGTCCCCTGGGCATGGCCATTGGGCAAGGGGGCATGACTCCTGTCTTTGCTAAGACAGGAGTCATTTCAATGGGGGTTGGGAGTCAAAAAAAAAATGGGGCTAATCGGGTTGAGGCGAAAATTTTGCCTCAGCCTGACTTGCCCCATTTTTTGGCGCCCAAGCTCCATTTTCCCCTACGCCGGCGCTGCCTGGTGTAAGTCATTTTTTTTGGCGCACACCAGGCAGCTCCGCCGGCTAACGTCATTCCATAAACAACATAAGCCAATTGGTCATCAAGGGGTCTATGGGAACCAGCCGTACTGGTTCTCGAGTGACCCCGCTGGTCCTGGGGTGAGCTGTGGTCAGAGTCCTTAGTTCATGGGGGCATCAGAAGGCTTGTCCTTCCAGCTTTTCTTGGCTGCTGCCACAGTCACAAGCCAGGTCCGGAGTCTTCCCCCAACAACAACCCTTTTCCCCTTGTGCAAGAGAGTTTTTAAATGGGATGGAAAGTTATAGAAGCCAGGCACTCCTGGCCAATTGTAGGGTGGCACATCACTCCTCCAACCTGCCTCAACTCCCCTATACAGCATGCTGGGTCAATCTAACAAGATGTCCCTGCTCACATCTCCTCTGGGGGCCTCAGATCCACCCCTATTTAACATCACTGCAAAGTAATTTTCTCAAAATGTCAAAAAGAAGTCCTCTCCTATGTTGTCTCCAGATTTCTGGGCATCACCCTTTCCTTTATTTAGTTGGCCTGGGCTGTCCCAATTCTGGTACAGTGTGACAGCTAGTTAACAGAAGTGTATTTTCTTCCCCAGCCCTTTCTTCTTAGGAGCTGAGTCAAGCACTGTGTATTGCTCTTTTTGTGCAGGGACCCTTTGTTCCCTCTGCTGGGTGGCAGAGTAATTAGTTTGGCACAGCAGGGTGAAAAACGTTCTTGACTCTGATCCTGAGTTGAGCCAGGGAAATGTAAAAATTCTGTACAAAAGGTGTACATGTATGATTTTGGGATCTGCGTAGTCAAACTGGGTGCACATGTTTCACCCGAGCTTCATACCACATCGTTCCATGTAGGTCTAAGGGAAGCAAAACTGCCTTCTGAGGCAGATTTCCCTCCTATATGTTTACTACAGTATCACTGCAGACCAAACAGTAATCATACTGACTATGCCTATACGTGCCCACTAATATTAAAAGGCATATCCCAGAGTCCCCTCTGTGCCAGGCTACCTGTGTATAGTTACTGGGCTGCACCCAACTGTAGACACGTGCAGCCCGCACCCGTGTGCACACATGTGTGCACATGTGTTCACACTTATTTATTTACATGTAACTAGCCAATTATCCTTTACACTAGCTGCGTTGCAGTGGCCTGATCCTAAAAGGCAGACACTGGTGGTAAACATGAGTTGTCCATTTACCATGTGATTACCAAGGGTGAGACACAAGTGGTGAGATTCACTCACAGTAAATAGTCTTGCTGAGTGGCAGGAGGGAGAGAATTTACCCCTCCCCCCCACCAAAGGCAACTGGCAGGAGGAGGCTAAGTCTTAATGTGAAGCACTGTGCGGGCACATATATACCAGCGTTTTTAGCCCGCAGCACAGGACACAACTTGTCAAACAGCAGGGTGGAAGGACTTTCCTTCCCTCAAGCTCTTGGCTGGAGGAGGCAGAGCCTTCATATGAAGCGAAGGACACCTATGGGACTTGCCTGGGTGCATGCCAAGGGGAAGACGGGGCCAAGCGCGAGTATATCTGGGCATGTCCATGGCCAGACAAGGCAGGGCTGGGTCCTGTCTCTTTGTTGTTGTAAAGAAACTTTAAGGTAATTATGCCTCTGTTTTTGAACTTTCTTTAGACTAGTCTAGCTATATTTATTACCTCTGGGGAAAAGAAAATGTAACTCACAACTGGAAAGTGTGATTAAGAAAACCATCACAACAAAACCCTTTTAAAATCATATGACTTCTGTGATGGGGGTCATTGACACTGAAACAGGGCGGATGGCGGCAAGGCTGGATGCAAACTTGCACCAGTCACCAACGGTATCGGATATACAGCCAGAGGGCAGGCCTCCTATAAATCAGGTTATCGCTATAAGGACCAGGACTGTATCTGCAGAACTGACTTCCACTCAGCGCTCCCATGTAACAAACATGCAAAGTCTCCAATCGCACCCTAATACCTCACAGTTAATAAACTCATCAATAACCCTTGGGTATCCTTAGACCCCTAAACAGACATTGAAGTGTTATCCACTGCATCCATCTGTACACCTACAGTCAAAAGGAAAACAAATGACAACAGAGGGCTATAGAAGGTATGAGGATTCTCTGGAGAACCGAAATGAGCCCATAAAGGCTACTTCCAAAAACCAACATTCAGAGAGAGCTAATACAGGAAGCATTGGTTGCAAAGGCACTTCTTTGTATTTGCAGGAGTTTGAATCTACAATTTAAGAATCATTGGGATAGTTGTTTGAGGAAATTAGGAAATCTAGAGGAGACTTTCAGAGATTTTTGATTTACAATCTTGGGTCAAATTAAGGTTTTCGATGAAAAGTTAATGACTGTTCAGAAAGCTTGATATGCATCAGGACAGGATCTAAGCCAGTTTCCTGGATGTTCCTCTGTGCAACCATTGTTGTCCGAGTGCATAGCTTCTCCTGCGTTTTCTAATAACACTAATCAACAAAGTTGTGTGGTCAAGAATGTAACTCTTCCTGATAGAAATCATTTTGGAATTCAGAGGGACCAGCTACTGCCTTCAGCTCGTAGTACAGGCACGCATTCTGTTAATCCATCACACCCTGCCACGGATGATAAACATGCTCATATTCCCCTGGAATGTACATCATACATTAGTGTCCTGAAGAGCATCCCAACTTTGGATATCTCCTGTAAGAAAGACCATGCTTCACTTTTTAAGAAAGTAATCCATTGGTTCAGGAAGCGTGCTGTATTTACGTGTGACTTTCGTATAAACCTCCTTAGTCAAAAGGGTTATGTGGGCTGGGTCTTGAAGGAAGGAATGTCCGAGAGACTGTGTGCTTGTCGGTTTTAAAAATCCCCCTTTAACCACTATGTTACTCCACTGACTACTTCCATTTTCAAACTAGGATCTATTAAAGGCCAACCACATATGATACTTTTTTAACCCACCTAATAGACATATACCTCCAGACCTGCAAGAATCTAAGAACAGAACTGGGGACCTAACCGCTGTGCATAATTTACCTACATTTAAAAGATTTGAGACCATAGCCACGCCAGATAAGGTGGATTGACTCCTTGTCCCAATAGACGTTGCTCCTGAGTCGCAAGGGAATAGGAGTGAGGAATTAATTGCAGACCCTCCTAGTTCTACTGTCCAAGTCACTTATCAACAATTAAAGGTGATTTCTTGGAATGTGGCAGGGCTCCGACCCAATGTGGAGAATACAGATTGGCAGAACCAAATAAACTGTTAAGATGTCATATGCTGCCAGGAGAACTGGGCTACTGCTGTGTAAATGATTATTACTCATTCGGTACCCCTGCCGTTCTGTCACCAGCGAGAAAAGCAAAAGGAGGACTAGTAATCTTAATCTCAGTCAGATTTACCAAACTGGCTATTGAGCAGTTAAAATGCACTGCACTTCTATCAGTTTTTGCTATTTAAATTACAGGAATCATATGATCTATTACTGATTAATTTTTATTACAATGTTATTAACAATTCGAAAACGAATGTGAACGATGATCCAGAGGCATATATCAGATTTCCAGAAAACGTGTCGGAGAAATTGCACATTGCAGGACAGTTAAAAGACAGTAAGGCCCATATTTATACTCTGTTGGCACCGGATTTGCGTCATTTTTTTTACATAGATTCGGCGCAAACTTAATTCCATATTTATATTTAGCGCTAGACCCGTCCAGTGCCAAAGTTAGGGAGTTTGAGTCTTTTTTTGTACGTGAAAACCTACCTTGCGCTAATGACATGCAAGGTAGGCGTTCTGTGCAAACAATGACTCTAAGGCATGTGCGCCTTATTTATACTCCCGCGTCAAAATGACGCACAGATGGAGGCGGGCCTTAAAACAAGGTGCCCAGATGGATTTGTGCCGTTTTTTAATGCCTGGGTCAGGGCAACGTTAAGGGACCTGTGGGCTCTTTTCCATGGTGGGAGACCATGGAAGCAGTCCACAGGTGCCTTTCCCTGCACCCAGGGACACCCCCTGCCACCCTAGCCCACCCCTGGAGGACACCCATGGATGGGGGGACCAATGCATGGTGAGTGCAGGTAAGTAGATATATATATATATTTTTTATGTGGCAAAGGTTGCCTAACTTGGGTCCCCCTATGTTGCCACTGTGCCCTATGGATATGCCCAGGGGACAGAAGTCCCCTGGGCATGGCCATTGGGCAGGGGGGCATGACTCCTGTCTTTGCTAAGACAGGAGTCATTTCCATGGGGGTTGTGCGTCAGAAAAAGGCACTAGTCAGGTCAGAGCCAATATTTTTCACTCTAATCTGACTTGCACCATTCTTTGGCGCACAACCCCCAGTCTTCCCTTCGCCTCCGCTGCCCAGTTACCGTAATTTATTTTGAAGCAAACCAGGCCGCAGCACCGGCTAATGTTATTCCATAAATAAGGTGCCCGGCTGGCGCATTAGAATGGCGTTAGCGGTGGTAAACTTTTTGATGCAAATCTGCCCTGGCGCTGATTTGCGTCAAAAAGTATAAATATGGGCCTAAGAGCCTCATTACGAGTTGGCCATTTTACCGCCAGACCACCATGTTGGCAATCCTAAAAAGATCACTATGTTGGCGGTGTTAGAAATGGGGTCTTTGATTGGCAGTCAGGTTACCCCCTGTCCAAGCAAGGACCATCACTCTAGTCAGGGTAAAGGAGAATCACCCTCAGTTAGCATCCACCCACACCCTTGGTAGCTTGGCAAGAGCAGGCAGGCTTAACTTCAGAAGCAATGTGTAAAGTATTTGTACCAACACACATGGTAACCGAGTGGAAACACTACAAAATGGCACAACAAAAATCCAACATGCACAAGTCAAGTTATGAATTTTAAAAACAATAAGAGTCTTAGGCCCTCATTACAACCCTGGAGGTAAAGTCCACTGACCGCCGTGCTGACGGCCGCCAACATACCGTGTCCGCGGCGGACATCCGCTATGGGTATTATGACCCACATTTAGAAATCCTCCACAATACAGACACCCACACAAGTCCGCCACACCAAAGGTCAGTGATAAACTGGCAGTACCAAAACCCACTCCGTCACGCCAACAGGAATACACCCACACTATCACGACCCACGATTCAATGCAGCGGTCATTCAACCGCGGTAAACCATTGGCGGTACACACCACCACGCTCAAAATACACACACATTTACAAAACACAACCACATTGGACTATTCAAAATACACATACCTGACACACATACACACACCACACCCACAAACTCACAACTCAATAAAACACACATCCACATTACCCACAACCCCTTACAAGGACATTTTTGCAAGAAGCAGAGAGAGAGAAAGGCAAAGACAACACGAGCACCCAGAGGCACACAACACCATCACTGATACACCATCCGTGCACAAAACACCACACACCCCAAAACATCACATCACACATCACCACACACATCACTCACACCACATCATGGCACCTCAAAGACACCCCAGGTTTTCTGATGAGGAGCTCAGGGTCATGGTGGAGGAAATCATCTGGGTAGAGCCACAGTTATTCGGATCACAGGTGCAGCAGACATCAACTGCAAGGAAGATGGAGCTATGGCAGAGAATTGTCGACAGGATCAACGCAGTGGGACAGCATCCAAAAACACGGGATGACATCAGGAAGAGGTGGAACGACCTACGGGGGAAGGTGCGTTCTGTGGTACCCAGACACCAGGTAGCCGTACAGAGGACTGGCAGTGGACCCCCACCTCCTCCCCCACAACTAACAACATGGGAGGAGCACGTCTTGGCAATTATGCATCCTGAGGGCCTTGCAGGAGTAGCAGGAGGACTGGACTCTGGTAAGTCCACTTTATACTATTATATCCCCCCACCCTACCTGCATGCCATCACAAACCCCAACCACTACCCTCACACCCATCACTCCAACACCTCACATATACCCCACTATCACAACCCACACATCCCAATACCAAGCCCTGCATGTGACAACAATGCATGTACACCCATCACAGACCTGCATGGGCCCCCATCACCAAAGCATGTCCAAGGGAGAGACTCACCCAGGGCACACAATCACCACTCACACAAGGGCCAAGATGATATTGCAAGCACAGTAGTAGAGGGAAACACACCCATTGCACAAGATGGCACACACAGATACAATAACAATGCATTTACACCCCAACTGGACCCCTACCAATGTCCCCGGACAGGAGGTGCCAGCCATATCCAGTCCCCCCCACAGAAGAGGCCCACAGTGACAACAGCAGCTCTGCACACCTGGATCAAGATGACCAGCCCATCAGGGACCTCTGGACAGTCGGTTCCCCTGCCACAGTCCCAAACCACCACTGAACCTCCCCCCTCAGAAAACACCACCACAGCACCCACCCAGTGGGCCCATGCCACTGTCCCCAGGACACGTCAATCAGCAGTGTGTCCACCACTACAGGGACCCCAGGCAACCCCACTAACTCAGGACGATCAGGGACCTGGGGTCAGTGGCAGTGGGCACACGGTTCAGGGGACAGAGGCACAGGATAACAGGGAAGCTGGGAGGACTGCTGTGCGACAGGGAGAGAACAGGCCCAGGGAACCCACTCTCCACGAGGCACTCTCAAACATCATGGGAGCATACCACCATTCCCAGGAAACCATGGGCATGGTACTGGCCAAGTTTCAGAAGACCCAGCGGCTACAGGAGGAACAGTAACTGGGGATCAGGGAGGACTTGAAGTCCATTAACACCACCCTGGTCACCATTGAAGGGGTGCTGGCAGACATGGCCATGACCATGAGGGAGACAGTGGCATACCACCGGGCCCCTGACACCAGCCCAAACGATGAACAGCCTTCCACGTCCGCTGTCACTAGTGGACAGGAGGTCCTGCCACAGGACCAACAAGCCACCAGCACCCCACCCCCTGCAGAAGGAGAACCACCCCACAAACGGTCCCCGCGATCCAGGCACAAGACAGAGAACATTGCCAAGACCCCCGCCAGGAAATAAGACTCTCCTGATTGTCACCCTTCTGTCCCACTATGTCACCCTGACCACCTTGAACTGCCACTGCTCCACTTCCTATGCCCCTTTGAACAATGCACCTGTGATACTAAGAGACTAGACTCTACCATGGATATTCCTCCACCATCACCCCAGCCCATTGCACATCCCCCTCTACTTATTAGCACTTAAATAAACACCCTTGAATCACAAAACAATCTGGAGTCAGTCTGTACTTTCACAAATGTATTATTACAACTCCTTTAACAAATATCAATGTTAATGTTCATTTGCGCATACCAATGTATGACTGTTGTTGGGCAGCAGTAGACATAGCAGAAGGCAGAATGAGGTGCCAGATCTGTGAAAAGGAAAGCCAAAGTGAACTGTCAGGGTCCATACACAGAGGTTAAGAGGCTGACTTATACAATGTCCTACAGTAGTCAGATATGAGATGGGCAGTGCCAGTCTCTTACCTGTGTCTCACTGGAAGTACTGCATGATGATGTTGTTTCGGTTGTCAATATCTTCTTCCTCTGCCTCCTCTTCTTCACTGTCCACAGGCTCCACAGCTGCCACAATACCATCATCAGGCCCATCCTCATGCAGAAAAGGCACCTGGCATCGCAAAGCCAGGTTGTGCAACATGCAGCATGCCACTATTATTTGGCATACCTTCTTCGGTGACTAGTCTAGGGAGCCAGCTGTTAGATGGAGGCGCCGGAAACTGGCCTTCAGGAGGCCAAAAGTCCGCTCAATAATACGCCTAGTTCGCACATGTACCTCATTGTAGCATTCCTCTGTCCTTGTCCTGGCATTCCTCACTGGGGTCAGTAGCCATGAGAGGCTGGGGTAACCAGAGTCACCTGCAAATGTCGATGGATATCTGTTAGACACACACTAACCCTGAGGGACTACCCCATCCCCAGACACCTATTCATACTGTGTGGGTACCTTGGGCTCACCTATTAGCCACACCCGGTGCCTCTGGATGGTTGCCCCATCACATAAGGGATGCCGCTATTCCTCAAAATGTAAGCCTCATGCACAGAGCCAGGATACTTGGCACTCACATGAGAGATGTACTGGTCTGCCAAACACACCATCTGCACATTCATTGAATGGTAGTTTTTTTGATTTCTGCACACCTGTTCATTCTTGCGGGCGGGGACAAATGCCACATTTGTGCCATCAATGGCACCAATTATGTTGGGGATGTGTCCCAGGGAATAGAAGTCAGCTTTCACTGTGGCCAAATCCTCCACCTGGGGTAAAACGATGTAGCTGCACATGTGTTTCAGCAGGGCAGATAACGCTCTGGTCAACACGTTAGAGGATATTGGCTGAGACATCCCTGATTCCATGGCCACTGATGTTTGGAAGGAACCACTTGCCAGGAAATGGAGCACTGACAGGACCTGCACTAGAGGGGGGATACCAGTGGGATGGCGGATAGGTGACATCAGGTCAGGCTCCAATGGGCACACAGTTCTTGGATTGTAGCACGATCAAGTCTGTAGGTGATAATGATGTGTCTGTCTTCCATTGTCGACAGGTCCACCAGGGGTCTGTACACCGGAGGATGACGCCATCTCATCATCTGCCCCAGTGGATGTGCTCTATGGAGGAGAATGGTGAGCAGAGGTTCATGTACCACATAGTTTGCACAAGTGTTTTTGCAGTAATGTGAGTAAATCCGTGTGTGGCGTTGTCTGTCCGTATTTCTCCCCAAATGTGCTGTGACGCAGTTAGGTGCCATGCCATATGCCACCCTGAAATGGCGGCTGCCTGACCTGTAAGGAGGGACAAGGGGAAATGAGGTAACTGCGCTGACTTTGTGCAGTGTCGCGGTAGGCGGTTGAAGACGGCCGCGCAATTCTGCATTGGTTATCATTGGGCCCTATGGGTTCCAGGAGCCAATGACAATGCACGCCGGCGGTGACGGTATGCACCGCCACAGACGTGACCGCCATTTTCTATCTGTTCACTCACTTGATACCTGACCTTCAACAGGAGAGGACCTACACTGCAAGTGCTGCTGTGACCTGTGTCTGGAAGCGACAATAGCTCGAGTGTCTGGGGAAAGGGCCCCTGCCTTCACTTCGGAGGAGTTGGAGAGACTAGCGGATGGGGTCCTCCCCAGTACACACTACTCTACGGTCCTCCAGACAAACATGTGAGTACACTGTGAGCATGATGCGTGGGACATGAATGTATGGAGTGATGTGGATGGAAGATACATGTGGGGCTGGGGGCTGAGGCCTGCATGAGAGGATGGTGAGTGTATGTGTGTCAGGGCATGGGTGGGAAGTGGTGGGCAATGAGTATGACGAACTGGACGGGGACGTAATTTCCTATCATCCTATACCTTTCTTCTAGGTCAACGCCCACCAGAAGAAGGGTATATGGCGTGCCATCGCCAAGGAAGTGCAGACCCTGGGGTTCTATCATAGATGGAGAACCCTCTGCTGCAAGAGATGGGAGGACCTGCGCCGCTGGAGCAAGAAGACAGCGGAGGCCCAGCATGGGATGGCCTCCCAACGAGGAAGGTGCCCGTCGTACCATGACCCCCCTGATGTTCTGGATCCTGGCGGTGGCATATCCAGAGTTGAATGGGCGCTTGAGGGCATCACAGCAGCCACAAGGGGGTGAGTACAGTCTCATTCAGCTGACTCTGCGCGCTTTACGAGGTGTCTGGGTGGGGGATGTGGGCTGTGGGTTCCCCTAGGCCAGGGCGAACTTGGTATGTAGGTCCCTTGTTAGGCAGGCTCTGTGGCACTCCAACCCCAATAGTGGTAGTGGCCATCTACAACTAGTCAGCCTCCTGTGGGTTTCAGGTGTGCAGCAAATGGGGTTAGGCATAGTCCCCCATGGGCAGGGTTTTTTTCTACTAACTGGTAGTGCATGGCCTAGTGCATAGGGCTGTTCACCTGTGTGTTGTGTCCGTCAACTGTAGTGGCGTTGCTAGCATTGACCATGTGTCTCCTTTGTCTTCCTCCCCGTCTTGTTTTGTCACCCGGTCCTTTTGTGCATTAGCATCATCTGGCGGAGGAGCAGAGGCACCATAGACGGAGGGAGCTGCATCCCACATGGCTGTTAGGAAGCACTCATCGTGCGTTGTCTGTGTCCCTTTGTACAAAGCGCCCCATCAAAAGGTGTAGGAAAATATAGGATATTGCACTGTTCTTATGGTTAGGACTTGTCCCTTCTAGTACACCCCCTGGAGTATAGAGAATACTTCTGGTGTGAGTGTTGGTGTTGATGATTATACAAAAAGCATGCTGGTTCTTTCTCAGTGCACAAACCATGCTAAATTCTTCCCCACAAACAAAGTCTTCAAACGTGATACATGTATTTCCACCTGCTTGGCTCCCGTGTCTAACAATGTGAGTGTAACTGAGTAAAAAGCTACTTAAGCCAAATCAATCATCATTTCCTTGCTTGGCTTGGAGAGTTCTGGCTCTTGTGTCATAGTGTTCCTGTGCTTCGTGTGAGTTAGCAGATTTCCTGCAAGAAAGGATTTTGGTTCATCTCTTGGAAAAGGCAAAGCCCAGCAGCTTTACTAGTAAGATTCTTATCCTGCCCCCTGTGCCCCTCAGTGCTTCAAGGTCAGTGTTATCAGATTTCTTTTACAGAGAAAAAGAGAGAAATGAATGCGACTTTCTCAGGGAAAGACTGTTTATAAAGTTCAACATTTATTTAAAAGAAACTGCTGTCTTTTATTTTTTTAACTTTGGAACATTATGGTAAAAGTTAATCAGGACATGTTTTTGAATTGACTATGCAATAAATACAACTTTCTCAGAGAAAGACTGTTTATAAAGGTGAACACTTATTTCAAAGAAACTGCTGTCTTTTATTTTTTGAACTTTGGAACATTGTGGTAAAAGTTAATCAGGACACTTTTTTAAATTGGCTATGCAGTAATAGTAATTTTTGTTTACTTGCTCCGTTTGTTGGTAACTTATAAAGGATCCTGGAATTCTGTTGAAAGAATAGAGAGAAGTGGAAAGACAATATTGCTTATGTCAATGAAAAGAAGTGAACATTAATGCAACTTTAATTTTACCTGTCAGCACTCATTGCCAGCATTGACTACAGCATTGACTATGGTGTGTGAATGTGTGTTTTGATTTATGTTACATTGCTTTCCACACACAAGAGGGCTATACTTATTTTTGTTAATTGTCTCTCACATAGGCATTGTGATATACTATAAAAGAGGCGCATTCCTTTGGATTGGATGTCACAGGAGCTTCTGATACCAGTTTATCTCTTCCCTCTCCCATCTTCCCTATCCCTACCCCTCCCACCCCGGAGTTATTCCCTCAGTAGCTGTTATTCTTGGCTTTGGAGAATAATTCATAGGGGTGTGGGTTACCTTTTCACTCCCGCGGATACCCGGATTTCAGGTGAGTGGTCCTGGCATTGTCAATGGCCCAGGAGGGTGAATCTATGGAGTCTGAAGGCACCAGTGGGACGGAGGGCGAGGGGAGCTCCACGACGGGGACAGGAGGGGACACCAGTGACAGCGACTCCTCCTCTGTGTCCACCGCAACAACAGATACAGCTGTCACCCCCCCTACCAGCACCGCCCCCCCAACAGCCCCTCAGCGTGTTTCCCATACCTGCTCACCCAGTAGGGTGGGCATCTCCTTCGCCTTAGGCACCTCAGGCCCTGCCCCAGTCAGCCCTGCTGCCCTCAGAGAGGAGGCTATTGACCTCCTGAGATCCCTCACTGTTGGGCAGTCAACCATTTTGAATGCCATCCAGGGTGTCGAGAGGCATTTGCAACAAACAAATGCATACCTGGAGGGCATTCATTCTGGTGTGGCGGCCCAACAGAGAGCATTTCAGGCTCTGGCCTCAGCACTGATGGCAGCCATTGTCTCTGTGTCAAGCCTTCCCCCCTCCAACTTCCTCCACCCAGACCCAATCCCATCTGCCTCAGCCTATCCCAAGCACACCATCAGACCAGCATGCACACACATCAACACACAAAAGTGGCTCAGGCAAACATAAGCACTACACATCCCACAAGCACTCACACAAGCACCATACCCATGCAGACACACCAACATCCACTTCCTCCACTGTGTCCCCCTCCTTCACGTCCTTCACCTCCCTCCCTGTCTCATCTCGACTCACACCTGCATGCACTATATCATCAGTCACTGCATCCATCACCAGCATGCCCATCAGAACACACCACTCACGAGCAATCACCACCACCACAACCATGCACATGTCCCCTTTGTCCTCTTCCAGTGTGTCTGTGAGCCCTCCTCCCAAAGTACACAAACGCAGGCACACACCCACCCAAGAGCCATCCATCTCTCAACAGCATCCAGCCCATGCACCTTCACCCAAACTCAGCAGACGTACACCTCCTATAACCACTACCTCGTCCTCCACTCCCACACTCCCTCCATCTTCCCGTCCCAGTGTGTCCAAGAAACTTTTCCTGGCTAGCATTGACCTCTTTCCTACACCTCCCCCCCATCCTTCCCTTAGGGCCAGGATGTCTAGAGCCCAGACCAGAACCTCAGCCACCAAATCCGCGTCCAGTGTGGTCCCTGAAAGTCCGGGAGGATCGAAGGGGGCACCCATCAGGGCTGCCAGTGTGCCACCCACTGAAGCTAAGGACCACCCGATTCCCCCACCGGCCAAGGTAAAGAAGGGTCCAGCATGCAGAAGGCAAAAGACGCACCACCTATCCAGCAAGGCCTCATCCAGAACCAAAGAGTACAGTGCCAAGGTCCCAGCAGCGACTACCAAGGTGGGGAAGGGTCACAAAAGCAAAGGCACGGGCACGGAGCCTCCTGGTGAGGGACTGGTGACCCCCATTTCTCATGACAGGACAGCAACCTGTACCATGGTGAGCACCGCCGCAACGACCGCCACCTGCACCACCACCTGCACGGCAGCTGCGACAACTAGTCACCTGCATCATCCTCAGTGGGCAGCCATCCGAGGCTGCTGGAGATAGCCTGATGTCTCCCTCCACTACTACAGACACCTGCACCACAGGCAGCACCAGCAGCATCTCCGTCGCAGACACCGACGCAGCCACCACCACCTGCCCCGCCACCTGCCCAGCCAGTGCTACTACAGCGGACATCAGCATCATCCCCAGTGGGCAGCTGTCCGAGGCTGCAGGAGACATCCTGGACCCTGCACACACTACATGAGGCACCACAACCAGCACTGGCACTACTAGCAGTTTGCAGCCCATGTCGCCACAGGGTGGAGTGTGGCTTTGCCTCCATGTAGTATCATGCTACCTGTTTCCTGAAAATCTCGTGGCTCAGACACCCAGGTGAGGGAATGGGAACTGCCACACCCCAGGTGCAGCATCACTGGGCACAAAACCCCCTCCAGAACCAGTGGAGAAATACATCCACTCACCCAGTCCTTGGCAGGATGAAGCACTCTGGGCACAAAGCCCCCTCTAGAACCAGTGGAGAAAAGCATCCACTCACCCAGTCCTTGGCAGGATGAAGCACTCTGGGCACAAAGCCCCCTCCAGAACCAGTGGAGAAAAGCATCCACTCACCCAGTCCTTGGCAGGATAGAGCACTCTGGGCACAAAACCCCCTCCAGAACCAGTGGAGAAAAGCATCCACTCACCCAGTCCTTGGCAGGATGAAGCACTCTGGGAACATAGCCCCTCCAGAACCAGTAGAACATGTCACCCACTTGAGAGACTGTGGCTTTGCACTCCCCAGGGCCAAGCGGTGGGCAAACCACCCACTTGAGAGACTGTGGCTTTGTACTCCCCAGGACCAAGCAGTGGGCAAACCACCCACTTGAGAGACTGTGGCTTTGCACTCCCCAGGACCAGGCAGTGGGCACAGAGCCCCCTCGAGGAGCAGTAGCATTGTCCCATCATCCGGCTGAGGTGCCCCCCCTTCCCTTCCCCCTGAGGTGCCTGGTTTTTTTCCGACCTGATGCCCCTGCAGTGTTCTCTCTGTTTTGAGGCAGGTGTCATGTGTGGGCTTCGCCCATGCTTTTTGGGACCACTGGTCCACAGACATGTATATACTGATTATTTACTGTGCTTTTGGCCTATCTGATTGTTCGAATATTACACTAGTTAAACTCATTTTGTTTGGTCCTTGCGTTCTTCCAGGGGGTGACGGGGTGTATCTGTGATGTGATTGGATATGTGTGTGTGTTGTTGTGGGTGGAGGGTGGGGGGTGTTGCGTGTTGCATGTGTGTGTCACTCTCTTTTCCCTCCTCCCCTCCCCTGTGTCCTAGGTGCAGTACTCACTGTGGTCGTTGCCGCCGCCGTTCGTACTCCTGGTAGATGAGAAGATACACCAACATTGGTAACACCTGTAGTTCGGGCTCCATGGTGTCCTGGTTCCTCGTTGGTGTCGAGAGGTGAGTGGTTCTCCTTCTGTGTACGGTTTCTGCTGTGCTTTTGATGGTGTTGGTACTGCCCCGGAAAAGCTTGCGGATTGGTGCCTTGTAATAGTGTGGGCGGTACATTGTGTCCCGCCTGTCTGTTGGTGGTTACCGCCGCGGTGTTTGTTTCTACCGCTGTGGCGGTCGGTGTGTTAAAGTGGCTGTCTGTGTTGGCGGTGTCCGCCATGGTCGTAATTCCATTTTTTTTACATCTGGCCTGTTAGCGGTATTACCGCCGCTTTATCACTGACTGCCAGGGTTGTAACAAGGGCCTTAATCCTTAGAAAACAGTGAGAACACTGTTATTGCACAAAAGTACCTGGGTAGCTTCAAAATAAAGCCACATAGGTGAGTGTGCATTGAAAAAGGCCAGCGATGCGTCGATTTCTCACCTGCAAGCAAGAATGTGAGTCGTTCCTCCTCCGGTCGGGTCGGCATGCGTCATTTCTTCTCTCCCGCAAGGGAGCGATGCGTCAATCCGGATGGGCACCTCGGGTTCCGGCAGGCTTTGCGTTGATTTCCCTCACCCAGCGGTGTTGCATTGAAATCCAGTTGCACAGGGTCAAGAAACCGCGCTGTGTGGGCTTGCATCTTTAACAGCAGCCACTGTGGGCGTTGCGTGTCATTTCTCCAGCTGTATTGCTTTGATCTTCCAGCTGCAATGCAGGTGGAACATCGATTTTGGCCGCGAGGCCGGTAGCGCGTAGCTTATCAGCCACGCAGGGGGTGGTGCGTTGAACATTTCCCCGCACAGAAGTCTTTGCGTGGATTTCTATCCTTTTCCTCCAGCTGCACCTTTCAAGGGCCCAGAGACAGGTTAGGGCACCACTTGAAAGATAGAACTCAGCAGAAAGTGTAAGTGCTGGCAGAGAGAAGTATTTGTTGTCCCTGAGACTTCAACAACAGGAGGCAAGCTCAGTTTAAGCCCTTGGAGATTCTTCACCAGTGGGAAGTCACACAAAAGTCAGTCTTTGCCCTCTCTCAGGTAGAAGCAGCTACTGCAGGCCAACCCAGCAAAGCACAGTCACAGGCAAAGGGGCAGTACTCCTCCTCCAGCTTCTCTAGCTCTTCTCCAAGGCAGAGGTCCCTCTTGGTTTGAGAAGCAATCTGAATTTCAGGGGATTTGGGTCCTCTTCTTATACCCCTTTCTGCCTTTGAAGTAGACCTACTTCAAAGAGAAGTCTGTTGTTTTCAAGATCCTGTCTTGCCCAGGCCAGGCCCCAGGAACACACCAGGGGGTTGGAGACTGCATTGTGTGAGGACAGGCATAGCCCTTTCAGGTGTAAGGCACCACTAATCCCCTTCCCTCCAGCCCAGATGGCCTATCAGGATATGCAGGCTACACCCCAGCTCCCCGTGTGTCCCTGTCTAGAGGAGAGGTGCAAAAAGCCCAACTGTCAAACTGACCCAGACAGGGAATCTACAAACAGGCAGAGTCACAGAATGGTTTAAGCAAGAAAATGCCTACTTTCTAAAAGTGGCATTTTCAAACACACAATCTAAAAAACAACTTCACTAAAAGATGTATTTTTACATTTTGAGCTCAGAGGCCCCAAACTCCACATGTCTATCTGCTCCTAAAAGGAATCTTAATCTTTAAAAGCAGCCCCCATGTTAACCTGTGAGAGAGATAGGCCTTGCAACAGTGAAAACCAAATTTGGCAGTATTTCACTCTCAGGACATGTAAAACACAGACGTACATGTCCCACCTTTAACGTACCGTGCATCCTGCCCATGGGGCTACCTAGGGCCTACCTTGGGGTTGCCTTATATGTATAAAAACAGAGGTTTTAGACCTGGCAAGTGGGTACACTTGCCAAGTCGAATCGGCAGTTTAAAACTGCACTCACAGACACTGCAGTGGCAGGTCTGAGCCATGTTTATAGGGCTACTAATATGGGTGGCACAACCAGTGCTGCATGGCCTCTAGTAGCATTTGATTTACAGGTCCTGGGCACCTCTAGTGCACTTTATTAGGGACTTACAAGTAAATCAAATATGCCAATCATGGATAAACCAATGTACAAATATAATTTATATAGGAAACTCTTACACTTTAGCACTGGTCAGCAGTGGTAAAGTGTCCAGAGCAAACAAAACAGCAAAGACAAAGTTCAGCACACAGAAACAACCTGGGATGTAGAGGCAAAAAGCTAGAGGAGACCATGCCAATGATGCCAAGTCTAACAGGCGGTCTTCCAGACGGACCTATTACGAGTCATACAGACAGGACCACTGACTGCCAACCAAAAAAGGCAGACCGCCAGCAGTGCGGAGGCCAGGAAATAGGTGGTCTGACCTCCAGGGCCGGCAGCACCATGACCAACCACTGACCGTATTACAGGCACACAGTCGCCATGGTAGACTCCCATGGCAGTTAGCCAATGGCAGTCCGAACCACAAAGGACACTATAAAACACACCCCTTCACATTCCACAATCCTTTGCATTTACCCTGCAACACACAGAAGCAAGAGCAAATGTTTTCCACAGAGACACTAGGAACTACTTTTTTTACCATCCCATACAGCACCCTG
The DNA here is from genome assembly GCF_031143425.1 of Pleurodeles waltl. NCBI lineage: Eukaryota > Metazoa > Chordata > Amphibia > Caudata > Salamandridae > Pleurodeles > Pleurodeles waltl. Next base: position 518,423,535 of record NC_090450.1, on the reverse strand, counting down.
CACACACTTTTGTCCAGTCATACCCTTTTTCACTTCCCCTCTTTATTAAGTCACTTTCACCCATCTATCCATCATGGAAGGTTTAAAAAATCCCCCTTTCTCAGAAGATGAGTTGAGTCATGGTGGATGAAATCATAAGAGTAGAGACACAATTGTTTGGAGCACAAGTCCAGCATACCCCTCTCAGTTGGAAAATGGAAATGTAGGACAGGGTCGTCGACAGAGTCAAGGTTGCATGCACCACCCTGCGCACAAAGGAGGACATTGGGAAGAGGTGGAAGGACCTCAGGGGCAAGGTCCGTTCCCTGGTCCCCAAGCACCAACTGAATGCCAAGAAGGCTGGTGGTGGCCCTCGCAGTGCCCCATTACATCTATTTCCTTGAGAGGAGAAGGTTTTGACCATCCTGTATCCTGAGGGCTTGAAAGGAGTACCAGGGAGAGTGGAGTCCGGTAAGTTACAACACAAAAAAGTCACAAAAATGCTATGTCATGCATACTCACAGCTTAGCTTTTGCCACTTTTGCTATTACTGCATTCACCAGCCCAGTCTCTAACAGTCTAAAGAACTCTATTTAGCAACTCACCTTTGAAGTGTACTCACTTGGGGGTATGCCATTTGTATAGTGTGTGTAGTACAGGGACCAACATGACTCCAACTCCCAGGAGTCACTGTTCTGTAACTGCAAACACCAGACCAGTGGTCGCTTCTCCACCTAACCCTGTTTGATAGCTATCAATTTAAGGATACACACCTGGGGAGATAACATTTGGCAAGTGTGTGTAGTACAGGAACTGACATGACTGCAACTCCCAGGAGGCACTATTCCTGTAACTAAAAACACTAGCACAGTGGTCTCATGGTACAATACATCTGTTAGTGAACCTTCAATATAAGTGTACTCACCTGGGGGAGAACATTGGTGAAGTGTGTGTACTAGAGAGAATAACCTAACTGCAACTCACAAGAGGCACTGTTTCAGCAACTCCAAACACCAGCACAGTATTTACTTGTCCAAAGACCACTGTCTGGCAACTCACAGTTTAGGTTTACTCTGCTGGGAGGACGCAATTTGTCAAATGACTACTAAGGCCAGGAAGGCCCTGTGTCTGTAAAAACCAACCATCATCCCAGTGTTCTTTTCTCAAAATACCATTGTTTGTGATCTCTCAATAGAAGTGGACTCACCTGGGAGGTTAACATTTGTATTGTGTGTGTATTACAGGGAGTTATATGAATGTAACTCCCAGCACCCCTCGTGTCTGTAACGCCAAACACCAGCACAGGGTTCACTTGCCAAAATATACCTGTTTGTAATCTCTCCAATGCTCTTCACTCACCTGGAAGTATACCATTTGTCAAGTGTTGGGAACTAGAGGGAGTGCCATGACTGCAACTCCCAGCAGGCCATGTACCTGTAACTTCCAACACCAGACTAATGTTCTCTTGTCCAAAGACCCCTGTGTCTTAACTCTCAATTGAAGTGTACCCACCTCTGAGAATGATATTTGTATAGTGTGTGTAGTAAAGGGAGTTACATGACTGCAACTCCCTGGAGGCACTTTTTCACTAACTCAAAACACCAGTCCAGTGTCCTCTCCTCCAAAGGCTCCTGTTTGGTAACTCACAAATGGCGTGTACTCACCTGAGGGGATAATATTTGTATAGGGTGTTTATTACAGGGACTGACATGACTGCAACTCCCAACAGGTCATGTTTTTCTAACTCCAAACACTAGCACAGTGTTACTTGTCCACATGCCCATGTTGTCAACTACCAAATGAAGTATACACACCTGGGGGGGATAACATTTAAAATGTGTGAACTAGATGGAATAACTTGACGGCAACACACAGGAGGCACTGTTTCTGCAATTCCAAACACCAGAACATGTTAATTTGTCGGAAGACCCCTGTTTGGCAACCCTCAAAGTACATTTACTCAGCTGGGAGAATATCATTTATATAGTGTGTGTAGTAGAGGGACTGACTTGACTGCTAAGGCCAGGAAGGTCTGACACTGTTACTTCACTCACCAGCCCAGTGTCCAGCCCTGTTTGGTAACTCACACATAAACTGTACTCACTTAGGCGGGATAGCATTTGTACAGTGTGTATACAAGAGCGAGTGACATGACTGCAACTCCCCGCAGGCCTTGTTTCTGTAACTCCAAGCACCAGCCCAGAGTTCTCTTCTTCAAAGACCCCTGTTTGACAACTCATTCCCAAATGAGGTTGACTCACCTGGGGGGATACCACTTGTCAAGTATTGGGGAGTAGTGAGAGTGACCTGACTGCAACTTCCATAAGGCACTGTTTCCGTAACTCCAACCACCAGCACAGTGGTCACATGCCCAATACATCCGTTGGTGAACAATCAAATAAAGTTTACTCATCTGGGGGGAGAACTTTGGTTCAGTGTGTGTACGAGAGAGAGTGCCATAACTGCAACTCCTAGCAGGCACTGTTTCTGTAACTCTAACCGCCAGCCAAGTGTTCTCTTCTCCAAAGACCTCTGTGTCTTAACTCTCAATTGAAGTGTACTCACATGGGAGTATAATATTTGTGTAGTGTGTGTAGTACAGGGAGTTACATGACAGCTAAGGCCAGGAAGCACTGTTTCACTAACTCAGAACACCAGTCCAGTGTTCAGTTCTCCAAATAACCTTCTTTCTAAACTGACAAATGAAGTGTACTCACCTGTGGGAATGAAATTTATCAAGTGTATGAAGTAGAGGGAGTGTCATGACTGCTAATACCAAGAGGCTTTGTCTCTCTAACTCCAAACACAAGTACAGTGTTCACATACCCAAAATACCACTATGTCCTAACGCTCAAATGAGATTTACTCATCTGTAAGGATAACATTTGTATGGTGGTGGGAAATAGAGGGAGTAACCGAAATGCGAAGCACAATAGCCCCTGTGTCTCTAACTCCAATTGCAAAGAAAATGTTCACTTGCCCAAATCTATCTATTTAAGAACTCTCAATTGAATTTTACTCACCTGGCAGGGACCTAGATACAGATCATACCCAACTCAGAGATGTGTCTGGCCACCTAGTTCCATTTTGACCAGCTAACCCGAGATGAAACTATTGAGTACAGAAAGGACAGCTTACCCAGTGTGCAAAACAATGATCCCAAGCGCCTCAAAATGCATCACCAGGAGGGGATTGGCAGCAGACACATTCACAATGCACTGACCACATGACAACTCCAGTCACATATACTAAGTCCTGGGTCTGCCTGCATAACAATCAACGAGGCCTCAAAATGGCCAAAGACATATTTTTCTGAACCACTGGTTTGCCTGCACTTGTGGCAAGAAGGTATTCTCAGGCCATCCTCGCAAGGGCTAATGATCTGCACATTTTAGCAGCTGCATGCATCACAAATGTCAGGTCAGTACAACCAATATCATGGGTACTTGCCACAATATGATTAACTGCAAAATAACTTTGTACAAGGCCTATGCTTAATGTAACACTAAATTGTTGGATGGCTCAATACAACTAGTAACATTGTGTCTTTTACATCAACAGGCCGAGCTGCTACAGGGCAAAGAGGCCACAGAAGAGACTGTCAGTACCCCCCTGGATGAAGCACTCAGTGAAGAAGACACTCCTAAATGTCTGGATGTGGAGGACGGTTATGGCCCATCTGGACAACCTGATCAGACACTATCAGTGAGTCTCACTGTGGCCACATCAACACCTCCCTGATCAGTTGCCTCAACATAACAGGCAACCATTCTCCTAACAACCTGTGTCCCAAGCACAGTGTCTACCATCCTGTGCCCTCCAGTCTCGGATCCTGAGTTGCAGAGCAACATTTTGGACAATGAGGGTCCAGGAACCAGTGGGAGAGGGCACCCTATGACAAGGGCACAGGATGGTGGGGGTAGGATGCATAGGAGGGATGTTGTAGGCCAGCGGAGTGAGGCCATTGGGGCTGCTCCTGGCCAGGGCACAATCTGCCACATCTCGGGGGTCTATCAGGAGTCCCAAGGTGTGATGGGTCAGGTAGTGACCGAACTCTGGAAAATAATGCAGCTACAGATGGACATCCATAGGGATATGCGTGAACAGAGGGAGACTCGCAATACCAACATGGCCTCTCTAACAGGAGTGATGAGGGACATTAACACCACCCAGAGCAGGGGTCTACTACACCATTCCACCCCTTCTTTTGGCACATCAACACCAGGCCCTTCTTCATCAGTGCCAGCCACTGGAAGGGAGGCCCTGCCACCTAACAAGCTCCAGACACCCCTACCTCTGTAGCAGCAGATGCCCGCCACCACACAAACGGGGACATCCTGGAAAGAATACAGGAGGTGGGAATGGCAAGACATCCACCACTGCCAGCAAGTGACCTCTTCCTAAAGGAACTCCTTTGTGTGCCACGCATTCACTCTGTTGACTGATCTTGAACCACCCTCCAGTTCCAATGGGAGGAGTTCTCTGGACTTTGGACTCCCAATGGTGTGGCATCTACTCCTATTATTTCATTCACCATGAGTGACACCTTCACTTCATTATTTTCTTCTTTTCATTCAAACTTTTATTTACTGCATCAACACTGTAATAAATTCACCCATCACAAACTCATTGTGTGCCTCCTTAGTTTCGACATTTTGCTATGTAGAGATGTAAGACCACATGAACCATATGATGAAGACATAACTTACTTGTGCAAGGTGGTATATGTTACAGGTACACTGTGTGCTGCTCAGGAATATATCCACTACACACGAACACATACGTACAAGTGTCGGGTCACACCAAACATTTTATTCTAGTGTACAACACTTAGGCGGTCATTACAACCCTGGCGGACGGTGATATAGCGGCGGTAAGACCGCCAACAGGCCGGTGGAATAAAAATTGCTATTACGACCGTGGCAGAAACCGCCAACAAAGACAGCCACTTTAACACTCCGACCGCCACGGCGGTACAAACAAACAGTTTGACGGTCACCGCCAACAGACAGGCAGGGGACAATGTACCGCCCACAGTATCAAAACAGGCCAATCCGCCACCTTTTCCGGGGCGGATTCACCGCAGATAAAAACACGGCGGAAACAGGAATACCGAAGGAAAAACGCTCACCTCTACACACCCCACGAGGAACGAGGACGCCATGGATCCGGAACTCCAAATTCTACCTGCAATAGTCTTCCTGCTCCTCTACCAGGAGCATGAACGCCGGCGGCAAAGACCACAGTGAGTACTGCACCTACGACACAGGGGAGGGAAAAAACAGGGACATACACACACAACACCCCCACCCTCACCCACTACAACACTCACACTGATGCATATCAATACATCACAGTTACACCCTCCAAGCCCCCCGGAAGAATGCAAAGACAATAGAAAATGAGTGTAACCATTGTAATATATTAAAAGCAAGTAGGCAGAAATATATATATATACACCATGTACAAAATATATACTAAGCATAGTAGTCCAGGTAGTGCTCTAATAAAGTCTGTGGAACACTGGGACCACACGGTATGGGCGAGGCCCACACAAGATCCCCGACCATGACGGAGAGAACACTGCAGGGGCATTAGAGAGCAACTAAACAGGCACCTCAGGGGGAGGGAAAGGGGGGGCACCTCAGCCGGTTGAGTGCAGGACACCAAATCCACGAAGGGGCCACATGCCCACTGTTCCATCCTGGGGAGAGCAAAGCCACAGTCTCTTAAGTCTCTACAGTGGGTGGGTTGCCCACTGTTCAATCCTGGGGAGTGCAAAGCCACAGTCTCTCAAGGGAGTGGAAAGCCACAGTCTCTCCAGTCTCTACAGTGGGTGGGTTGCCCACTGTTCCATCCTGGGGAGTGCAAAGCCACAGTCTCTCAAGTGTCTACAGTGGGTGGGTTGCCCACTGTTCAATCCTTGGGAGTGCAAAGCCACAGTCTCTCAGGTCTCTACAGTGGGTGGGTTGCCCACTGTTCAATCCTGGGGAGTGCAAAGCCACAGTCTTCCAAGTCTCTACAGTGGGTGGGTTGCCCACTGTTCAATCCTGGGGAGTGCAAAGCCACAGTCTTCCAAGTCTCTACAGTGGGTGGGTTGCCCACTGTTCAATCCTGGGGAGTGCAAAGCCACAGTCTTCCAAGTCTCTAAGGTGGGTGGTTTGCCCACTGTTCAATACTGAGGAGTGCAAAGCCACAGTCTCTCAAGTGGATGACAGTCTCCACTGGTTCTGGGGGAGGCATGGTGCCCAGAGTGCTTCATCCTGCTAAGGACAGAGGTAGTATATGTGATACTCCACTGGTTCTGGAGGGGCTTTGTGCCCAGAGGGATTCATCTTGCTAAGGACAGAGGTAGTGGATGACAGTCTCCACTGGTTCTGGAGGGTGCTTTGAGCCCAGAGTGCTTCATCCTGCTAAGGACAGTGGTAGTGGATGTGATACTCCACTGGTTCTGGAGGGGGCTTTGTGCCCAGAGTGCTTCATCCTCCTTAGGACAGGGGTAGTGGATGGCAATATCCACTGGTTCTGGAGGGGGCTCTGTGCCCAGAGTGCTTCATCCTGATAAGGACAGAGGTAGTGAATGTGATACACCACTGGTTCTGGAGGGGGCTTTGTGCCCAGAGTGCTTCATCCTGCTAAGGACAGAGGTAGTGGATGGCAATATCCACTGGTTCTGGAGGGGGCTCTATGCCCAGAGTGCTTCATCCTGCCAAGGACAGAGGTAGTGGATGTTATACTCCACTGGTTCTGGAGGGGGCTTTGTGCCCAGAGTGCTTCATCCTCCTAAGGACAGAGGTAGTGGATGGCAATATCCACTGGTTCTGGAGGGGGCTCTGTGCCCAGAGTGCTTCATCCTGATAAGGACAGAGGTAGTGGATGACAGTCTCCACTGGTTCTGGAAGGGGCTTTGTGCCCAGAGTGCTTCATCCTGCTAAGGACAGAGGTAGTGGATGGCAATATCCACTGGTTCTGGAGGGGGCTCTGTGCCCAGAGTGCTTCATCCTGCCAAGGACAGAGGTAGTGGATGTGATACTCCACTGGTTCTGGAGGGGGCTTTGTGCCCAGAGTGCTTCATCCTCCTAAGGACAGAGGTAGTGGATGGCAATATCCACTGGTTCTGGAGGGGGCTCTGTGCCCACAGTGCTTCATCCTGATAAGGACAGAGGTAGTGGATGACAGTCTCCACTGGTTCTGGAAGGGGCTTTGTGCCCAGAGTGCTTCATCCTGCTAAGGACAGAGGTAGTGGATGGCAATATCCACTGGTTCTGGAGGGGGCTCTGTGCCCAGAGTGCTTCATCCTGCCAAGGACAGAGGTAGTGGATGTGATACTCCACTGGTTCTGGAGGGGGCTTTGTGCCCAGAGTGCTTCATCCTGCTAAGGACAGAGGTAGTGGATGACAGTCTCCACTGGTTCTGGCGGGGGCTTTGTGCCCAGAGTGCTTCATCCTGCCAAGGACAGAGGTAGTGGATGACAGTCTCCACTGGTTCTGGAGGGGGCGTTGTGCCCAGAGTGCTTCATCCTGCTAAGGACAGAGGTAGTGGATGTGATACTCCACTGGTTCTGGAGGGGGCTCTGTGCCCAGAGTGCTTCATCCTGCCACAGACAGAGGTAGTGGATGTGATACTCCACTGGTTCTGGAGGGGGCTTTGTGCCCAGAGTGCTTCATCCTGCTAAGGACAGAGGTAGTGGATGACAGTCTCCACAGGTTCTGGAGGGGGCTTTGTGCCCAGAGTGCTTCATCCTGCTAACGACAGAGGTAGTGGATGACTTTTTCTACTGGTTCTGGAGGGGGCTTTGTGCCCAGAGTGGATCATTCACCCCATGACGGACTCAGTTGCATCAGTGCCCTTGCCGCTCATGGGCCAGCGGTGCTTGAGACAGCGGTGCCCTGTTCAGCAGTGCTTGAGACAGCGCTGCCCTGTTCAGCGGTGCTTGAGACGGCGGTGCCCTGTTCAGCGGTGCTTGAGACGGCGGTGCCCTGTTCAGCGGTGCTTCACACGGCGGTGCCCTGTGCACCGGTGCTAGAGACGGCAGTGCCCTGTGCAGTGGTGCTTGAGGCGGTGGTCTCCATTGCAGGGACTCAGCTCCTGGCGGTCCTTCATGGCCCAGCGGGGCTTTTGCTGACGGTCCTTCAAGTCCCAGTGGGGCTTGTGCTGGCGGTCCTTCATGGCCCAGCGGGGCTTTTGCTGGCGGTCCTTCATGGCCCAGCGGGGCTTTTGCTGGCAGTCCTTCATGGCCCAGCGGGGCTTGTGCTGGCGGTCCTTCATGGCCCAGCGGGGCTTGTGCTGGCGGTGGCCTCTTGGGCAGCTGGGCCTGTGCTGGCGGTGGCCTCCTGGGCAGCTGGACCTCTGTGTCTTAACTCTCAATTGAAGTGTACTCACATGGGAGTATAATATTTGTGTAGTGTGTGTAGTACAGGGAGTTACATGACAGCTAAGGCCAGGAAGCACTGTTTCACTAACTCAGAACACCAGTCCAGTGTTCAGTTCTCCAAATAACCTTCTTTCTAAACTGACAAATGAAGTGTACTCACCTGTGGGAATGAAATTTATCAAGTGTATGAAGTAGAGGGAGTGTCATGACTGCTAATACCAAGAGGCTTTGTCTCTCTAACTCCAAACACAAGTACAGTGTTCACATACCCAAAATACCACTATGTCCTAACGCTCAAATGAGATTTACTCATCTGTAAGGATAACATTTGTATGGTGGTGGGAAATAGAGGGAGTAACCGAAATGCGAAGCACAATAGCCCCTGTGTCTCTAACTCCAATTGCAAAAACAATGTTCACTTGCCCAAATCTATCTATTTATGAACTCTCAATTGAATTTTACTCACCTGGCAGGGACCTAGATACAGATCATACCCAACTCAGAGATGTGTCTGGCCACCTAGTTCCATTTTGACCAGCTAACCCGAGATGAAACTATTGAGTACAGAAAGGACAGCTTACCCAGTGTGCAAAACAATGATCCCAAGCGCCTCAAAATGCATCACCAGGAGGGGATTGGCAGCAGACACATTCACAATGCACTGACCACATGACAACTCCAGTCACATATACTAAGTCCTGGGTCTGCCTGCATAACAATCAACGAGGCCTCAAAATGGCCAAAGACATATTTTTCTGAACCACTGGTTTGCCTGCACTTGTGGCAAGATGGTATTCTCAGGCCATCCTCGCAAGGGCTAATGATCTGCACATTTTAGCAGCTGCATGCATCACAAATGTCAGGTCAGTACAACCAATATCATGGGTACTTGCCACAATATGATTAACTGCAAAATAACTTTGTACAAGGCCTATGCTTAATGTAACACTAAATTGTTGGAGATAGATGGCACAATACAACTAGTAACATTGTGTCTTTTACATCAACAGGCCGAGCTGCTACAGGGCACAGAGGCCACAGAAGAGACTGTCAGTACCCCCCTGGATGAAGCACTCAGTGAAGAAGACACTCCTGAATGTCTGGATGTGGAGGACGGTTATGGCCCATCTGGACAACCTGATCAGACACCATCAGTGAGTCTCACTGTGACCACATCAACACCTCCCTGATCAGTTGCCTCAACATCACAGGCAACCATTCTCCTAACAAGCTGTGTCCCAAGCACAGTGTCTACCATCCTGTGCGCTCCAGTCTCGGATCCTGAGTTGCAGAGCAACATTTTGGACAATGAGGGTCCAGGAACCAGTGGGAGAGGGCACCCTATGACAAGGGCACAGGATGGTGGGAGTAGGATGCATAGGAGGGATGTTGTAGGCCAGCGGGGTGAGGCCATTGGGGCTGCTCCTGGCCAGGGCACAATCTGCCACATCTCGGGGGTCTATCAGGAGACCCAAGGTGTGATGGGTCAGGTAGTGACCGAACTCTGGAAAATAATGCAGCTACAGATGGACATCCATAGGGATATGCGTGAACAGAGGGAGACTCGCAATACCAACATGGCCTCTCTAACAGGAGTGATGAGGGACATTAACACCACCCAGAGCAGGGGTCTACTACACCATTCCACCCCTTCTTTTGGCACATCAACACCAGGCCCTTCTTCATCAGTGCCAGCCACTGGAAGGGAGGCCCTGCCACCTAACAAGCTCCAGACACCCCTACCTCTGTAGCAGCAGATGCCCGCCACCACACAAACGGGGACATCCTGGAAAGAATACAGGAGGTGCGAATGGCAAGACATCCACCACTGCCAGCAAGTGACCTCTTCCTAAAGGAACTCCTTTGTTTGCCACGCATTCACTCTGTTGACTGATCTTGAACCACCCTCCAGTTCCAATGGAAGGAGTTCTCTGGACTTTGGACTCCCAATGGTGTGGCATCTACTCCTATTATTTCATTCACCATGAGTGACACCTTCACTTCATTATTTTCTTCTTTTCATTCAAACTTTTATTTACTGCATCAACACTGTAATAAATTCACCCATCACAAACTCATTGGGGCATATTTGTACTCTGTTTGCGCCGGAATTGCGTCGTTTTTTTTTACGCAATTCCAACGCAAAACTAACTCCATATTTATACTTTGGCGTTAGACGCGTCTAGCGCCAAGTCCATGGAGTTTGCGTAATTTTTTAGCGTGGACACCTACTTTGCGTTAATGATATGCAAGGTAGGCGTTCCCGTCTAAAAAATTGACTCCGAGGCATGTGCGCCGTATTTACACTCCCGGGCAAAACTCACGCCCGGGAGTGGGCGGGTCAAAAAAATTTACGTCCAGCCGCTTTTGTGCCGTTTTTTAGCGCCTGGACAAGGCAGGCGTTAAGGGACCTGTGGGCTCGGAAGGAGCCCAGAGGTGCCCTCCCATGCCCCCAGGGACACCCCCAGCCACCCTTGCCCACCCCAGGAGGACACCCAAGGATGGAGGGACCCATCCCAGGGACATTAAGGTAAGTTCAGGTAAGTATTTATTTATTTATTTTTTTGTGGCATAGGGGGGCCTGATTTGTGCCCCCCTACATGCCACTATGCCCAATGACCATGCCCAGGGGACAGAAGTCCCCTGGGCATGGCCATTGGGCAAAGGGGCATGACTCCTGTCTTTGCTAAGACAGGAGTCATTTCAATGGGGGTTGGGAGTCGAAAAAAATGGCGCAAATCGGGTTGAGGCGAAAAATTTGCCTCAGCCTGACTTGCCCCATTTTTTGGCGCCCAAGCTCCATATTCCCCAATGCCGGCGCTGCCTGGTGTACGTAATTTTTTTTCACGCACACCAGGCAGCGCCGGCGGCTAACGCCGGCTAACGTCATTAAATAAATACGGCGCCCGCATGGCTTGAGACGGCGGTGCCCTGTTCAGCGGTGCTTGAGACGGCGGTGCCCTGTTCAGCGGTGCTTGACACGGTGGTGCCCTGTGCACCGGTGCTTGAGACGGCGGTGCCCTGTGCAGCGGTGCTTGAGGCGGCGGTCTCCATTGCAGGGACTCAGCTGCTGGTGGTCCTTCAGGGCCCAGCGGGGCTTTTGCTGACGGTCCTTCAAGTCCCAGGGGGGCTTGGGCTGGCGGTCCTTCATGGCCCAGCGGGGCTTTTGCTGGTGGTCCTTCATGGCCCAGCGGGGCTTTTGCTGGCAGTCCTTCATGGCTCAGCGGGGCTTGTGCTGGCGGTCCTTCATGGCCCAGCGGGGCTTGTGCTGGCGGTGGCCTCTTGGGCAGCTGGGCCTGTGCTGGCGGTGGCCTCCTGGGCAGCTGGGCCTGTGCTGGCGGTGGCCTCCTGGGCAGCTGGGCCTGTGCTGGCGGTGGCCTCCTGGGCAGCTGGGCCTGTGCTGGCGGTGGCCTCCTGGGCAGCTGGGCCTGTGCTGGCGGTGGCCTCCTGGGCAGCTGGGCCTGTGCTGGCGGTGGCCTCCTGGGCAGGTGGGTTGGTGCTGGTGGGCCTGTCCTGGGCAGGTGGGCTGGTGCTGGTGGTCCGGTCCTGGGCAGGTGGGCTGGTGCTGGCGGTTCTGTCCTGGGCAGGAGGGCTGGTGCTGGCGGTACTGTCCTGGGCAAGTGGGCTGGTGCTGGCGGTACTGTCCTGGGGAGCTGGGCTGGTGCTGGCGGTCCTGTCCTGGTGCTGGTGGGCCTGTCCTGGGCAGGTGGGCTGGTGCTGGCAGTCCTGTCCTGGGCAGCTGGGCTGGTGCTGGCGGGCCTGTCCTGGGCAGCTGGACTTGTGCTGGCGGTCCTGTCCTGGGCAGCTGGGCTGGTGCTGGAGGTGGCCTCCTAGGCAGCGGGGATGATGGGGGTCTTCTCCGCTGTGCTGATCTTCCCAGACTTGCTGGGTTTCTTGTGGCCCTTCCCCACCTTGGAAGGTGTCACAGCTGACTCCACACTCCCACCGGGACCCCTTGGAGCAGCTTTGGTGACTGGAGTCTTCCCCCTCTCCAGCCGGGCACCGACCAACTTCTGATACTTCACAGGTGGGGGACTGTCTGTGCTGTGGCTCCATGGTGGCCGGTGCACTCCAGATTCTGGTGACTTCAAGCACCACTGGTCCCGGAGATGTTGTGGCTGAGGTGCTAGTTTGGGACCTATGAGACGGACGGGGTGGGGGAGGTGTGGGAAAGAGGTCAAGGTTGGACAGGAAAAGTTTTATTAACACACTGGGACGGGTAGCTGGAGGGGGTTTGGGAGTGGAGGAAGAGGTGGTGGTTGTAGGAGGTGTTCGTTTGCTGACTTTGGGTGAAGGTGCATGCGCTGGAGGCTGTCGTGAGGTGGGTGGCTGTTGGGTGTGTGTGTGCCTGCGTTTGTGTATCTTGGGAGGTGGTGTCACAGACACACTGTGAGAGGACACAGGGGACGTGTGAATGGTAGTGGGGGTGGTGACTGCACGTGAGCGGGGTGTGGTGGTGGGTGTGCTGGAAAGGGACGTAGTGGCTGCAGAGGTAGTGCATGCAGGTGTGAGTGTAGACGAGACAGGGAGGGAGGAGGGAGACGAGGAGGAGGGGGACACAGTGGAGGCAGTGGATGTTGGTGTGTCTGCATGTCTGTGATGCTTGTGTCAGTGCCTGTGGGATGTGTGGTGCTTATGTTTGCCTGAGCTCCCCTTGTGTGTTGACGTGTGTGCATGCTGGTCTGTAGGTGTGCTTGGGATAGGCTGAGGTACAGGGGATTGGGTCGGGTGGAGGAAGTTGAAGGGGGGAGGCTAGACACAGGGACAATGGCTGCCATCAGTGCTGAGGCCAGAGTCTGAAAAGCTCACTGAAGGGCCGCCTGACCAGAATGAATGCCCTTCAGGAATGCATTTGTTTGTTGCAACCGCCTTTCTACACCCTGGATGGCATTCAAAATGGTAGACTGCCCAACAGTGAGGGACCTGAGCAGGTCAATGGCCTCCTCACTGAGGGCAGCAGTGGTGACTGGGGCAGGGCCTGAGGTGCCTGGGGCGAAGGTGATGCCCACCCTCCCGGGTGAGCGGGCACGGGGCGAAGGCTGAGGGACTGCTGGGAGGGCGGAGCTGGCGGCTGTACCTGTAGATGGCACAGATGTTGCTGCTACCACAAGGGAGCTCTGATCAGAGGACGAGTCCGTGTCACTGGTCTCAGCTCCTGTCCCTGCTGTGGAGCTCCCCTCGCGCTCCGTCCCACTGGTGAAGTCCGAGTCCGTAGTGTGGCCCTCCATGGCCATGTGGGATGCAGCGCCCTGGTGCTCCAGTGTCACTGCTCCTCCGCCTGATGATGCTAATGCACACAAGAACAGGGAGACCACAAAAAAGGGGGGGACGACAGAAGAAAGACATGTTGAGTGCATGCATTACCGCTACCGTTGGCAGACACGACAGACACAGAACCCCCCTGCACTATGCCGCGCTCTTGGGCTCCACTGTTCAATTCCTGGGAAATGGCCTACAAGGCTATGGACGACATCTGCACACATAGATGACACAGGGGCATGACTAGGTGTACTTGGCACTCTACAGAGGTGGGGTGGGGTGCCACATGTCCTGCCTTACGGAGGGACCTTGCCTATGGAACTCGCCCTGGCCTAGGGAAACCCACAGCCCACCTCCCTCACCCAGACCCCTCCACTGCGCGCAAAGTCAGCAGAATGAGAGTGTACTCACCCCCTTGTTGCTGCTGTGGTGCCCTCAAGCACCCATCCAACTCCGGGTAGGCCACCGCCAGGATCCTGAACATCAGGGGGTTCATGGTGCGACGGGCACCCCTCCCACGTTGGGAGGCCATCCCCAGCTGAGCCTCCGCCGTCTTCTTGCTCCAGCGGCGAATGTCCTCCCATCTTTTCCGGCAGTGGGTGCCCCGTCTCTGGTGGACCCCCAGGGTCCGGACGTCCTTGGCGAAGGCATGCCAAATGTGTTTTTTCTGGTGGGCGCTGACCTACATGAAATGTAGAGGGGGAAGAGTAAGTTATTACCAACTGCACCGTCAAAGTGATTGGCCCCCATCCCTACCCTTGCCATGTGGCACATGCATTCACCGTTGTTTCATGCACGCCGCACTCTCCCCCCTTCCTTCTTACATCCAGCCCTCTCCACACAGGCATTGCCCAGACAACATGCTCTCACAGTGTGCTCACCTGTTTGTCTGGAGGACCGTAGAGTAGCGTGTACTGGGGGAGGACCCCATCCACGAGTTTCTCCAACTCCTCCGATGTGAAGGCAGGTGCCCTTTCCCCAGACACTCGAGCCATTGTCTCTTCCAGACCGAGGTCACAGCAGCACTTGCAATGTAGGTCCTCTCCTGTCGAAGATCAGGTATTGAGTGATTGAACAGATAGAAAATGGTGGTCACGTCCGCGGCGGTGTGTAACGTCACCACCAGCGTACATAGTCATTGGCCCCTGGTACCCATACGGTCCAATGTTAACCAATGCAGCATTGCACCATGGTCTTCGACACCTACCGTGACGGTGTACAACGCCAGCGCAGTTACCTCACATCCCATTGTCCCACTTTAGAGGTCAGGCAGCTGCCATTTCAGGGGCCCACATGGCTTCATTTTCAACTGTGTCACACATAACTGTACCGAGGCCTAGACTCAACACACAAACAGGCCACTTTTTGTGTATGAATGGTGTTCTGTGTAAACTGTGGGTACGTACCTCTGAGCATCCTCCGGTGTACCGACCGTTGGTGGACCTGTCGACAATGGAGGAAAGACATGTGATTATCTCATACAGGCTTGTCCGTGCCACAATCCAGGAACTGTGTACCCAGTTGGAGCCAGACCTGATGTCAGCAATCCGCCATCCCACAGGAATCCCCCCTCAAGTGCAGGTGCTGTCAGTTCTCCATTTCCTTGCAAGTGGGTCATTTCAAACAACAGTGGCCATAGCATCAGGGATGTCCCAGCCTATGTTTTCCAACATGTTGTCCAGAGTGTTGTCTGCCCTTCTGAAACACATGCGGAGCTACATCGTTTTCCCTCAGGTGGAGGATTTGCCTACAGTGAAAGGTGATTTCTATGCCCTGGGACATATCCCCAACGTCATAGGTGCCATTTATGGGGCCCATGTGGCTTTGGTACCCCCCCACAGGAGTGAACAGGTGTACAGAAACCGGAAGAGTTATCATTCGATGAATGTACAGATGGTATGTTTGGCAGACCAGTACATCTCCCATGTTCCCTTGCTCAGTGCATGACGCCTACATCCTGCGGAATAGCAGCATCCCTTATGTGATGGGTCAACTCCAGAGGCACCGTGTGTTGCTATTAGGTGAGCACCTGGAAGCAAGACAGTGGGAATGGTGGTCTGGGTCTGGGGATATCCCTACAGGTTAGTGCCTGTCTAACAGTTGTCCCTCGCCATTTGCAGGTGACTCTGGTTACCCCAACCTGTCATGGCTACTGACCCCAGTGAGGAATCCCAGGACAAGGGCAGAGGAACGCTACAATGAGGCCCATGGGCGAACTGGGAGGGAGGTGGAGCGGACCTTCGGCGTCCTGAAGGCCTGGTTCCAGTGCCTCCATATGACAGGTGGATCCCTATTCTACTCACCAAAGAAGGTGTGCCAGATCATCGTGGCCTGCTGTATGCTTCACAACTTGGCTTTGCGACGACAGGTGCCTTTTCTGCAGGAGGATGGTCCAGATGGCGGTGTTGTGGCAGCTGTGGAGCCTGTGGAAAGTGAATACGAGGAAGCAGAGGAAGAAGACATGAACAACAGGGACTCAGTGATCCAGCAATATTTCCAGTGAGACACAGGTAAGATTACAGACCTGCCTACTACATGTACTTATACACTACTGCCTCTCTACTGTCTGTCGTTTTCACCCAGTGTATGGTCACTGAGTCGTCACTTTCCTTTAAGATTTCACAGATCTGGGTCGCACTGTGTGACATCTGCTTAGATTCCTCATGGACTAGAGCTGTGTGACATAGGTATGTTAACATTACAATTGAAAGAGCATTTTGTCACTGTAATTGCTAATACACTATTTCGAAATCATAGACAGACTCCAGATTGTTTTGTGCTTTAAGTGTGTTTATTTAAGTGCTCAATATTGGAGGGGGTAGTGAAATGGTGAGGGGTGATGGCGGAGGAATGTCCATGGCAGAGTCCAGTCTATTAGTCTCACAGGTGCATTCCCCATATGTGCATAGGAAGTGGAGCTGGGGCACTTTAAGTATGGACAGGGTGACAAAGTGGGACAGTAGGATGACAATCAGGGTGGTCTAATTTCTTGGCGGGGGTCTTGGCATTGTGCTCTGTCTTGTTCCTGGATCTCAGGGACCATTTGCTGGGTGGTTCTCCTTCTGCAGGGGGTGGGGTGCTGGTGGGGTGGTCCTGTGGCGGGGCGTCCTGTCCACTAGCGCCGGCGGAGGTGGTGGGCAGTTCATCGTCCATGCTGGTGTCAGGGGCCCCTTGTAGTGCCACAGTGTCCCTCCTGGTGTTGAGTACTTCCTTCAGCACCCCTACGATGGTGCCCAGGGTGGAGCTGCTGGTTCTGAGTTCCTCCCTGAAGCCCATATACTGTTCCTCCTGCAGACGCTGGGTCTCCTGAAACTTGGCCAGTACCTTTGCCATCGTCTCCTGGGAGTGGTGGTAGGCTCCCACGATGGAGGAGAGGGCCTCGTGGAGAGTAGGTTCCCTTGGCCTGTCTGCCCCCTGTCGCACAGCAGCCCTCCCAATGCCCCTGTGTTCCTGGGCCTCCGTCACCTGGACCGTGTGCCCACTGCCAATGCCCACAGGTCCCTGTTGTTGTTGGGGTGGTGGGTTAGCCTGGGTTCCCTGTAGTGGTGGACACACAGCTGATTGACGTGTCCTGGGGACAGAGGTATGGGCCCGCGGGGTGGGTGCTGTGCTGGTGTTTCCAGAGGGGTGAAGCTCTGTAGTGGCCTGTGACTGTGTGATGGGAACCGACTGTCCCGAGGTCCCTGATGGGCCGGGCTGGTCATCTAGATCCAGTTGGACAGAGCTGCTGTCATCACTGTGGGCCTCTTCTGTTGGTGGTGTGGACATGGTTGGACCCTCCTGTCCGGTGACGTTGGGTAGGGGTCCTGCAGGGGTATAAAAGGATGTTTATTACATCTGTGTGTGGCATGGTGTGCAATGGTTGGGTGACCGTGTACCCCAGTGGTAGCATTCCTGTGTGGGACCTTGTGTGATGATGGTTTAGGGGGGTGTATGGGTATATGCAGTGGGCATGCTTTAGTGATGGGTGTCCATGCTTTGTTGTTGCATGCAGGGCTTGGTGTTGGGATGGGTGGTTTGTGATGTTGGGACATATGTGAGGAGTTGGAGTGCTGGGGGTGAGGGTGGGGGTACGTGCTGGCATGCAGGTAGGGTGGGGGATGTAATAGTTAAGATTTGTCTTACCAGAGTCCATTCCTCCACCTACTCCTGTGAGGCCCTCAGGATGCAGAATCGCCAAGACCTGCTCCTTCCATGTTGCTAGTTGTGGGGGAGGAGGTGGGGGTCCGCCACCAGTCCGCTGAACCGCCAGGTGGTGTCTTGAGACCACGGAACGCATCTTCCCCCGTAGGTCGTTCCACCTCTCCTGATGTCATCCCGATTTCTTGGGTGCTGTCCCCCTGCGTTGACCCTGTCCACTATTCTTCGCCATAGCTCCATCTTCCTTGCAATTGAGGTGTGCTGCACCTGTGATCCGAATAGCTGTGGCTCTACCCGGAAAATTTCCTCCACCATGACCATGAGCTCCTCCTCCGAGAACCTGGGGTGTCTTTGCTGTGCCATGGGGTGGTGTAGGTGATGTGTGGGGTGGAGTGTGGGGTGATAAGTGCGCTGATATGTAGTGGGGTGTTGTGTGAGGTGCGTGGAAGTTCTGTGGGTGATGGTGTTGTGTGCATGTGGATGCTGTTGTTCTTGCTGGTGCTGCCTCTCTCTGGCTTTCATTCGTGATTTGTTGTCATAAGGGTTTGTGAGTGATGTGGGTGTGTGTTTTATATTGTATTGGGTGTGTGGGAGTGGTGTGTGTATGTGTATCAGGTGTGTGTATTTTGATTTGTCCAATGTGGCTGTGTTTTGTTAATGTGTGTGTATTTTGAGCGCAGCGGTGTGTACCGCCAATGAAATACCGTGGTTGAAAGACCGCCGCGTGGATTCGTGTGTCGTGATAGTGTGGGCGTATTTCTGTTGCCGTGACGGTGGAGGTTTTGTTTTCGCCAGTTTATCACTGACCTTTGGTGTGGTGGACTTGTGTGGGTGTCTAGATTTTGGCGGATTCAGAACTGTGGGTCATAATAGCTGTGGCAGAATTCCGTGGCTGCGCTGGTGTGTTGGCGGTCTTCTGCACGGCAGTAAGCGGCTTTTACTGCCAATGTTGTAATGAGGGCCTTAGTCTACCCATATGTCTGGACCTTTGTGACTTAGGAATGTGTGACTCACACTGAGTCAAAGTACATATTCTAGGGTACAGCCCCCAGACCACGGAAGAGGGGGGCTTGTCAGAGATTGTCCTATAAAATAAGCAGACCTTAAAGTGGATGATGTCAGCAGCTTGAGCCTTATCACACACCACACCAAAGAAATCCAACATCACAGAATCCGAGATACACACAGATGGAAGTACAACAGTCCTTGACCACAGGTCCATCATAATCCAATGACCATGCATCCATGGCACAAACATATGTCAGCATTGTGGAACATGGCCTGCAAATGACAGCTACATACCAGTGATACAAGAATAGTGTTTACCCAATGTGAAGGGTGAATGACTTCCTCGCAATCGATGACTACATATTTCATGCCCACATGATGGCACACATGATGAAATTGGCCCAACACAGCACACAAAATAAGTCCATTGTGCACTTCTGACCTCCCACCCAAACACTGTGCAAGTTTCCCTTACACAAGTCTCATACACCCCAAATCAGTAACCTACATTAGCTGGAACAATCCATGTCCACTTTGGGTGTCAGAACAGCATCAGATACCTGCCAATGTCACAACTCTGAAATGCCCATATAAGGATGTCATGTTAAAGATACCTGTATAAAGACAAACCAAGTAGTATAGGATTTAAAACATACCTATTACACAAATCAAATAGCAAGCTACTGGAAATGTAATGACATTACAACGAAACTGACCCAAACCAAGCAACATCATCAAGGTGGGGATATGTCAAAGGCTAATTCTTCAAGCAACCTTCGGCTGAATACTGCAGAGTATCAGCTCCCTAGTTGTTGCTAAAACACTAAACTGCACACATTCGCACAACTATAGTTCACTGTACAGTCAGTCATTACATCACACTTCATAATTACACTCATGAAAAGTAGCTGTTGGTGAGATCTTCCCGCAAATCAGCTCCGTCCTCTTCACCATGGTCATCCTCACTTGGCATTTTAGGATTCTCACCCAGTGGCAGAGCACCCCTCTGGGATGTATGGTATACTCCTCCCCAGGTTAATATTGTGGAGCATGCAGCATGCCACAGTGATTTGACACACCTTTCCAGGTGAGTAGAGGAGGGCTCCACCAGTCCAGTCAAGACACCTAAATCTGGCCTTCAGGAGCCCAAAACCCCACTCCACTACCCACCTTGTTCTTCTATTGAAGTGGACTTCCCCTGGCGTAGTTGGATTCCTTAGTGGCATCAACAACCAAGGATGGTTTGGATATGCGGTGCAACAATGAGTCACTCACATCACGATTGTATCATCAGCCATTGCACACACACAAACAGGACAGATGTAACTTACCAACCAGCCAGGAACTCTCTGGGTACAGTTGTGACATCAGCTGGTGTATGGTGCTATTCTGCATTATGATGGAATAATGGGCTGAACCCATATCACAGGCACAGACATGTGAAATGTAGAGATCTGCCAAACAGACAACTTGCATGTTGATGGAGTGGAAGTTCTTTCTGTTATGATATACTTGTTCATTGGCCTGCTGTGGGACTAAGCCATCATGTGTGCCATCAATGGCCCCCACCGCATATGTGATGTGTGCAAAATGATAAAAGTCGACTTTCACATGGGCTAAATCCTCACAGCAGGGAAACCGGATAGAACTGTTAAGGTGTTTCACTATTGCTGTGAGGACATTCTTCAACACCAAACTGAACATAGGTTGGGGCATACCAGCAGATAAGGCCACTGTTTGTTGGAAGGACCCTGTGGCTAGGAAGTGCAATACTGACATGACTTGTACAATGGGTGATAGGCTGGTTGGATAACTAATAGCTGGCATCCCATCTGGCTCCAACTGACAAAATAAGTCCAGTATTGTTTGCCTATTGAGGCAGTAATATGTTATTATGTGTCAGTGCTCCATGGTCTGAAGGTCTGAAAGTGGACGGTAGACAGGAGGTTGTCACATCCTCCCTCTTCCTCCGTACCTATGTATGACAAAACATGTTTTGTAATATTAGTCAGTGTGTCCACAGCAACATACATGATCCATATCAATGATATAAATTATTTCTGAATCCATAGAGATGGCTATCAGTATACATCACTGTGTAAATAACACAAGAACCACATGATCCCCATGGTTTTCCACAAGTGTTCACAGCATGTATATGGACCATACTCAAAGATGTGCAGCACAATTGCCCCTCGAAATGTGACTGGATAACCCGACCACTGAAATGACCATCGGCGGTGATGTACTGTGCCCCACTGTTAAATGCCAACTGTGCCCTTCAGCATACTACAATGGTATTAGAGTAGTATGACCTACACGACAAGACAGGATAAGATGTTTCTGAGGTCAAACATATTTTTTTGAGGTGTGACGCAGTTTCTAAAACCCAATACAGCATTTCAGGCTGCCAAATGGCAGGTGCCTACTCCACTGGACATTAGGAGCCACCAGCGAATGCCGGTGGCAGTCATCATGACAGTAGGCAGTTGCAACTGTGGCTGACACAGCCATAAGCTAACGTTGTTGCCAGTGGTGGTTGCGGGCCAATGGATATGTCTGGAGGCGGTGACAACCACATACGTTGCGGACGTGACCACCATGTTCTATACATTCACTCACTTGACTCCAGGTACTGCTGCCAGCAACACCTCCATGACCTGAGCTGCTGTGCGGCACGCCTGGTAGCAATCATGCCACATCCAGCAGGTGATAGGGCCCCTGCCTTCTAACCAGTGGAGTTGGAGAGACTGGTGACTGAGGTCTTACCCCTTTATGGACAGCTCTATGGCTCACCAGAGGAGCAGGTAAGTACCTCAGTGTGCACAGTTTTCTCTGTACTTCACCATCCTTTACCTTCTCACAGATTATTATGTGCCCATGTGTGCCATTCAGGTTACTCATGTGCCTGTTGTTGCATTCTGTGTGGCATCAATGGGATGGACAATGTGCAGGTATTAGTGGGCAGTGCCATATGTTAAGTTCAGTCAAATTGTGTTGTGTGAGGTTTTTTGGGTCCTAGATCCTTCTTGTGTTGGATGCACATAACTAGATTAGAAGACATAACTGCCATCCACTGACATCTCTTTCCTCATGATTGTTGTAAATGTTAGACAAAATGCATGTGCATGACAGCATGAGCTGTGTATACATGTTGTATGAGTCAGTTGAGAGTCATATGAGCAATGTGTATAGTGCCACACTGTTGAGTGGAAGGCATATCAAGAGTCATTATGCCCTTCAGGTTGCCACACACACCAGATGACAAATTGGTGTTGTCTACATGATGTACTGTCAGGCATGGAAGTAATGGATATGGAGAATCATGTTGGTTCTGTCAGCTCAGCCTAAAGAGACCAGGACCTGTCAAATGTATCTCCCAGTAGGGGACTTAGTCTAAGCTGTGGTAGAGTCACTCTGGCTATGCAACTGTGGCACTATGCCCACTCCCTGTACCCCAGCAGATCATGTCATGTGGGCAATATGAGGCTCCGGTGGCAAAACCTGCCCTGAATGCCTCATTCCTTTGATTAGATTAGAAATGGGTGCAGAGGTAAGTCATTAATCTAGGCCATATGTGGAGTTAGCATAATTGTCAATATGTGTCTTAGACTCATTACACATTCCTTACTCCTATAGCTCTGTTGTTACCTTCATACAGGTCATATTTGTCCTGTACAGGCATATTGCATGAATGACAGTCCCACAGTGCAGACAGTGTGTTGATTACTTGGAGGCCATGACATGTGATTCAGTAGCTTGGGCACATAGCAGAAACTGTACAATTCATGCCTTTGTTTGTTGGATGCCATCTCTGTAGGATAGAGACATATCTCTAAAGGAGTGTTCTGTGGTACAGATCCATAACACACAACACCGCCCCCTGAAGTGGCATGAGTCTGCGTTTGTTAGGCCACATGTCCACACATGCACAAGAAAGACACTTTCTATACCACCATGGCAGCCCATTGGTTGTCACTGAAGTGTAATGTGGAAGTTTGTACCCTGGCAGTTGCCTGTTGGGACCGCATGCAGTGAGTGATTTTCACAGTGTGTGAATGTGCTCATTCATTCATGCCTAAGGAGTTTACCCTTCAGAAGCACCATGTATGTGGGGTGTTTTAAAGTGGCTCATATCACAGAACAGGTTGCTAGAGCATGGGCTAACTGATGTCAGTAAGCTTGCTTAGTCGTTGAAGGACATGAGCACGGTAGTGGGTTAGTCTGCTGATGCAAATACATATATCTGAAGTAATGTTCCTGCACTTACTGGCTTGTGTGTTTCACACTTGAGGAGTACTGACAAATAGAAAAGTCTTAGCTTGGCGTCACTGACATGTATGTGACTCAACCATTTGTGATAAAACGTGATTATAATCTTTTGATTTGTCTATTGCATCCATGCAGGTCAACACCCATCAAAAAAGGAACTATGGAGAGCCACCACCAAGAAGGTGCGGACTCTGGGTGTCCACAGCTGGTAGATTGCCCACCCCAGGAAAAGGTGGGAGGACCTAGGACACTGGGCCCAGAAAATCACAGAGGTCCAGCTGGGGCTGTCCTCCCAACGTGGGCAGGGTGCCTGTTGGACTGTTGATTACAGGGCATATTCCTGGCTGTCACATTGCCAAGTGAATGTGTTGGGTTCTGACAACTCCCCCTGACGATTACGGATTAGCAGTGTCTAACACAGTAGATGAGTGATTGTTTGTGTAGACATGTCATGTGTTGTATACTGATGTGCCTTGCCTATTGGCACAGGGACCTAGGACACAACTGTGTACAATCCACAAAACATTGCTGTCCAGGTACAACATATGGCTGTGTATAGTGATCAATCAAGTGCTGTTTGTTGTGGTGGTGTGTGTAAATTCTATGCAACAGACCACTACTCCTAAATGTTACAGGCCAAAGGTAAGGAAATGATGGATCACTGTCCTCAACCATGTGTCTGGGTAAATGAGTATTTTGGCATCTGCCACCCAGAGGATAGTCGTCTTCAGCATATGACAGATGCTGGTGCCTCACTACAATCTGTAATGTAAAGATGGCCATCATACATATGACAGAGCATACATTTTAATTTGGGTGCAGCTACTGATCAATACTTTCTCTTGATAAGCGGGGAATGTCCATTGCCATGATTTATGTATCATAACTGTTGCCAACATTCCTTGTGCCTATATGTCAGCATGTGTCCCTTTCTTCTTAGCAAAACATTTGTAAGCTGCTGTTTCATGCATGGGGTGCCTGTGTTGATGGGATGATGTCTGTATTCCCTCAGTGCATGGCAACCTGTGTATGGAATACGACATTTACAATGGGGGTACTTTTCATGGTGTGCTTCATACAAGAGTGTATCACCATTGTTTATTGGCTGACACATACCCTCATGCGTCATAGCATGTCATTTGGTATGTACAACTGCTGTAGCAATGAGGGACATGGCAGATAGGCCTAGTGTTTTGGGCCACAATGTCCATTTTCATGCCATTGATATGGCATCATGTAGCAAAAGGCACTGCGCATGTGACATGGGTAATGTTTGTACCTGACTGTTGGCATGCATCATGGAGTGGCTTGCAGTTATACAAGGTAAAACCACAGCACTCAATACAAGTCCAACATTTGCAATTAATAAGAAAAGAAGTTACAGAGATTCCAAACTGGTTCAGTCTTTTAATTGACGAATGCCATTTATTCAAACAAGGTTGACAGACATCAACATTCTCAATCAGGTAATAACCGGTTCTACATTTATCACATACATTCATCCACAGCCAACACGTGTTTCGTCATGACATGTGATTTTTTCAAGGCAACAAATTACAGATTTGGAATTGCAGTATTTTCGTAGAATCACCCATGTCACAGTAACTGTTCAGATGAGATCAAGGTCCTCTGGAGTACGTCTCAGTGGAGAAATAACCAGATATCCCACACAAAAGTCCAACTGATTGTAAGTCAGATCAATAATCCAAGGACCAAACGCAGTAATAAAGGATAATTACATTGTGGAGAAAGACCAGGATACCTTCTAATCCATCAGATCTGAACTGCAAACGGTTTGGTTGCATTGCAGAAGTCTTGAACACTGTTGTATCACAGTCTTTCTCCACAATTTCTCCCTTGTGGTGGCATACCGATCTGGGCATACCCCTGTACCATATTTGTCCACCACCTCCCATTCTATCACCACCCTCCCTGTTGCACCCCACCCAGTTGGCCATGCTCACTCACCCAAGAGGGTGGGCATCTCCTTTGCCGCAGGCACCTCTGCCCCTGCCCCTTTTACCCCTGCAGCCCTCAGTGAGGAGGCTATTGACCTACTGAGGAGTATCTATGGGGGTCAGACAGCCATTGTGAATGCCATTCAGCAATTGGCAACCCAACTGCAGCAGACTAATGCATTCCTGGAAGGCATTCATAGTGCATTATCTGACCTACAAAGGTCTTTTCAGGCACTGGCCTCCATACTGATGACAGCCAGTCACTCCCCACCTTCCATCCTCCTCCACCTCCTTCTTCCCAGTCCATATCCCTCACTTCCCTACCTACCCTAAGCGCACAGACCGATCCGCACAAACCCACCTCGACACACAAGAGTAGTACACACAGACACAAGCACCAGAAAACACACTGGCACGCAAGCAAACAACAGACAACCACAGACACAACATCGGTCACCACTTCCCCAGACACCTCCACAACAACCACCGGCTCACACACACAATCAAGCATACCCACAGGCACCACCACAACAGTCAGTGACACACCCACCACACCCAACATACCCGCCGACACCACCCGAACAGACACACAGAGTTTGACCTTACCCACCATACCCGCAGACACCACCCAAACAGACACACTGACCTTCACCACATCCAGCATACCCGCAGACACCACCCCAACGGACACTCACACATCCTCCACTCCATCCCCCAGCACCACCACCACCCAGACCCCCAAGACACACAAATGCACACACTCACCAATGCAACAGACACCACCCAAACACAAGCATGCATCCCACTTGCACACACCCACGACATCCACACTGGCACAGCATATGACCACTTCCTTGACCTCTAGATCCTTCTGCTGACCTTTGCATGTCCCTGAGAAAGTTTTCTTGTTTGATCCTGACCTTTCCTATGTACCCTCTATCCTCGCCCCAAACCCAAGCGGCCCCAATCCCCTCCCAACCCCTCCCTTCCACCTCCAAGTCTTCCTTTGCCGCACCTGACCCCCTGCATGTACCCATAACTCTTCCCCAAAGAAGAAACCCACCCCTCCTAAGAATCAGTCCACCCCTCTCAATCCCAAACCCAAACCATTTCCTCCCAAATCTGACACCTCCACAAAGATGATCCCTGAGATGCCTGCCTGCCTATTTTATGCCCCTTCCTGTGGAAGTTCTCTGGCAGTTAGGAGTCAAGGGACGTCACAGTGATGTGCCTGTGAGGAACCAAATGGACTGGCCACTTGTGTGTGTTTCAGCCTGCTTGATAATCCACTTGCTATTGTTTGCAGTATCTGATTATGTGGGCAGTGATGGTGACCCCAAAACAAGGGTGTATGATGACTGTATGAATATGTGGGTATAAATGTAATGGTGGTGTCATGGCATTATGTACTGTTTGGTATGATGAGTATTCCATTTTGTGTTGTCCAATGTGAGCATGTGTTAGACTTTTCATCCTTGCCGTGGTCTCCCCTAACTTTTTGCCTCTGTTCCCCAGGTTGTTGATGTGTGCTGGATCTGTTTTTGCTGTTTTGTTACTCTGGGCACATTACCACTGCTATCCAGTGGTAAAGTGCAAGTGCTCCTGTAGAAAATGTGTACATAATTGGCTTTCCATGATTGGCATATTTGATTTGCTGGTGAGTCCCTAGTACAGTGCACTAGAGGTACCCAGGACCTGTAAATCAAATGCTGCTAGTGGGCCTGCAGCACTGATTGTGCCACTCACATTAGTAGCCGTGTAAACATGTCTCAGACCTGCCACTGCAGTGTCTGTGTGTGAAGATTTTAACTGCCAATTCGACTTGGCAAGTGTACCCACTTTCCAGGCCTAAACCTTCCCTTTTCTTGCATGTAAGACACACCTAAGTTAGGCCCTCGGTAGCCCCATTGGCAGGGTGCAGTGTGTGTTTAAGGTAGGACATTTACTAATGTGTTTTATATGTCCTGACAATGAAATACTGCCAAATTCGGTTTTCACTGTTGTAAGGCCTATCTCTCTCATAGGTTAACATGGGGACTACCTTTAAAAAGGATTAACGCGTACATTCCCTTTCGGAGCAGATAGACATGTGGAGTTTGGGGTCTCTGAGCTCGCAATTTAAAAATACATCTTTTAGTAAAGTTGGTTTTAAGATTGTGTGTTTGAAAATGCCAATTTTATAAAGTAGGCATTTTCTTGCTTAAACCGTTCTGTGACTCTGCCTATTTGTGGATTCCCTGTCTGGGTCAGTTTGACATTTGGGCTGTTTGCACTTCTCCCTAGACAGTGACACAAAGGGAGCTGGGGTGTAGCCCGCATATCCTGATTTATACCTGAAAGGGCTGTACCTTCCCTCGCACAACGCAACCTCCAACCCCCTGGTGTGTACCACTGAAGTCTCCTTACCTGAGTGTTCCTGATGCCCATGTCCTTATTTTGCAGGTATTATTTGCATTATGAGCTTTTTCTATTGGTTCCTCTGTGCATTGTGCATCGCATTGCCCTTCCATTGTGTTGCAATGTGTGGGCTGTTTAATGGGAGTGGTGTTTGTATTCCATGCCACATCCAGTCATGTGTGTTGAATGTGATGAAAGTCCATGGCATGTGTGCAATGTATGTGAGTTGTATTTATAGCTGTGATGTTGGTGTGTTTTTGGTGCTGTGTGAGACAATGCTGTGTACACTTCACTGTCCCTGTGCCTGAAATGGTCAGACGTGTTTTAATGTAGAGTTGCGGTGCAGTGTGAGAGACCTTCCCAAAGGAGGTGTAGTGTGACTGTGAATGTGTCCTTCTTTGTGTCTGATTCTGACGCAGGACACAATGACAAGTGTACTTGGTGCTCATAGCGGACCCCCATATGATGTGAATGATGGCGCGACAATCGATTTTTTAGCATAATGACACATGTAGGTGTGTGTACTTACGGTCAGTTGCGCCCAAAGCGGCATGGATTTTGTGCTCCATCGATGATCATCAGCAGTGACAAGACGTGTGATGGGCTCCAGGATGGCACCAGATGTGTAAGCTGCCTGCATGTGAGTGTCTCCAGTTATACCTTCTGTTTCCTCATGCTGAGACATGGTGAATGCACTGCCACGGTCACATTGATGGTTTACAATCTCATAATGTGTCCGGCGGCAACACAGGATCTGCTGGCCTGTTTGTGCAGCCTCTTGATGCAGCTGTTTCTGCTGCCTGGCAGTGCTGGTAGGACCATGGAGGTCTTTGCTTTATAGGCCCAAAAAAATTGTAATACAGCAGTCCAACCGCCAACCCAATGGCAGTCAGACTATCAACGCCGCAGTGGCGGTCCACGGACTGCCAAACTCGTAATGAGGCCCTAAGTCTTTTTGGAAAGCACTAAGGGCCTGATTTAAGAAATGTTGTGCTGTATCCAATGCAGTGCCACGTTTCTTGCGCCCCTTACAGCCCCTCTGCTGCCACTATGTGTGCACCGTACTTAATGTACAGTACACCATGGCTCAGGGTAGGGGCAATAGCATCAACATTTTTGACGCTATTGTACTGTGTGGGATGAGTGCCAAAATGTTGGCGCTAATCTTGCACAGTACATAGGGGCCCATTGAAAGCAATGGTGTGCCCCCTCTTAACTCCTGCTCTGAGAAGGCATTAAAAGTAGCTGTAAAAAATGACGCAGTGAAATCTTTTAGATGCATAATCTGGTGCAAAGGATTACAAAGTGGCGCAATGTATGCACAGCGCCACTTTGTAAATATGGTGCAGCGTTTTGCCATAATATCGCCACATTAATGTAAAAAAAATGATGCTAATGTGACAATATATGACTAAAGGGGCTCTTAAATCTGCCACTAAGTGCCTGATTACGAGTGCAGCGGTCTATTGGACAGCTACGCTTGTGGTGGCAGTTTGACCACCGCTTCCCTGCCGGTCCATCCGCCAGATTCCAATACTGGCAGTCGGACTGCCACAACACTGCTGCCACCACCTGGATCAGAGATCCAGATGGGTTTTCGGTGGTGAATCTTGTGTTCAGCAACGGCAATGCCACGTTTGGCACTGCTGTACTGATCACAACTTTCCTCTCACCAGCCTTTTCATGGTGGTGTCTTCACCATGAAAAGGCTGGTGGAAAGGCAGAGTTGGGGCCACAGGTGGGCCCCTGCACTGATCTGTGCCTGTGCAAGAAGATCGCCAAAAGACATTGCAGTGTGTAGCCTGAAAGCAGTTATAATTGGATGCAAATTTGGTGTTAAGAAATAGTGCCAAATGCAGAATCACTATTCTTGCATAATTCAACATAACCACCATTCATTTTTAGGTAATTCTGTGTGATTTCACTACATGAAATTACACAAGTTATGTTCACCCATAGATTTGAACTCATTCTATGTGTGTGTGTTTAATTCTCTTTTTCCAATGCAATTGAGTTACTTGTGAGAGGACTAGAGCTCATCCTTAATTTGAATCTGAAAAATATATGCTTATCGATTTTACTGAATGGCTTTGTGTTTTTGTATCCTTTTAGGACAAATATGATGATTCAGGGAGGAGTAAGTAGCTCAAGTCTTTCTAGTTGGATATGCTGTCGACCAGGATCCCAGGCCATAATCTTTCTCCAAGTGCTGCTTCCTGCCCAGGTGACTTCATGACCTACTGCAAGTGGTCTAGTCTAAGTCATTTGCAACAAAAATGCCTTCCTCTGGGTGATGTATCAAAGGCAGACACTGCATGTGGCTTGTAAATAATTCCAGTAGGATTTAAAGAGAACTATAGGGAGTTTTAAAAAATGAAGTAGAGTAAATAAAAATGAATTCAATTATATTCAAGGACTCAGCTTTTATAGCTTCATCTTTTTCTGTATCGCCTGCACTGGACATTCATGGAGGCCAGCTGATACAGAAGTGAGGTAGAATATAACCTCAGGAGATATCAGGTGTTCAATCAGGTGAAGGGAATTATGGTCTTTCAAGAAGTAGCAGGAGTACGCTGCAAAATGATTGGGGCAAAGAGGGACAACATGGGTATCCTTCCAAAACAAATGGTGAGTATGAGTTCAATTACAGGTAAACTATAGTTTTACATTTTGAAACAAAGTGGCTTGAGAAGCACCTGTTTCTTCTCAGTCACGTACCCATGATTAGAGTCTTGGTGATCCTGTCATGGTCATGGATTGGTAGCCATAGAAGGAGCTCAGACAAGCTAGGAAAAAATTGGGGTGAGCAGTGGAGGATCTAGATACCTTCAGGTAATGAGAGGAGGTTTGAACCTAGCCCAAAGAAACATTAAGTTGGAAATAAACTGTTGGACGTTTGATTTTAGTCACATGACCATGGACATTTTGTCTCAGGCATCTGACCTGTTTTAGGAGAAGGCACCTTGTGAGTAACGATTGGGGTGGATTGTGCGATGGTTGAAGTGAGCATAGATGATGTACAGGGAGCTCTCAATATTATAAAAGAGGAATCCAAAATAAAGTTGGTTTCATAGAAGTAATCTTCCTTCAATCAAGTGGTCAAAGTCTTGTAATCACAGATATCGAACCATGTGCAGGAATGACATCCTAGCATGGAATAGGCTTAGCAAAGATTGGGACAAGCATTTATCATTCTGAAGTCCAATGTCTTGCTTTAGACAAACAGTACATCAAGTCTACAACAGATTTTCTGAATGAAAAAAAAACACAACAAAAGTGGAACCTAGCAGTACCTCACCTGCAGATAGGACCAACGCAGCACAAGTATGTTTTAATGTTGGAATGCAAACCAAAGGCCTTGTCTTAAACAAATATGGCTTTATTCTAAGTGTCACAGATTAAATGATTCTCACTCCCTGGTATTAATGGTATTAATAACTGGATTTTTCCATATTCTCTTTAGCACATTTTCTTCAATCCAACATTCTCCATGATAGGGATTAAATTGGTTGTTTCCTAGGTCAAGTTTGTCCCTTAATTCCTGTCTCTTGGACTGGATTAATTTCTCTGTACTTCACAGGAGGATTCCCCATCAGGTTGCACCGCTTTCCATCCCATGTTTAGTCTGCCTGTCTTCCCTTGAACCCAGCTTGCTTGTGATACACAGAAGGTAAGCTCATCAATTCCCTCTGCTCTCTATCTAAATGGAACCTTTCTCTCTCTATTCTACATATTCTTCAGAATTCCTTCTCCTTTCCTCAATCTGCCTTCTGATTAGTCCTTTCCCAAGGCTACTTTATTCTTTCTTTCCCAGATGACTGATCACAAGGATTTGGTTTACTGGACCCTTCTGATGTTGGGTGTCTCACAACTATTCCAGGGGGATGAGGGTCATAATATCAAAATAAATTAATGAAAAAAGATGACTTGATCAATTTTATTTTAGGTTATTTCACCCCCTAGTAATTGACTGGAGGAAATTATTCTGTAAACCCTGGCAGCCTACATTGACACCATCTGTCTTTGTGATTTTAATATCTAGAGAGACTCACTGAATGACTTCCTAGCATCTAGGGTGTTAGACCTGGCATCCTTGGTATAGTTTGCCCCCAAACATCGTGCCTTCACTTCTCCTGTTTTGCTAAATGTGTTTTGGTTGGCTCTAGGACTCTGAGCATTTTACTACTGCTAACCCATGCTAAAGTTCTTTCAGTCACTCCTGTAAACATGGTAAAATTGGCTTATACCCAATTGGCATACTTAATTTACTTATAAGTCCCTAGTAAAGTGTTACACAATATACTGGGCTGATAAATTAAATTGTACTAGTGGGTCCACACTACTTATTTTGCCACCCACTCAAGTAGCCCTTAAAACCTGCCTCAGGCCTATGATTGCAGCCTGCCTGTGTACATTTTTTTAACTGCCATTTCGACTAAGACAATGGCAGCCCAGATCCTAGAGAACCATCCCAAACCTGTTCTATTGAGGAAACAGCTGAAGACACACCACTTTACAGAACACTTTAGCACAGTGCATTAACTGTCTATTTCCAATCATAAACCAGCTACTCATTAAAGAACACTTACTGTATCTTTACCTTTGACTGTGTAAAGAGCTCCATCACATTTTGGCTAGATTTGTCCTACACACATGCCACATACATAAATACATGCAAGTGCTTAGCAGTAGGTCTGCTATTTTTTCTCCTTTTTACCATGGAGCAAAACGTCTAGGGAGAGTGTGAGAGAAAATTGTATTCTCTGTTCTGCACTACAAACAAGTAGCAAATAACCCAAATGGTTTTGCCCTGTTTTTGCACCAAAGGAACGCTTCTGTATGAAGGTCTTAGTTATTCATTAGGTTCTCCCAAAAGCCAAACACAGTGCTACAAAACAATCCCCTTTCTTTCCTCAAGGACTAAATAACTTGGTAATTAAATTGTATTCAAGCCATTACGGTTGAAAGTATTTGGACCCAATTTACGCAAGTGCGAAAAGTACATTTAGAGATTTTCGCTCTCGTTTTTTGGAATTCCAATCATTCCAACTGTAATGTCTGAAAAAATGTTTGAAAAGCTGAGGGGGCCTTTTCACACTGTCCTGCAGGGAGTTGAAACAGCAGGCCTTTGTTCTAAGAGCGCCATTTGAACGCATAGAATTGAACTAAATAACAATAGTGATTATTTTGTAATGACAAATAAATACATGCACAGGCCTAGAGTTTTACACAGGAGCCCACTGCCAGGACTTCCGATTGCCACAATTGTCGAACCCAAATCTTCCTCTTGATTTACCACCTCTTGTCACTTTTTTGCCTCAACCTACACTTTTTTCTTGTTATCTCACTCTTGGAGCTTCTTTTTTATGCCTTTGGTGTCCCTTTGGCCTTGTTTTTACATCTTCTCGCCTTCCTTGTGTCTCCCTTTGGTTACTTTCTGCCTTTGAAATATCCTGAATAACTCCCTACATATGAAGGTCCAGATTTACAAATGTTTTGCATTGGGGTTGTATTCCTTTTGGAACACAAACCTGAGGCAAAGTCTTCAGGGGGGATTTACAATCCAACACAAATTGTGATTTGCAATGTATAGTAATCCAAAGTAATGCAAACAGGTGCAATGCACTGCATTGCATTACTTTGCATCAAGGGGGAGCTCCATAGGTGGTGCGTGGGCATTTCCATACAACCACTAATGGGTTTGATGCAAATCCCTTTCTAAAAAGGATTGTAGATATGGATTTGTGCCAAAATCCCATGCCTCCTGAAGCAGGAGCAATAAGAAGAAATGTTTTTATTTCTCCTCATTTTATCACCTTGCATTTGTACTAAATTGTATTGCACACATACAAAGGGGAAAAAGCCTTAAAGCATATGTTTTACAGTGGAAGGGAGACCTTCCAGTACAAAACCTGTGCTTTATACAACAGACACCCTTGCACTGTGGCACAAGGATGTCTGCGTTGTTGCATGGCTGCCGAAAGTGTGCCAGAGTAGGGAGGGAGCAAGCAGCAGAACAGACCCGCAGTTTACTTGATATGGTGGTGTTCTGCTCTCCCTTTCATGCAACACAGTGCAGCAGCTTTCCTTGCTGTCCTGCACTGCATGACTTCTTGATAAATCTGAGCATCTTTTTTGTCACATGTCTAGGCACCGCTGTGGATTACTTGGCTCCTCCCAATACATAAACAAACCGAAAATACAAGATTTTGAGTACATGAGCTCACTCAATAACAGAGTTCTAGATAAATATAAAAGTCAAAGGGTATTATTTCAAAATTAAAAAATAAGGCTATACACAGTATATGCTATGAAGGCCCTCAGTGAAAGGGGACTACAGAGAAAATGCAAAATCAGAAAATATTCTCAGTCCCAAATGGACAACAAAACTGGAATAACAATGGACAGCAACCGTAGTAGAACAAGAAAATCTCCTGGCTCACCCCCAAATTCAAGCAATTTTACACATTATTTTCACATATTAAATTTAACAGAAGTACAAAATCACTAGGAGTGGGCAAGGAATTCTGCTCCAACAGCATAGTTTGCGGAGTTTTCCCCACTCTGTGCTCCACATAGTGACGCGGAGTGGAGTTTTTCTCCCGCTCACCAATGTTAAGTTGGTGAGCGCGAGCCAGATAAATCGCTACGTTGCTGATTGCGAGCGAGATTTCTGAACGAGAGCGGTCGCAGTAGGCCGCTTACATTGAGGAAGCTGTCTCTCGAGTAGAAAAGCTACTTGAGCGGCAGAAAGAAATTAGCGCCATCTGGTGCTCCATGTGATTCTGTGCACCCTGATTTTACAACTCAGGAGAAACTTCTGGTGCTGAAATCAGCACAGACAGCACTGCTTGCGGAACTCCAAGTAGCGCTGCAGAGTTTTTTCGGCACCTCCCTGACTCTACCCAGGGCCAGAAATCACTGCAGAACAGATAATGGACGGAATCTAGAACAATGCAAACAGTCTTCCCCAGTCACAAAGATCTGTGTTTAATCCATTGTTTTTTTGCCCACCACGCTGCCCAGTTTGGACCCAGCCATATGCAAATCAATCTTGACCC
This sequence comes from Pleurodeles waltl, assembly GCF_031143425.1. Lineage (NCBI taxonomy): Eukaryota > Metazoa > Chordata > Amphibia > Caudata > Salamandridae > Pleurodeles > Pleurodeles waltl. The sequence continues at coordinate 518,389,087 of NC_090450.1, read as the reverse complement.
TGTTCCCCAAGGGAACAGTCCAGCCTGAATTTCCAAACTACGTTCTCCTTGACCCGGAAACATGCATCACGGGGCCATCATTGACAGCAGGGGGTGAGTAGAGTGCCTTAATTGAGAGAACAAGCACAAAAAGTCACATCTCCAATCCAGACATGCAGGGTGATTGTTGTAAGTAGTATTGTGCAACACTCTTGCAGAGCGCATTTGTTTCAGTGTGCATAAAGTGTTTGACTTGGCAATTATCCATTGGGTTGCTGGATGTAGTATTAAATGCTGAGCCCAAGGACCCCCACATTAACTTCCCTTAGAAGCTTGTAACTGCTCAACATTATAACCACTGAGGGTTAAGCGCTAACGGGTTGTACTTGGCCCACCTTGCTATCCTCGGGACAATATAGGCAATAACTGTAGCCCCCATTCCTGTGGCTCAGTTGATTCTGCCTACACCGTGATCCTGTAAGCGAGGTATGACAGTTGCACTCTTGTTGAAATGTGGGGTTAATAATAACATTAATATAAATTAAATCCAATACTACTTTTGTTTGGTTCCTATTATGCCCCCTAACAGTTAGGCCGATGTGGAGAGGAAAGTTTGAAACAAGTGGTGGAAATGAAATACAAACAGAAAAAATACATCTGGTGGTTGGGGGGTGCGGAGATGACTGGAGACTGTACAAAGGTAGCATACTGGAATGCGCATCCTTGATTCATTCCCATGAACAAGATTAAGGAAACTACCAGAAGGTCGTATTTACTACAGATCAGACATGCCTCATTCACAAATGTTTTTGGGCACTTAAGTTCGTTCATATGTATTACACGTTGATCTACATAAACAGAACATCCTCCTGCTCCTACAGTACCAGAGTTAGAGACCTTCTAAGGGGTACAAACTTCTTACTTGGTGGGTATTAATACATATTTTAGGGAGATTTTCCTATCCTTGAAATGCGTGCAAAACGTTTTATGAGAAAGGTTGTAGCAAATATCTTCCCAGGGGGTAGGGCTAACACTGAAATCAAATTGGGTTGTCTTATCAGGGTTTTTTGAGTAAGAAAATCGTGTTTTGTGCATGGAAAAAATATAGGTGTCCAAATGCACATTTCTGCCTCACATACTTGTGCAAATTTTTCAACTTGATGAAATATTATGCGTGAGTACATTTTACGCATTTGGCTATTTTGAATTCCTCAAAGTCAGAAATATACTCAGACGTTACTCATGTGAATTGAGCTCTAAATATATTGAACCAGCAGGATCAGAACAGACTGACAAGAGTCATATTCAGTTAATATTGTGGAATATTTTAGGAATGTGTTTTTAATCCTACTTTAAAAATAAGTTGCCATCTTTTATGTATTTACTCCTTACACACCCCATGCTGCCAGCTTTAGCAAGCTTGATGCATTAAGAAAGTAGCCGACTTATCCATTAAAAGTAAAATAATGAAATACGCAGAATGCACAAATTGCACATAAACCATAATCCGTGGTGACAATTAAAATGATTTAGACAGCGAATATTAACTGTGTAAACCACAGCCATATTTCCTTAAAAAATGAGCTGCACTTATTAGCGTTTATAATTGTATCAGTCCAAACCTGTACAAGCAGCACTCCTGTAGAGCGCATTTGTTTCAGCATGCATAAAATCCTCGTAACTAATTCACATCTTCTTAATATATAGATAGTTGGAGCACCATATCTATTTTACCGCCATATTTAACTAGATCTGTCCTGTCCTTTTCCCTCCAGAGCGCCCTTCTGCTTCTCTTGATTGTTATTGATTAGCTGGATGATCCCATAAACAGGGATCAAATCAATCAACCACCCATGACCTTAATTATAGCCCTTCCCCCCTAAACTGAAACTATATGAATACTTCGCTCCTTTTATCTCAATATCCCAGGAGAGCATAATGCGTTCTGATCCTTCAGCAAGCCACCCCGATGCAAACACAAAAAGTGTTGTGTGCGACTTTTGCATTATTTGATTTTGTACAATTGTGTGAAATTTCGGCAAAACTGGGCGTAATTACACAAAATATCATGTAGCACTATGTTTTAGCATAAACTGCGTGCATAAGTCAAGGACACATTTTACAATTAAAAAATGCAACAAAACAAATAAACTTTCCGTTCTTTTGTTCCTGTGTGTTTGCAGTAAATGTTTAAATTTTTACTGTGTATTAGGTGAAGTGGCGTAATTTGGGGAATTTTGCATTATTAGTAAAATGTGAAATTGCCAAAACAATGTACATTACGCCAGCATCATGTAAAGTCTGCCCAGGCGTAACAAAACGTAAAAGCTACACATAGTATAAAGATATGTTACGCACTCAGGAGACTGATATATTGCTGATCAACGCCTAATTAGATAGCTCAGTGTGTTTTGTGAATAGCTGCATGTAACCTGAAGTTGACACGACGAATCAGTGGAAGGGCTAACCTCGCGTTTCATTTCAGAGTGTTAAAAGTTGAGTATTATTGTGTTTAATAATAGTCACCGCACGTATTAAAAAATCAAGAGAAATTTCCATTTGTGGCTAATCTTTTTGCTTGGAATGCAGTTCTGATTTTGATACTGCTCCTGGACATTCCAAGACTAAGGAATGGAACCACGTCGTGAAAATGATTCATAAATACATGGAGCTGATTTACAAAGTACTGGACAAAGGGACTAACTTGCTCAAAAAGAGAACTGTTTATACATAAGCATGTTATGCCATTTAAAAAGCGTTAAAAAGTGTAAACATGCAATTAAATATATACCTCCTTAATAATAGTTGTGCTTTTCTATACCAGGTGTTCCTTCCCGGTCCTGGAAAAGCACCCTGGATCGGCGATTGTACATCAAATATGCAGTACGTGTTCATGGCACCTTCCCTGCCACCGCCATAAGGTACACCCATTCATCAATGGCAGAGCAATAATATTTGCAGGTGCATTTGGTAAACCCATCTTGTCAACTCTTCAAAAATATCCAACCAATAAGAAGTCAAAATTAGCCTGTAGGTTTCATCCTCTGTGTGATGACACTCTGTCATTGTTCAGATTGAAAACTTCCAATTTCTGGAAATCTATTGTGAAAGACACACAACCACCACTGTTTCTTCCCTTGGCCCAATCTTCACTGCTGCAATGGATTCCACCTATTTAGTGCACCATGATTTTTTGCTTTTGATTACATGGTTTTTGGACATTAATTAGCGCCGGCTAACGCCATTCTGAAGCACCATGCGGGCGCCGTATTTATTCAATGACGTTAGCCGGCGTTAGCCGCCGGCGCTGCCTGGTGTGCGTGGAAAAAAACGACGTACACCAGGCAGCGTAGGGGGATATGGAGCTTGGGCGTAAAAAAATGGGGCAAGTCAGGCTGAGGCAAATTTTTCGCCTCAACCCGATTTGCGCCATTGTTTTCGACTCCCAACCCCCATAGAAATGACTCCTGTCTTAGCAAAGACAGGAGTCATGCCCCCTTGCCCAATGGCCATGCCCAGGGGACTTCTGTCCCCTGGGCATGGTCATTGGGCATAGTGGCATGTAGGGGGGCACAAATCAGGCCCCCCTATGCCACAAAAAAAAATGACACCTGAACTTACCTTAATGTCCCTGGGATGGGTCCCTCCAGCCTTGGGTGTCCTCCTGGGGTGGGCAAGGGTGACAGGGGGTGTCCCTGGGGGCATGGGAGGGCACCTCTGGGCTCCTTCAGAGCCCACAGGTCCCTTAACGCCTGCCTTTTCCAGGCGCTAAAAAACGGCGCAAAAGCATCCGTGTGTCATTTTTTTGACCCGCCCACTCCCGGGCGTGAATTTTGCCCGGGAGTGTAAATACGGCGCACATGCCTCGGAGTCAATTTTTTAGACGGGAACGCCTACCTTGCATCTCATTAACGCAAAGTAGGTGTCCACGCTAAAAAATGACGCAAACTCCATGGACTTTGGCGCTAGACGCGTCTAACGCCAAAGTATAAATATGGAGTTAGTTTTGCGTCGGAATTGCGTCAAAAAAACGACGCAATTCCGGCGCAAACGGAGTATAAATATGCCCCTTACTGTTTTTTAAGTCCCACTACATGAGTCTTACTCTCAATAATTGTATGGTAATTGGGCAGCCTGTGTTTACTGCTAGTGTTCACCTTTTAAGATAAGGCTGCTGCGACGCAGCAAGGGTAAGAAGCACTGGTCTGCTTACATATGAACATGTGCACCCACGTGTGTGGACTGCGTGTGACAGAAAACCATTGTGGGCAATCCAGTTCCTGCACACTGGATACATGCATGTGGCAGTTTTAAACTGCAAATTTGACATGTCAAAACAAACCATTTTGCTAGGCCTAAACCTACCTTTTAAATTTTACTAGGTCACCCACAGATAGGCCTTTATGCCTATAAAGGCAGGGTGCATGACATTTAAAAGTAGGACATGTGGAAATTAATGGGAAACAGATCCTTACAGTAAGGTATCCCCAAAAAAAGATTTTCACTGTAGCAAGGCTGGCTGTGGTCAAAGGGAGTCATTGGACTTCATTGTTACATTGTTTAACTGATAAATACAGATTAATAAAAGCTAAAGAAATACTTATTCACTCATTTTAGCTGTAATTGTAAACCCTGTTGAAAGATAGAGCTGAATGTTTAATTATTATTTTGGAAATGCCACTTTTAATAAGTTGTCATTTTCTTGCCTAAATGTTCTGTGGCCTTTCGTGAGTGGCCTGCTTCTTGGGCTGGTGTAGGCTCTCCCATTTGAGAAATGTATATTGGAGCCAGACAGTGAACAAAAGGCCCTGGCAGCAGAGGAGAATGGGTCTTGCTGACAGGATGGTTGGGGAGAATTTGTGCCCTGCCCTGATTACACTTCAAAGGAACCTGCATCTAGCACACATAAAGGACCTTGACACCAGGCCTGCCCTTTCTTCTTTCACTAACAAGATTGGAGCCAACCAGAGGTAACAGGGAGGAAATTACCAGAAAGAGTTTTAGGGTTAAACAAAGGAGTGTCCCCCACCAGCAGGATGGAACTGGGCATAAAAGGGGCATCTCCAGATCTCCAGAACATGGAAGAGAGCAAGGTACTGGACCTGGATGGTGACAGTAGCTACACCATGGGCAGCTAGAAGGACAAGTCACCTGATACCCTGGTTGACTGACTTTGTCTGCAATTCACCACAATGACCAGATAGGCCCCTTCTGGGCCAGTGATGCAAGACCTCTTAAGCCCCCTGAGGACTAGCAGGGGAAAGACCTGAACTCCAGGAATACCCTGGGATCCCTGCAAGACATCTAGGTGGCCATGGGACCCAGGGAGCACAGGCAGTGGATGAGGTAGTTGCAGGATACCAGTAAATCCAGCCCCCTGGAAGGTGCACAGCTTTAGAGGCCTGGAGGCCTTCTAAAAAAAGCTCTGGCTGATAGATCTCACCTTAAGAGACCAGGAGACTTTCTGAAAAAAGTTCCTTGTGGATATAGCTCACCACCTATGGTACAATGAGCCAGAGATCATTGAAATCAGCCCAATGGACCTGAGTTATGCTCCTTTAAAGATTGTTACAGTTTGACCTTTTCTATGAAATGGAGTGTGTTGGGCTCTGCCTCATTTCCCTGAACTACCCAGGGTGGGACAGTGCCCAGAGGTTGGAGCAACTCTCAACTTTTATTAATTTATTTACCCAGTGAGGGTGCGTGTGTTGGTTCCCCTTCCCAGACTCTTAATAGGCCCAGGAACACCATACCCTAGGTTGGTACCAGGTAATGGGGCTTGGGCCCCATTCTCAGGCCTCGAAGTCAGGGTCCCAGGACCCCATCTCTGTGACCCGAGGGCCACAGAGAGAGCACTGATCTCACCCATCATCAGGCAAAAATAGTGCTGGCTCTGAATCTAAAAAAATACATCTTTGGAGAAGTTGGTATTTGAATTGTAAGTTTGAAAATGCTACTTCTAGAAAGTGGACCTTTTCTTGCTTAGCCATTCTGTGTCTCTGCCTGTCTGCTGAATACATGTGTGGGTCAGGATGACAGTTGGGCTGTTTGTGCATTCACTCTAGACAGTCACACAAAGGGAGCTGAGGTGTGCCCTGCATATCCTGGTGACCCATCACCAGGCTGATGGGTCTTCCTGAGATGGACTGGTAGGAGCAGGTGGAAATTGTACCTGAATAGGGCTGTGCCTGCCCTCACACAAAGTAGTGTCAAACCCCCTGGAATGTGTCCTGGGCCAGGGCAAGATAAGGCCGGGTCTTGTGCACTAAAAAGACACAGAAATGGGTATAAGCACTGGACCTTCGACACCACATAGTTAGAATCCTTCTGGGCTGAGGAAATTCTGCCAGGAAGAAGAGTTGGGTTCTGTAGGAGGGACTGTCACTCTGCCTGTTGCATTGTTGTGTTGGCCTGCTGCTTGCTGCTTTTGTCCTGGGAGTGAAAAGACTGGACTTGGCTTTCTACATCTTGATTCCAAAGGTTCTCCAAGGGCTTAGACTGAGTTTGCCTCCTGTTGAGAAGTCTCAGGGACATCAAAGACTTCATCTGCCAGTGCCTGGGCTCTCTTCTGCTGAGGGTCCTGACTTGCCAAGTGATGCTAACTCCAGTTCCTGGGCCCTTGAAAGTGCAAGCTGATGGCCTGAAGTAGAAAAGACAATCCTCTCAGTTTTGCACCCAGAGGAATCGATGCAGCGCTTGTTCCACGGCTGAAAAATCAACACAGCACCTGCCCTGTAGCTGGAGACTCAATGCAGCACCTTTCTCATGGCTGCATATCGACACAGTGCTTGTTTCACTGCAGTCCCATCAACACTGAGTGTACCCAAGTAGGGAACCAAGGCCGTGTATCCGTAAATCAACACATCATCCTTACTGTGATAAAAGAATCAACGCAACACCTCCCCGTCAGTAATGAGCTGACGCATCATCTCACCTGAGGGAAAGGAATCAACACATCCTCTCCCCTGCGCAGTAAGGAACTGACACATCTGTTTGCTTTTACAGCTCCTCACCTCCCCTGTGGCCTGGATTCTCTTTGTTTTCGATACATCTCAGGTACTTTGTGCTAAAGAAATACATCCATTGCTTCCTATGGATTAAGATTTGCTTAAACTCTTAAAAAGCAATATTTTGACTTGTGTATGTTGGAATTTTGTCATTTTGTTTTTGTTTTACTCAGATAAATATTGGCTATCTTTCTAAACTGGTTTGGAGTACTTTGGTGTTTTCACTGTGTTACTGTATGTGTGTACAAACATGTTACACATTTCCTCTGAGATAAGCTTAACTACCTGAGCCAAGCTACCTAGGGGCTGAGCATGGGTTAGCTTAAATGTATGACTCCATTAGCCTGACTAGAGTGAGGGTCGCCACTTGGACAGGGTGTGAACTCACTGCTAACTAGAGACCCCATTTCTAACAATTATTAACTCAAATACATGGTTGTAGGGAACTATAACGCAAAGAAATAATAGAATTAACATTGAGACAAAAATCAAACCATTTTAAAGATTCAAAAATGAAAATCTAATCAACTCTATCAAAACCTTTTTCTGCATGAAAAGTAGTGTCTGCTTATGAAGTTTTAGAAATAATAGATTTAGTTTAAACATTAAGAAAATAATCCTGAGTTATCACAGGAGAGTCTTCCCACAATTAAACTGGACTGTTCCTTTGCCAATTGATTTAGTTAAAATGGGTTTGGGATGTAATGCTAACGTTTTAGCAAAACATTTATAATCTTTATTGACAAGTGATATTTGACTATAATGTTCACATAAGGAAGTTTCTTTACCCTCTTTGGGGTGAAGACATTTGCCTCTTGAAACATACCATTAGCCGAGCCTCTAGAAATAAAATAGTGAAACAGTTCAAGCAGGTTGGGAAATAAAATATTCGAAAATTGAAACTAAAGTTTAATAGAAAAACCACCCATTCCAGGGCCTTTCCCTTTTTAAAACAGAAACATATTTGACAATGCCATTTATGCAAATGTTGCATTCTAATGAGGTAAATTAACCTGGTCAGTGTTAGGTTTTTGGATGGAACATAACATGATTTCACTTCATCAGCGTTAGAAGGGTGTTCATGAGTGTAAAGATGTTTTAGAATTTAAAAAAATCATAAACAATTTAATTATCTTTGAAAGTACAAGAGCCATTGCTGCTTAACAATGATTCCACGTTCATTTTTTCTTTTCTGTTTTTAGGGTAATTTGTCAGTAATTTACCTGCTTTGGTCTGACCACTTTAACATCTGGCACTAGTTTTAGGGAAGAAAGTTAAAACATTATCAATAGGAGATTTATTAAAAGTTAACTTTATTTTAAGCAAATCTTTTAATACCTGTTTGAAAATAGATGTATGAGATGTATTTTCCAAATCTACTATGAAGCCACGAGCTGAAGCTTTAAATGTATCCCATTAAAAACATGCTTTAGTGGAATCAGAAGAGTTATGGATATCGAAAATGAATTCATAAATCGCGTAAAATGCAAAGTAAAACATACTTCTTCAAGAAAAGAATTATTTAATCTTCAATGGTGCTGTTGTTGAATTACACCAATATCTCTAATTAACAGGGCATGATCTGAAGTAGGTATGAACCCAATGAAGAACTGATTATATGCTGGATCAAGTGTTTACTCAAAAAGATGTAGTCTAATCTGGAATGAGAATCATGAATAGGCTGGGGGAGAAGCTCTTAATAAGGAGTTAGTAAGTCTACAAGAATCTATTAAGGATGTTTTTTAAATAATTGTTTACACCTCTTACTACGGATAAATCTTACCTTAGATATCCGATCAGTAAAAGTATCCACAACCTCATGACAGGCACCTACGAGTATGAAATATTTGTAATTAAAGTCTAAACATATTTAGCTATATGCAACTGGAATCTGGAATCAACTTGTGATGGGCCATGCACAATAAAAATATTTATGGAAATGTTAATTGCACTCAATTCTGCTATAATCCAGAGACTGTCATCATCAGTCTTTTGTGATTTACTAATAACATCTAAGTATTTATTACATAGTATGTACCATTTTTCTTACTGTACACCATAGAGATGTGTACTTTTCCAATCCAATTTGTTAAAGGTTATGAGTTTCCAAATTTGATCAGTGGGTTTCTCTAGGAGAGCAAGATCCTGTTTATATTTGGCCAAGAGAGAAGAGCTCTCTGTCTTTTGATAGGATTATTAAAAGATTAAAGATTTCAGGATATAAATCTGAAAAATAAAATCTCATGCAATATTAATAAGTAGGTCTATTAATGATCAGCATACAAGTAGATTTGCAGGATACGAACATCACAAAAAGAATGAAGAAAAAGAGGAAAACAGAAACACAAGCTATAGAGAGTCATGAAACAAGAGAGAAGAAAAATATAGCAGTAAGAAAAAAAGAAATGAAAGAAAAAAATAAACAGACAGTAGATATTAATAAAATTGTGACGTAGGCCATACGTTTAATGGAACAGTAGGATCGGGAATGAATACAGTACATAATGAAGATGACACCTCTACAGAGCTACAGGAGAGGTGGTTTAAGCAGACAATAATACTATACAACAGGGGATCAGACAGACAAAATGTTGAAATTAGAAAAAATATTAACAAATCCTTAGCCATGTTATACAACTGTTAAAGTCCAAAAGAATGAACATGTTACAACATTATTAAGAAGAAGGTTTTGAAGTATCCATTATTACACCTCTGTGATTATAGATCAATCTCTTAAACTTCACTGGATCCTCCGAAGTGACTGTCTTATTCTTGTAAGTCACTTTGAAGCAACAAAGATGAATGAAGCCATAACAGGCAATCAGAGATAGAAGGTTGACAATCCAAGAATTCCTTCCATCTGCTCGCTGTTTCTCTTCATACATTCTGAGTGAATAAAATTTTATGACCAAGCAGAGTCAGTTGTTTTTTGGTATTTGTGGCATTGAGAAATTTAATGAGGTCAAGATATTCTAAGGAAAGGAGTGTAATTCCTCTTGCTTAGAAGAAAAAGAATAGGTTTATTCTTTTACCTAGTCCATATACTCTTTGAATATTGAGCTTTGTAGATCCTGGCAAATCTAGCAGTTAGGGAAGAAAAGAAGAAGAAAATGAAATTGAGTATGTGCCAGGTGAAGGAGGATCTTATTTTTTATCTTTTAATCACAGGAACATGATTAGAATACTTTACTGAAGCTATAGGATTAGGAATAGCAGAAGGTGCACTCTCTTGCTTGTTAGATGGAGTGTCAACCATTGTGATGAGCAAATGCAAAGGCACTGTCTGGCCTGAATTATTAGCAGGGGCACTGGCATTTTGAGATTGTGCGGCTGTGGCGATTTATACATTTTCTGCATTTGTCACATAATCCATCATCTGCTGCATAATCTGCAGATTTTAACAAAAGAAATGTTTCTAGCTCAAACGGTTTAAAATTTACTAAAAACACAGCAACATGTGTTGTCGTGCAGTGGAAAGCCCTTTGCACAGGTTGGCTGGTGACCTTTATGTAGCCTATTGCTATATTTGCATGGTAAACAGGTACTAATCAAGTGCAACTAATGTCCAGCTAGTGTTGCCAAGTTTCAAAATTACAATACAATGATGTAATAGTACCACAAAATGTGCTGCATTTGCCTTTTCTTGCTGCATAATTTACTCAACCCTGCCGCATAATTTGACACCCTCATCGCATAATTCCAGTGGCCCTTATTAATTACCACAAATACAGTTGACTTAGCTTTCAACTTGATGTGTCTTGTCTTCCCTATAAGAGTTAATATTGAAGTGAGCATAGGAAATGTGAATTAAATATCACCAATTGAAGGATAGTTAAAGCTAAATAAACAACACAAATATTTGGTGGGATTTACATATGTAAAGATGTAAATTTAGACTCCAATATTTAAAGAGTAAAGCCCCAAGCCAAGATTAGTGAGAAACTCGAATTATCAAATGACCTTGCTGGAAATGGAGCGTTGCTCCATGTTAACATGCCTCTGAATAAAATTCAATTCTCCTGAGGCAATGGCTGAGGAAATGAGCAGAGCCCTCAGATACTAAGTTGGCCACCATAGCGCCACTCCTTGAAAAAGTGGAGTACTGCCAAAAAACGAAAAAGCATTACGTTAACACGATTGAGATAGCACTTAATCCTCTAGATGATTAAACTTCTCAGTTCATTTTACAACTTCTGAGGAGGTCTGTCCAGCTGAAAAAAGCTCCAGAGTCACTACGTACTCGTGTCCACTGGTGTTAGGTGTTCATTTCGTACTGTGCCTTAGCATTGTCCCTTCAACACATTTTAAAAAACCCTCAAGCTGGAGTTTTTGCTCTACAGTTTAAGGGTACAGGGACCTCTTGTGGTTGGTCCTATGGCTGCATTTACGTGGTTTTCAAGTGTCAAACAAAGACTCAGACACATTTTATATTGATTTCAAATGATTTATTTAGAGTATAATGTTGACATTTTTTTTTCGAGAAACATTGCAATTATATAATTGGCAATGATGATTGTGTTTAAACACGCTTATTGGGACCAGTTATATGAAGGTAATGTTTAACATATGATTATTGGTCTGATAATATGACAACTCCTTAACAAAGCCAATGGACTTGCTGTATATTTTGATGTGGTGACCCCTTGACAAAACCAATAGGCTTGACTTATATATTGATGTTGTGACCCACTAACAAAGCCGATATGCCTGTTTTATTTAAAATAACAACTCCTCATATTGTGATGCTCTACCTGGTATAGGTGGGAGGGTACTGTAATTTTGTGGGTCATGAATCATTATGGGTCAGATGTGATTTCAGAATGTCATCAAATTATGCCTGATGTATATAGTTCTAAATTAATGCATATCACTTAGTAGTATGTGTGTAATAAATGTGTTTTCCTATTTTAAAGAAAAGGCATAGACTGGATAATCATTTATTAATTGTTGTTAGTGGGAGAGAGTGAATGACAATTGCTAGCTCACACCACGTACCCTGAGTAGACTTTGCACTGCTCTGTTTCGCTACACTGAAAAAGTCAGGTGCTTCAATGGAGTGCTTGGTTCCCAGTGTGGAGACAATTATGGACCTATTACTTGCAAATACTTCAGATTCTGCACAACTAATAATCCAATTTCTTACATTGGTATTCAGCAGTGGAATAAATAATATTGAAATACAGTATGTATTGATAGAGTTTGGCACGCTCAAAATTGGAACAAATTACATATCCATTAATATGCAAATATCAAAGCACAATGTTCAGAGAAGTGTTCAAAGATTTGGGTATGTGAACTCCAGATGTGGGAAAGGAAAGCCACCTGACACATATATCATGTGAAAACATTGATGGTTCATTGATGTATTAACTGTGTTTATTATGACCAACTTACATTTTGAAATTATTTGATGGTGTGGTGGGCTTTCACAAAACTGCTTCCATTAGTATATTCCAGGGTAATAGTGTCCTTTAAGCCCCAACAATACACACTAGGGCGCTCATTATGACATTGGCGGTCAGCTGGCTGCCACACAGGCAATGGCGGTAGTTCCATCGTCAGGCTGGTGGTGAAGACTGCCAAATTATGACCATGGCGGTGATCCCTCCCATAGACAGCCAAAGTACCACCCGAACCGCCAGTGCGGTCCGGCCACCGACAACAGCAGTTGACATCTTCAGGCTGGTGGAACACCATTTTCCCGCACCATATAATGACACAGCATACCGCCAGGATTTCCAGGGCGGGACTACCACCACGAAAGGCCTGGCAGAAACTAATAATAAAAAAGGAGACACTCACTTCCAGGGACACAGAGGAGTCTGCGGCCGCCATGGAACAACACACACCATACACACATACCACACACCGAGAACAATCTGCTGAGAAATCCAACAACAACATAAGCTATAAGTAAAGAAAGCTAGGACACATACCTATGGTCCAACCACTGTATTCCGGTGGGCTTGCACTCACAACAAATGAGGCAACCATATACAAAGGGCTACTGGCCAGTCCAATGCTACGAACAACCCATAGGGCAATGAACAAGGCCCAACTTGACTCCTGACAGCCAGGGTCACTCCAGAGACATCATGATGGAAGGCATCTCAAGGGGTGGGTGGTGAGGGGGGTTTCTTGGGGAGGGGGTCCTTGGGTTTCGGAGGGGGCGGGCCCTTGCTCTTTTGTTAAGGGATGGAGGAGTGGGCTTGGAGCAGGGGGTCAGAGTGTCAGTCTTGTGCTCCTTAGTGGGAGGTTCTGCTGCAGGGGGTGGGACATGAGAGGACTAGGAGCTGGAGTTACTGGGCTGGGGGAGCCAGACCTTCCTTTTCTGGACAGGACAGTGTGGGGGAGGATGAGGGAAGAGGTCAAGGAGGGCAAGGAACAGTTTCTGGGTACAATTGGGTGGGCTGTGGGAGCAGGTTTGGGAGTCGAGGTACAGGGAGTGGTTGTAGGAGGAATAGGTGTGCTGGACGGGGTAGCAGGTGCATGTACAGTGTGCATGTATGAGGAGGATGGATGTTGAGTTTCTGAGTGGGAGCTTTTATGTGTTTTGGGAGGGAGGAGAGTCTGGGAGAGGACAAACAGGTTGTGGCATGTGTGTTGTGGTGGTGTCTGCAAGTGAGGTGGGTGTGCTGCATGTGGTTGTGATGGTGGTGGTGGTGACTGCGCATGTGGTGAATGGGTTGCTAGTCTGCGTGTCTGCAGTTGTGGTGACTATGGGCAAGGCTGTACAGGTGACAGGATCTGGGACCGAAGATGTAATGCTTGCATGTGTGAATGCTGATGTGACTGTGAGGGAGGAGGGGGAGGGGGAGGGGGAGGGGGAGACAGTGGAGCCAGTGGCTGTTGTTGTGTGTGCTTCTGTATGTTGGCTGTGTGTATGCTTGTGGTTTGATCTGTAGTACCTGTGCTTGTCTGTGCAAGTCCTGTCTGTTGTCTTGGGTGCATGCTGGTCTGATTGTGTGCTTGGGATGAGTAGGGGAGAAGGCTTTGGTACTGGGAACAGGTAGTTGGAGGGGGTACGGAATAACCAGGTACACTAGCTGGCGTCAAAGATGAGGCCAGTGCCTGAAACGATCTCGGTAGGGCAGCCGAGCCATTGTGAATGCCCTCCAGGTAGGCATTGCATTGCTGCATCTAGGATGCCAGCCCCTGGATGGCATTCACTATGGTTGACTGCCCTACAGAGGTGGATCTCAGGAGGTCAATAGCCTCCTTAGTGAGGGCAGCAGAGCTGACTGGGGCAGGGTCTGAGGTTCATGGGGCGAAGGAGATACCCACCCTCCTTGGTGAGCGGGCACAGACAACTGGGTGGGGGGGCTACTGGCAGGGCAGTGCTGGTACGGGGGTGGCAGAAGATGATGTAGCTGGGGTGGTCCCAGAGGGGTCCACCACCACCACGGAGCTTCCATTGCAGTAGTATCAGCTCCTGTCTCCCCAGTAGTGCTCCCCTCGCCCTCGAATCCACTGGTCCCCTGGCGTCGGTGGACTCTGCCTCCTGGGTCCCGTGGGCTGCAGCTCCCCCACTCGCCGGCGGCCCTGCTCCTTCACCAGATGATTCTGATGCACAAGGATAGGATGAGAAAAGGAGAGAGGGTGGGGGAGAAACAAAGGAAGCACCGGGTCAATTCAGCAACAAAGGCACATATGGCGTACACATCACCAGGACTCAGTGGGACTAACACTGTGCTGTATGAACACCATGAATACCAAACAATTGCCTGTAAACTACAGCAGAAATGAACTCAAACACTAACATCTGCTCACTAAGCCATGTTTGCCATGGTATTCCAGCTACTTGTCAATACCAAATGTACATACCACTCTTCATTGCTAAGCAGTATTCCACAAGATTAGCTAAACGGGCAAATTGGACTATCTACTGACTAAAACCTTGCACCCATATCACATGGCAGGCATCAAGAAAAAATTCCACACAGTGTGTACTCACCCCCTTGTGGCTGCCATGCTGCCCTCAGGCACCCATCCAACTCCAGATTGCCCACCGCCAGTATGCAGGCCATTAGAGGGGTCAGGGTCCGATGGGCACCCCTCCCTCATTGGGAGGATGTCCCCAGCTTGGCCTCCCTGGTCTTCCGGACCCAGCGTTGCAGGTCCTCCCACCTTATTCTGCAGTGGGTGCTCCACCAGATATGGACCCCCAGGGTCCCCATGTCCTTGACGATGGCATGCCATAACCCTTTCTTTTGATGGGAGCTGACCTGCATAGGGAACACAGATGAAAGGACACCATTAACTCAACACTACATTCTGTTACGGCAATGGCTTACATACAGCATAGATCCCACATTGACCTCACACATTACTCGTACCTCTGCGTACACATTGCATGCAGCAAAAATACACCCCCCAAATGACACACTGCCAGCACACACATACAGCTACATACAACCATGTTGCATCCAAAGTACCCAAGAGAGGCTCACCTGTTGATCTGAGGCCCATACAACTGTCCATACAACGGTAGGACCCCATCGACAAGCTTTTCCAGTTCATCCGATGTGAAGGCTGGGGCCCTATCCCCTAAGCACGGGCCTTTGTGGGTTCTAGACACAGGGCACAGCAGTACAAGCAGTGGAGGTGTTGATGTGTTGAGAGTCAGGAATACAGTGAAGTGGAATATAGAGGAAATGGCGTTACGTCTGCGCCGGTGAACACTGTCACCACCGGTGGTGATCATCATTGGTTCTTGTGCACCACAGACTTCCGTGTTAACCAATGAGGAGTTGAACGGTGGTGCAGATGACCTTCCGCCATTATGCCAAGCTCCGGCGGACTGAGGTCACCGCTACCTGTTCCTGCATACAGGTCAGGTGTTTGCCAACACCTAATGCTGGTACTCATGGCGGTCAATTTAATGTGCGTCATAGGTACCGATGGTAGACACACTACATACTTTGGTTTGCTTGTTGACTCTGGCACTCAATTCAGATCTCCTAGCAGTGCACTCCTTGAAGATGAGTAGTTGACAGTACATCTAAAATGGGATGCTACTAATCACGACACATGACTCCGACTACATCTGTGTGACACAATGGCTAATGAACAGTATTGGTATTTTTGAGGAAGTTTGTTTGCATGTAGAGAGCACCAGTGCAAATTGCAATTGGCTACATTGGAGTGACGCCACTCTATAATGATCTATCGTCTGGACAGGGCAACAATCACTGAACTGTGTCAACAATTGGAGCCAGATCTGATTCCTGCTATTCAACGCTCTGCAGCAATACCCCCTGCAGTACAGGTTCTGACAGTGCTCCACTTCCTGGCAAGTGGTTCTTTCCAGGTGACTGTGGGCTTGGCTGCAGGAATGTCACAGCCAATGTTTTTGAATTTTCTTAAAAGAGTTTTGGCTGCCTTGATGAAACACATGAGCAGCTCCATCGCATTCCCCAGAGTGGAGATTTGCCCACTGTGAAGGCTGCATTCTACACCATGGGACACATACCACATGTGAGTGGGGCCATTGATGGGACCAATATTGCCTGGGTCCCTCCCAGGACAAATGAGCAGGTCTACAGGAATAGGAAGAGTTACCACTCAAATGT
The DNA here is from genome assembly GCF_031143425.1 of Pleurodeles waltl. NCBI lineage: Eukaryota > Metazoa > Chordata > Amphibia > Caudata > Salamandridae > Pleurodeles > Pleurodeles waltl. The sequence goes on along the minus strand of NC_090450.1, from coordinate 518,372,529 downwards.
ACAGATGGTGTGCCTTGCAGATCAATACATCTCTCATGTTACTGCCAAGTTTCCAGGATCTGTGCATGATGCCTGTGTATTGAGGAATAGCAGTGTCCCACAGGTGATGGCATGACTACAGAGGGAGAGAGTGTGGCTCATAGGTGAAATTGAGTTTTCACCCAGTGTATGTCACTGTATGCCACCTAAAGCTGTCCTCTGTGCCATTGTACATAAGTAATGTGTGTCTCTCACTACTTCCAGGTGACTCCGGCTACCCAAACCTATCCTGGCTGTTGACACCAGTAAAGAATCCGAGGACAGGTGCAGAAAATCGGTACAATGAAGCACATGGTCGTACCAGAAGAATAATTGAATGGACATTTGGGCTACTGAAAGCCAGGTTCAGGTGCCTCCAGGTAACTGATGGATCACTCCTCCACACCTCTGGGAAGGTCTGCCAGATAGTAGTGGCTTGCTGCATGCTGCACAATTTGGCCCTCAGATGCCATGTACCATTCCTGCAGAAGGAGGGGAAAAACAATGCACCTGTGGCAGCAGAGGACACTGAAGACAGTGATGAGGGGGAGGAGGATGTGGACAACAGGACACGTCTGATACAGAAGTACTTCCAATGACACTCAGGTAAGACTGAACTTCTGTTCATACCTCCATTACAGTTAAGAGGTGTGTGGTTGCTGTGCTGTGCCATGCAAAAATGTGTGCATTATATGAGCTGACACTGTTCCATCTGTGATTAGTCGTGCCAATGTTATGGTGATGTTGTGCAAGGTTATTCTGCCCATGCAATATGCCAGTGGTTTAGCTTTCACAAGTACATGGCACTGCAAACTGTGTCCTCATCCCATACAGTACTAAGCAAATGTTGCTATGAAAGTCACGTGACTTACACTGTGCTTACACCTCTGATCTGTGACTTCTATTTCCCTGACATTGTTGCCCAGGTGGTCCAGAGGAGAGATTGGCATGCTGACAACGTGGCATTGCTAATACTGTGGCATCTTGTATGAGGGCCTAAAATGGGTTGTTTCTCCTCACTGATGGTGTTTGGAGTCAATTGTTCTGCAAATTACTGAGTAGAAGTGACCTTTACTTCTAAATTGACTGTCACTAATGCTTTCCCTTTTTGCAGATGTTGATGTGGTCACAACTGAGAACTAATGTGATGACTACTGACTGCTTTCACACATTTGGTAGGTGGATTCACAAATTACATGACATTTGCACAGGATAATATAGGTCAAGACATTGCATATTGTTGTAAATAAAGCACGGAAACTTCAGTTGTTTTCAAGGGTGTTTATTGACGTGACAAAAAGGAAGGGATAGTGCGATAAAGTGAGGTGATGGTGGACAAAATCTTCAGTGTAGTGGCCCAGTTGGTGTGTAGCACAAGTCCAGTATCCATGGGTCATAGGAAAAGGAGCAATGGCAGTCCAATGTGAACAGAGTATCTCAGTGGGGAGACATTCAGGAGGGGATAATTTCCTGGCGGTGATTTGGGTCTTGGCTACAGTCTCTGGTGTCCGTCTGGGTCACAGGGAACATTTGCGGGGTGGTTCTCCTGCTGCAGAGGGAGGGGTGCTGGTGGCCTGTGAGTCTTGTGGCAGTTCCTCCTGTCCACTAGCTGCAGCAGATGTGAAAGGCTGGTGGGTACACTGGCTAGTGGAAGGGGACCGCTGGTGTGTTGTATACTGACATGCATGATGTTTGTCATGTCACCCAGCACCCCTGCAATGTAGGCCATGTTGGCATTTAAGCCCGGCAACTGCTGCATGACATCCTGCAGCTGCTGGTTCTCCTGCAAGATGGCAAGTACCTGGTCCATCCTGTCCTGGGATTTCTGGTAGGCTCCCAGGACATGTGGGAGTGCCTCCTGGGCAGTTGGTTCCCTGGGTTGGGCCTCCCCTTAGCATGCAGCTAACTTCCCATTGGCTCAGGCCCTCTGTGCCTGTGTCCCCTGGATTGTGTCCACTCATCGTCTTGCCTGTGTGGTGTTGACTCGGTCCATGTACTGGTGGGCACACTGTTGAGCGACGTGTCCTGGGGACAGAGGTTTGGGGACATTGGGTGGCTGCAGTGGTCTTGGAGTTGGATGTGGGGCCTGTGGTGGACTGGGTGTTGGCTAAGATACTCGACTGATCAGTGGTCCCAGATAGGCCAGGAAGATCATCCAGGCAGAGACATCCAGGGTTGCTGTCATCACTGAGGACTTCTTCTGGTGGAGGACTTGGTTGCCGTAGCATATGGTCGCTGCTGACATTGGCTGGGGTACCTGTAGACATGTAAAAGATGTGTTACAGTCATTGTCAGTTACATATTCAGCATTTATGGCTTTCCCTATGGGATGGGTTTTGTCCTTCCACCTTTGGTTAGTGTAAGGTGATGGATTAAGGGATTGGTAGTGCGACATGCTTCCCATGCATTACTGTTGTGTGTGCATGCAGAGCTGGGAGGGGTGTGCTTGCAGTGGGTAGGGCATGCAGGGGTACACAGTTGAGGGTGGTTCTCTGTATGGGATGGAGTGGGGAGAAGGGAGTCAGGGAGAGGGGGTGACATGCCATGCAGCTATCGGTGGTGGTGGGATAGTAATGGTGACTTACCAGTGTCCAGCCCTCCAGTGATTCAAGTAGGCCCTCTGGATGCAGGATAGCCAAGACTTTCTCCTCTCATGCTGTCAACTGTGGGTGAGGAGGTGGAGGTCCACTGCCGGTCTTCATAGAGGACACTGCACACACCTTCCCCTGTAGGTCATTCCACCTCTTGCGAATGTCCTCCCTTGTACATGGATAGGTTCACACAGAGTTCACCTTGTCCACAATCCTCCACCATAGCTCCATCTTCCTGGCAATGGATATCTGCTGGACCTGTGCACCGAACAGCTGTGTCTCTACCCTGACGATTTCTTTCACAATCACCCGCAACTCCTCATCAGTGAAACAGGGGTGCTTTTGTGGGGACATGCCTATTATGTAGTGTGTGTGTTGTGCAGAGGGTGTTAGGTGTTGAGGTAAGGTGTGTGGTGTGTGATGCGTGACAGGTGTATGGGTGGCTGTGGTTTGTGTGTGCAGTTCTTGGGGCATGTGGGCTGGCAACGTGTTGCAGTCTTTTTGAGTTTGCAAAGAATTGTGGTTTGTGTTGGGGGTTGTTTTATAGTGCTGTTGGTGGGTCTGTAGAGTGTGTGTATATGTGTGTAAGGTGTGGATTTTTCAACCTGGCCAATGTTGTCTTCTGTTGGTGTGGAGTGGCCAATTCGACCGCGGAGGTCTGCACCGCCAATGGCTGACCACAGTTGTGTGTCCGCTGTGGTGATTTGTGGTTCATTATTTGGAGCGCGGTGTGTTGCAGTTGTAGCTGGGAGGGTGGTGGGTCCGACAGTTTTTTGCCTCTGTTGGAGCTGGCGGAATTGTGGTTGTGGCTGCTTTCTGTCGGTTTTGTGCTTGTGTGTCATAATGTGGTGGGCCGATTGCAGCCTCCGTGGCGGTCTGTTGGGGGCTGTCACCACTGACCACCAATGTCATAATGGGGGCCTAGTTCTCTATGAGTAGGGTGCTTCTATAGGGCTTATCAGAAGTGCTAGCGGGAACTGTGCAGGCTAAGCTTTACCCAGGACCCAGTTCAGGCCACTTTTAAGACTCCAAGCTGTCAACCTGGAAACCAATCAGGGACCCTAACATCCCTTACTGAAATTTAACTGGTCACCCTGTAAGCATACACTGCTGCTTTGCACCTCACTCAGAGAAAGAAACGTCACCACCTTGCACCTTCTGAGTTGTTGCCTGCATGAACCAGGGCACCTGAGGATCATCAGGGCATCGCACTTCCAAGGCTGATGCTCCTAAAGTGCAGCAGATTTATATTTTTCATTAACCCCTGAAAATGTGAAGTGTGACCTTGGTCATTGCATTTGAACCATCTCTCCTCTGCCCAGAGGGTAATAAAAAATGCAAACATCATAAAGCCTGCAGTCACATTTGAACTCTATGTGAAAGTTTTTTGTGCAGCCCAAATCTGTATTTTCATCTTTTCTTTGTTAAGACCTATAATTCCAAGGGTTCTCCAAGCTAATGCTTCCAATGAATTTTTCTAATGTGTTGTGGGGTTTCATATTCTCTTTTCTAAGTCCAGGGAAGCCGGTGATAGCAGCACAAAAACTGAATATCCTTTCAGCTATTAAATTTGTACCTATTTTTTTCTTCTAAAAATACCTGTGTTAGCTATATTTACCTTGGTATAGTACGTAGGTTTACTAATTTACCTTCTGCCGGTATTTAACGTAAAGTAGTCTTTTTTGCACTTTTTATATTTTTTTTTATTTAACTCTCCAGGATTTTTATCCTGCATCTTGAAATGAAACATGCAAATAAAAACAAAGTGGGCACTGCATCGTGACTTTCTTGTGAGCATGCACGGTAATACATAAATACCTATCCATCATCACGTTGGGGATGCCATTGATTCATGACGCAAACGTAATGACAGTGCACACTATTCTGCCCTTCGGTTTTTATGCAATGCTGTGCTGCATCGGCCTACAACCATTTTTTTTCTTTCCAAAGTAGAAGAGCACCGCCAAAAAGCGCTGGTGAGGCAATACGTTTTGGTATTGACCTTGAAAAGCGAAACCTACCGGCTTTTCCAATACTTGTTTTACTTTTTTGTTGCTAATGTTTTCTCCATGAACTTGATAACGGCAGCAGGGGCTGTGCGAAGGACAAGGAAGACAGTGAACTTAATTCAAATTCATGTTTAAAACAATAAATCCCTTATTTCTTCTGTCGAAAGACACATCTTTGAATATTTACATAGGTTCCTGTTTGTGTAGCTTGTTTCCCGGTAAATTTATGATTTCCCTGTTTTAATAGAAAGTCTCCTGGGGCCTGACAGCTATACTCGTCAGTAAATAGTTGCTCGACTTTTAACTGGAGAGATTGCACCATAACAAAGAAACATGATTATACAAGGTGCAGAATAAAAAGACATCTCAGCATGCACTCTGATCAGGATAACTCGTTTCAGTTGGCAGCTTTTTTTAAAAAACATTTCCCTCAGGCACAGTTTGATGAATATATTATAAAGTATGTCTGTTTGAAGTTGAAGGAGGCCCAAAGCATTGCTTTAATGTTACACAAATCAACCCTGCTAGATATTTTAATAAAGTATGATGAAAGATTATTGCTGAGTCAGGGATCTCAAATCATTCAGAAGTAAATTCAGCTGGTTTTGCTTAGCACATTTGTTACTGACCTACTCGGAGTAGGTTGAACTGATTTAAAACGGACCTGCGAGATCAAAACCGGAACTCTGATCAGGAAATCATGTTTCATCAAACCTTTTTACCGCCGCATGTGCAGAAAAATACCTTTTGTATCAAACATATTTTCATACATACATGTTAGAGCGCTCAGTCCTTTCTGAGGCATTCTTCACCTTCATTCCGAAATAGATTCACTGTTGGAGACCTTCTCTGTCTGACCACCGCCTCTTATCGGCTGCAGAACTACATGTTCCTCTGTTTTTCTGTTTTAGCAGTGGCCAGTGTGATGGATATGAATACTAAATATAAGGAATCTGCAAAGCCTTTACCGGTGACGCCAGAAATGTTGCCCTTGGTAAGTGAAGATTCAACTTTATGCGACTTTTGGCCGAGGTAAGTAAAAACACAGCAACATGTCACAAGTATGCTCGAACAAACCTCTCATTACAGAGGCATAATCCTGCAGATGTGATCTACCCCTTGAGGTCTCTGGGGGGAGAGGGCTGTCTGTTACTGCCTTTTTTCTGAGCAAGTACTGAACTCCCTGTAAAAGGCCTTGTTTCTTTAGAAGATGTTTCTATCTGGCCTTCCCTGATAATATGACTCTAGAGGGATTGATTGTAATTCTACAGAATAACCACTTTTGATGATTGAGGTGATCTACCTGTTTCTTTATCACCTGTGATCATTTTTTGGAAGTAATTAATTATCCACCCTATCTTGGAATGCGGATAGACATGCTTCTGGTTTCTACTGCTGCTTCTCTGTCGGCTGGGACTAGTCTCGTGCTTCACCTTGAAATGGATGCTTCAGTTCTAAAACATTGTTATTGCCTTTTCCTGCAATAAATTATTTTTTCAGGAGGGTCACCTTAAAGGGTTGAAGCATTATCTTTTCTACAGCAGTTTTTGGACCAAATCGTTCAACAGAAGACCAAGCAATTTAGGCCCCAAGAAAGGCAGCTTGTGAATTAAAGAACATTTTGCTGCATCTAATTACCAGAGCTTTAACCATAACGATTTTCTTGTGGCTATAGAGGTGCTAAGAGACCTAGCGGAAATCAAAATAGAGCAGTGCTTAATTTGTAAATAAAAACGTGCGGGTGCCTAGAGCTCTCCCCTTGAACACACGCTGCTGCAATTAAATGTGCGAGCACGGAATACCGAGGCAGCATAATCCTGAAGCCATCTCAGACCCCGTTAGTTCATTTAAAGCTACTCCTTGCCCCTTCAGCTCACTTTTGCAGTTTTCTGCTTTCTCCCATTGTGACGATTTTTCGTTTTTGTCTTCGTCCGTCTTGCCCATAAGTGTCTTTTGCTCGCAGTAAATGCTTGAGGCAGAAGAATAAGCGCCGGCCCTGAAAAATAAGTGCCGGTGCTCAGCACCGGAAACAAGAAGCACAAATTAAGCACTGAAATAGAGTACAAAATGTGTGTGACAAAATGTAGCCAGTACGTCCATATTTGCTAATTTCAAAATTCCATCATTTTCTTTATTTCTCATGAAACCCTTCTTCAGGTGATTGTAACTGAGATTCAAACCCCAAGACATCTCTAACGTGACCCAGCACTTGTTGAAACTGCACCCCTTGAATATATGTAACTTTTTGGGGGCTGTATCTTGGTCAGCAGCTATTTGATTTTTAGCTGCAGGCTTCCTTAAAACAGAATCAACAGTTATAACCACCAATGCCTATGAATCCGTTCTTGAAATTAAAATGTTGTCAGAGTTTAGTTTACCAGACTCCGCTTCTGCATGATGGTGCTTTCCTGTGCATTTGCGAGGCTCCATACCTTTTGCCAGAAAAGGAATCTACGTATGGCAGTCCCGTTGCATGCCTTTCAATAGCACGCTATTTTAGCCTCGACACACCAATCTCATGAAGCTTGTCACAGCGTATTGAAACTACTGAACATTCTTCCCCTCGCAGCTCAGCACACTGACCGGAAGATCAATAACAGCACAGCACCAACAGTACTCGATTGCTATAACAAAGCAATCTTAAAACCACACCGAAGAGGTTTACTAACGTTTTGCCCAGGGTTGCGTCAGTTTTATGATGCAGCCACAACATGAAATCCTTTTTGGCATTTACTAAGCCATGCAAAGTGACTTTGCCTGCCTTTGGGCGTGTTAGCAAAAACAAAGTAAGCCAAGCCAGCACATAGCGCTGCCTTGTGTTACTTTGCATCAGGCAGGCCTAGTGGTGTAACAAAGGCCCCCACAGTGCGGGGGTCTCTGAGCTCCAGGAGGCCCCCTCAACACAGCACCCTATCCCGAGAGCTCCTTAGTGAGTCCAGGAGGGGGTCCCCTTCACATTCTTTGCAGGGGGGCCCTATTTGAAATGTGGTCTCTAGTTTGCAGTGTTTTACACCCTGTCCAAATAAGGTTAGGGGAGTCACACAGCTAACATAACTCCTGCTCCCCCCCTCTGTAGCTTGGCTCTAGCAGTTAGGCTAATCTTAGAGGTAACGTGTAAAGTATTTGTGTACACACACACAGTAACACAAAGAAAACACCACAAAAGTACTTCACACCAGTTTAGAAAAATAGCCACTATTTATATGAGTTAAACAAGACCAAAATGATCAAACCCAAGATACACAAGTTTCAAAGATTAAATATCGGATAGTGCTTAGAAACACAATAGCTCCAGTAGGGGCTATCAAAACGGCTTGACAGTGTCACTTCCAACAGTTCAGTACCACCTGTGAGGGAGTAAGGTCAGCTATGGATTCGTATAGACCCCGGTTACAGTACCTTGGAAACGTTGAGGAAACAAAGACCTTGATTGGAGGTGGGGAGGTGAGGCGTTGCTGGAGCTGGTGCGGTGTTGTTTCCTTACTGCAGCATCAGTTCCTTACTGCTCGGCAGGGGAGGTGAGGCGTCAGTTCCTTACGGTTGCAGAGGATGTGATGCAGCATTGGCAGTGGGGTGTCGGTTCCTTACGACAAGGTGGGGTCCATGAATCCAGTAGGTTAAGAAGCGAGGCATCAACTTCGCACTGTTACGATCACACTACTGGTCCACAGGTTCTGTGGTGGAGTCAGGTGCCACATATGCTGGTGACATTGAATTCTGGACTCACACTGTGGCAGGACTTGGGAGGTGCTGCAGGGGCGTTGGGCCTGCATTGTAGGTCCTTACACTCAGCGAGGACTACAGGAGACCTTTGTAAGCAGGTTATAGAAAGCCAAGTCCAGTCCTCTCACTCCTAGGACAGAAGCAGCAAGCAGCAGGCCAGCATAACAAAGCAACAAGCTAAATTGCAGGCCCTCCTACAGCATCCAGCTTCTTCCTAGTGAATTTCCTCAGCCTAGAAGGATTCTAACTATGTGGTGTCAGAGGTCCAGTACTTTTACCCTGCCTTTCCCTGCCCTGGCCCAAGACACACAACAGGGGGTTTGTGTGAGGACAGGCAGAGCTCTATTCAGGTGCAAGTGTAAGCTCCTCACTCCACTCTAGCCCAGGAAGACCCATCAGCCTGGAGATGGGCCATCAGGGTAAACAGGGTACACCTCATCTCCCTTTGTGTGACTGGCTGTAGTGAATTCACAAGCAGCCCAACTGTCATCCTGACCTAGCAGACAGACAGAGCCACAGAATAGTTAAGCAAGAAAATGCCATCTTTCTAAAAGTGGCATTTTCAAACTTACAGTTAAAAAAAACAACTTCACCAAAATATGTATTTTTAAATTGTGTGTTCAGAGACCCCAAACTCCATAGCTCCCAATGGAAAATTACAGTTAAAAGGTGTTTCAAGGCAATCCCAATGTTACCTTATAGGCGAGATAGGCCTTGCAATAGTGAAATCCAGGTTTAGCAGTATTTCACTATCAGGACATGTAAGGCACACTGTACATGTTCTACCTTGTAAATACACTGCACCCTGCCCACTGGGATGCCTTGGACCTACTTTAGGAGTGACTTGCATGTAGTAAAAGGGAAGGCCTGAGTATTGGGAAGTGGGTACACTTGCCTGGCCGAAATGGCAGTTTAGAACAGCACACACTGGCATTGCAGTGAGAGGTCTGAAATAGGTTTACAGGGTTACTCATGTGGGTGGCACAGTCAGTTCTGCAAGCCCACTAGTAGCATTTGTTTTGAAGGCCCTGGGCACAGATATGGCACTTAACTAAGGACTTACTAATAAATCAGATTTGCCAATCATGGATAAACCAACCACCAATATAATTTACACAGGGATCACTTGCACTTTAGCACTGGTCAGCAGTGGTAAAGTGCCCAGAGTCCTAAAACCAGTATAACAGGGACAGACAAAAAGAGGAGGAGGAGGAAGGCAATAATTTGGGGGGTAATCCTGCAGAAAGGGCAATTTCTAAAAGGCCCTCTCAACTTTTGTTACACCACTGGGCAGGTGTTCCATGGGTGGAGTGTGGGCATTCCCATACATCAGCTATGGATTTCAGTGCATTCCCAGATATACTTAAGGTAGTAACCCTGGGAATGGGTCAAAAAGCTACGCCTCTCTGAAACTAGGGTAACAATTTGAGATAACTTTACTTTTCTTTGTTACTTCCTCTTTTATGAGTGCTGCAGTGTAGCGCAAACATAGAAAGAGGAATATGCCTCGAAGGGTTGTTTTTGTGCAGGAAGGAAATCCCTTTCTGTACGAAAACTTTCCAGCCTGTCACTCAAAAATCCTCGCACCACGGTGTGAGGTTGTTTGCAGTGGCACTAGGTAGCCTCAAGTGCATCAACATGGGGAGAGGTCTGAAGATCATATCTGTTAGACTTGACAGCCTTAAGGTGGTCACCCCCCCACAAATTGTGCCGGCCTCCCTCCACTTTTTGACACTGTTTTTGCTGGTTTTAGGACTCTGCGCACTTTATCACTGCTAATCAGTGCTAAAGTGCATATGAGCTCTCCCTTCAAACATGGTGACATTGGTTCATGCCCAATTTGTGTATTTAATTTACTTCACTGCCAATTCGACTTGGCATTTAAAAGTACTTGCTAAGCCTTAAACTCCCCTTTTTCTACATATAAGTCATCCCTAAGGTAGGCCCTAGGTAACCCCTAGGGCAGGGTGCTATGTAGATAAAAGGCAGAACATATACCTGTGTAGTTTATATGTCCTGGTAGTTTAAAACTCCTCAATTCATTTTTCACTGCTGTGAGGCCTGCTCCTTTCATAGGCCAACATTAGGGCTACCTTCATATACTGTATGAGTGGTAGATTCTGATCTGAACAGAGTAACAGGGTCATATTTAGTATGGCCAGAATGGAAATACAAAATCCTGCTGACTGGTGAATTTAGATTTAATATTACTATTTTAGAAATGCCACTTTTAGAAAGTGAGAATTTCTCTGACCTTACATCCTTCTGTGCCTTACAATCCACATCTGGCTGGGTTACTTGACAGCTCCCTTGTGCATTTCACTCAGAGAACCCTGAACACTGAATGCTCAGTCACACCTGCACACATCTGCATTCTGGATGGGTCTTCCTGGGCTGGGAGGGTTGAGGGCCTGACACTGACATGTCAAAGGACAGTGGCCTGCCCTCACACAGTGGACTGCCAAACCCCCTACTGGGACCCTGGCAGACAGGATGGAGCTGAAAGGGGACCTTGTGCACTTCTAAGCCACTCTTTGAAGTCTCCCCCAATTCAAAGGCACATTTGGGTATATAAACTGGGTCCCTGTATCTACCAACTCAGACACTTCTTGACAAGATACCTCCTGGGAAAGAAACTGTGAACCAGAAACTGCAAATTGCTAAGAGAAGCTGCCTAGTTACCCAAAGGACTCACCTGACTGCTTTGCTGTAAAGGACTGTAAAGGACTGCCGCCTTGCTGTTGCCCTGGTGCCTGGCTGCCCTCTGGCTGTGCTGAGAAGTGCTCTTGAAGGTTTGGATTGAGCGTGCCTCCTGTTCCTTGAAGTCTCAGGACCAAAAAGACTTCATCTCTGCAAAGAACTCCTTGTGTGGCGGAAATCAATGCACTGCCTGCCGGAATCGACCACAGCCTGCCCTGCAGTGAGAAAATCACCACATCGCCGAACTGGAACAACGCAGCCCAGCTCCATGAGTAAAGACTGATGTAGCGCCAGCGTTGCGACTGGAACTTCGACGCACGACTCACCGGATCAACGCATCCCCGAGCCAGAATGACGCAGCCCGCCTTCAGCGAGAGGAATCAACACAGCGCCTGCCGTGCAACCAAAATTTCCCCGCATCACCCACCGGATTGATGTAGCTCCTGTGACTTCACCCTGCACGCCCAGGATTTCTCTGCATCATCCCTGGGGTGTCCAAATACCATATAACCTGAAGAAGACCCAAGCCTGCGTGCCAGAAACCGATGCAAAGTCCTTGCTGCGTGGAAAATAATCAATGCATTGTCTGTGTGTGCCCAGAGAAACTATTGCACACCTCGCCATTTTCCATGCATCTCCTCCTCTGCCGTCCTGTGCGGATAATTTAGATGCAATCCAGGTACTTTGTGCTTGCAGGAGACACTTTTTGCTTTTTAAGAATGAAAGATCATTACAAAAGTGATATTTCAACTTATATTTAGCAAATCATGATTGTTTTGACCTTAATCTACTCAGATAAATATTCTATATTTTTCTAAACCTATGTGGTGTATTTTTGTGGTGTTTGCACTTTGTGATTGCATGGTTTATTGCACAAATACTTTACACATTGCCGTCTAAGTAACTGTTTAGTGCCAAGCTACCAAAGGGTGGCCACAGGATAATTTGGATTGTGTGTGACTTACCCTGACTAGAGAGAGGGTCCTTGCTTGGACAGGGGGTAACCTGACTGCCAACCAAAGACCCCATTTCTGACAGTTTCTTAGTAGATATGGAACTTTTCATCTTTTTCCTATTCAAGCAACAGAGGGCAGCAACTTGCCTTGCTGCAGTGAATGAATTCTAAGTAAATCATCTGTGTATTTATTTCTTCCCTAAGAAAAAGTTCTAGTCAGCTTCTCGGGTAGTGTATTCAGTGACAGGACCAAGTAGGAAGTCCTGAGAGTGGTTCTAGAGGTTAAGAAAAAGATATGGGATAGTCTCAGGCTGATTTACACTGATTTTGCAAAATAATTCTTGGCATTTACTAAGCCACGCAGAGCCACTTTTTATGGCTTTGAGTGGTTTAATATATGCCAATGCATGCAACTCAGTGCATAGCACTGCCTTGCATTACCTTGTGTTGGGAGGGTATTCCATGGATGCACCATGGGTGCTCCCAAGAATCCACCAATGGATTTGGGCACATTCCCAGAGTTATTAAATCTAGTGAACCTGAGAATGTGTCAAAATGCTACATTTTCTCCAGTGAGGCACATCAAGGACAAATACATTTATTTCTCCTTCTTACTTTCTCTTTCTATTTGTGCTGCAGAATGCCTCCAAGGATTGTTTATGTGCAGGAAGGTGTCCCTTTTTGCACAAAAAATCCAGCCCATAATGCAAGAAGCATGCTCCATCGTGCAAGGGTGCCTGTGTTGGCACTAGGCAGCCTCAAGTGCACCAGCACAGCGAGAGAATTGCAGATCGTCATATCTTAGAAGATATGGCACTTTTCAGCTTGCCCCCATTCATGCAATGCAGTGCAAAAACTTGCCTTGCTGCACTGTATCTGACTTTACCTTCTAGTTTTCTTGTGAACTGATAAGTTAGAATTTCATTTTGTTGACTTCAAGCCTACTGTGGGGCAAGTTGACAAAGACTTTGCATTGGGGTGGAGCCCAATACCCAAACTTTTTAGAGATTTACTAAGCAACACAAAGCCACCTTGCATGCTTAGTAAATACAAAGTAATGCAATGCAGCACATAGCACTGCCCCACATTAATTTACATCAAGGAAGCATTCCATACTTGGACCACGGGTGTTCTCATGCATCCACCCATGGATTTCTACAGGGTCACAGCTTTATTAAGGTTAGTAAACTTGGGATTGCTCCAAAATGCAATGTCTCCCTAAACTGGGGGTAACGAGGAGAAATATCTTTCTTTTTTCTCATTACTTCCTCTTTCTTTGTGCGCAGCAGTCAGCAGTGGGAAATGCTGGTAGAAATAGTTTTTCTGCTGGGAGGTATCCCTTCCTGCACAAAAACAATCCTGCCTATAATGCAGGCAAACTTGCACCAAGTGTGCCAAGGTAGGAAGAAAGCTGAAAACTATCGTATTTTAGTAGATATGGGAATTTTCAGCTATCTCCCATTCATGCAACGCAGCGCAGCTCAATAATTGCCTTGCTGCACTGCATTACTTGAATTTTAAGTAAATCTGCCCCTGTGTTTTTTCAATATTTGGCGATGGTAGCTGTATTGAGAGGTGGTTCCATCCCATATGGGGAGGACTGTGACAGGGAAGACAGATGAAGGTGTAATGCCCTCTAAGACTGCAGGTGTCTGGATTTTATGGTCACCAGCAGTAGCTTTGGACATTTTTATATTGACTTTTATCTTCCCACAAATTTGGGCCCATCACATACATATTTATGTACAGAAGCTAAAAATAAGTAGGCAAATGCCTTTTTCATGAGTGTGAAAAATTATTTTCTATTCACAACATTTGAGTTTACACTTACAAAAGGATTTATGCAGACATATAATTTCACAGCTATGGTGTATATTTCAGAAAATCTACTTACCAGGGCAGTATGGGACTTTTCTAGGATATGTAGCCTGTGTTAAAAACACACACAATTGCAAGTTTGTTGGTTTTACCTAATTTTATCAAACCCTATTGCCACGCTGTGTGGTAAATTGTGCCTGCTAAGAGAAGTAGTGAATCACTATCCATGGTGGGTATTGAGAGGATACACCCTCAGCCGTAACTCTATACACCATACATTTGTACATGCCTAAACAGATACACATGGGATTAAATTATGTAAGATTAAATTCGCAAAGGATTCTAGGACAAATCCTGTGAAATTCAACTGTAGAACATTCCCTTGAGCAATCACGGAATCCTTGTAGTCCATACAGAGTGAATGTTTCTCCAAACATAGGTGTGAGCCTACAGACCTACATTTATAACTTTATTTTATGGATTGTGTCCGTAGACCCTGTGCATTCTACCAAACCAGCAGTAATGATGTGTCAGCAGGCTTTTCTATCTTTCTAGTCTACCGTTGCATTGTTGACCCTGAAGCTACAAATTTTGCCTTGTATATTCTACATCACATGATTTGGGTAGAATGTCTAATTTTCAATGTAGCAAGGTATTATGATCATTGTAGTTATTGATCTGATGATACATTTTCCTTCTATGCAACTTATATCAAGAACAATCTGGTTTTGCTATGCTTTAATAATTATAAAAGTGATGTACATAATTAATCAAAAGTGACCTAATTTATGTTAATCAAAACTACTGTTAGATTCATTTTTAAATTCAAAACAGGTTATTAAAAAAAATCTAATTAAATAATATATATGTACTATTTTTTATTTTTCTAAAATTAAATTATTATCTAAAATTAAATTATATTTATTTATACGGTTAGCAATTTTAAATAATTTAATTTAATATTATTTCCTATGGTGTTTCATTTTAATTCCTTACCTACAGTATTTTAAAAGTTTAAATTACTCACAAGTAAAAGTTACTTTTGTCAATAGCCGCAAATAGGTCTTGCAGACAGCGGCACTATTGAGCCTGACAAACACACATTCAGGTGATCACAGGTGATCATGAGGTAAACACAGGATTACCACTGGATTTCATCTGCTGAAACATACTGCACATGCCACAAAGACATAAAAATACATGACATTATCAATTAGTTATTTTTTTAAGGACCAACACTTTTGCACATTTTTTGTCGCTTTGTAGGACATTACCACCAGGTCATTTTTATTTTATGAAATTTGTGTATGCCACAAAAAGGTTATGTACTACTAGAATTATTAAGGTGCTGTGACAGCACTGTACAAAGTTCCTTTGCTAAATTTTATGCTTTGATTTTTTTCCTTTCGCTGAAGGCTACAACGGCAGATAGTGCTAAATTAAAACCTTAACTCAATAAACTAATAAATTATTGTACTCAACCAGATACATACTGTTAACTCCTGAGATACAGGGTGGTCAGCAACCTACTATGCTCTCCTGCATGGCCAAGTCTTCTGTTGTGGGAATCCACTCTTAATATTGAAATGTTTTTCCCCTCTGCTAATTTTGCCTAGGAGTCCTACATTTGTGACTTAAGCCACTGTAAAATATAACACAGCATGGCTGGTGACATATCTATAACATAGTTCCTGTTAGAGGGAACAGACTTTACTTTTCTGATTGATTGGGTCAAAAATGTTGAACTAATTGTGAACTGTAAATTCTCTGGGGTCTGAGTGTAAATCTGAAATTGTAAAATTTCAGCCGTGATGGGGTGGGCGTCAGCATTAGTTCTGTTAGTCTCAGCTTGAAAAACTGTACCAATTTCTAGGAGAAAGACAAATCCTGCCCAGTTAATAAGCAAAAGTTAACTAGAAACCTGTAGCCACAATGCACTCATGAACTAAAATATTTTGCTAATTAATTCTTAAACATCGATTTTCTTGGTCATTTGAGGAGTTTATAGTACCTCGACTATCCCTGCAAATTCTGAGGCAGCTAATAACTTACCTGCGTTTTTTGCTTTTTTTTGGCATTCATCTCTCACTTATACAACATTTGCCATTTTGCAGATACCTTCACCTGCACACTGCAGTGCATACCCATGCACAAGGAGGGTGAAGTGCTGTGACGATCCAAGCCTTCTCTGTCTTCCCTGAAAGTCTCCCTTTTATCCATGTATTTGTTTAATTGTTTTTTAAAGTTCTGGCTTGTGATATGGATACATTTTGCAGCGCCACTCAGACAAATTTCCTTAAGAAAAGAAGGCTTACATTGTGGAGGTGCTCTACCTCAATGCTGCCTTATAAGCAGGTGTATATAATAATGGCACTTCGTTGGCCCTGCCCCGGTTAAACAAGAATAAACATGATTGATCAAGGTGGGCACCAGTGCCAAATTGTTCTTGAATTTATATTTCTTGAGGCTATTGCCTAGATTCATTGTATATAAAGCTAACATTAATAAATAATTTCTCATTTTTGGGCTCTTATCCCTTATTCAATACAGTTCTGAGGGAATCATCCATGTGGCAGTGCTCTTCAAAACATGTTTCATATTTATTGGACTATTAGATGTACGTCCAGTACAATTAGAGTGCATTAATCACTTCCCTTCATGATTCAGCCATTAGAGGGCAATTGTACATTGATTGCTTCCATTCATGATTCAGCTGACACTTGTTTTGCTCCTTCATACTGTTAAGTATAGGGCTTTTTCAAGGGTAGCATTACACTTTCATAAATAAAAAAAATGTTTGATAAACTCCTGTGGAGAACCATGTGATCTCGTGGCATGCCAAAAGTAAAAAGAAACACACACACATTACCAAAGCTAGTTAAAGGGAGCAATAAATATGAGCAAATTATTGTGTAGTGTTGTTAAAGATGTATATGCTCATACATTTTATGTAGAAATTGTGATCTACTGCATTGAGAATGGGAGGTGCGCACAATATTTAAAGATGCTACAAATTATAATGTTTTGTTATATTACTCTAGGATATTACATCTTTATAGCTTATTGGAAAGGTCAGTCTGTAAAAATTTGGATGGTATAAATCCTAAATAAAAATGCTTAGTGAAAGTGTTTGGTCGAATGATGGCAAATAATTAGATGGAAAGGCGACCTTTAGGGGAGAAATGGTAAACTTAAAACAGTGTAGTGTCTTGCAGTGAGTCAGTTTAGCAATGTAGGTAGTGGTGGGGAGTGTCATCCATCTGCTATCAGCCTACTTGCAATCCATCTTCAATTACCAACGAATGGGATCATCATGTTTAAGTACTAGTTTGGCTACATGTAGGAGTATTTTGGCAACCATATTGAAGACGTGATTTTGTTTGCCCTTTTAATCAATTGATAGTGTATAAAAGTGATACCTCTTCTGATTGTCAAAGGTGGCCTACGGCCAGATGGATCAAAGGGTTTTGTCCAATCTGTGTCTATGGGAAAATGTATTTGTACATATGGCCCCTACTTCCTTTTTTAAATTATCCCAAATATCTTCCATGATAAAGTGTTCAGTCACCAAATGCATTCAGTCTCTTTAAAACAACATAATTTTCTGTAAAGATCGGCTTACGATGAGATAAAGAAGTGACCACATTGAATGAGAGAGGCTATATAATATTTAGTCATGCACCATAATGGACCCGTACAGCTCTATTATTCAGTCCTATTTTTATTTTGTGGTTGGGCCTGTAGATATTCCTCCAGAGAGTAATCATTATTCTTTGTACAACTATGAGTCACATGTCCTATTTACTGATTGCAAAACATTGGTAGCAATTTGCGCCCAGTATTTTTGTGACCAGTAAATAATTTTAAGAACTGACCTATATACGAATAGGCTGGTACTTAAAAATCCAAACTGTGATGGGTCAGAGTCTGACCTATCTTATGAGTATTCCTTTTGTAGGTCGCAAATTGTGACTCACTACAATTGATGGAATCATAGGGATGGTGGACTGCTACGATCGGCAGATTTTCATGTCTGTGATTGCTTTTTAATAAAGCAAACTTTGTTTTTGAATGCATCCCTTTTCCTTCAAGGAAACTGAACTGTGTTTAAATAGAAATGTTTGCCTTTTTTTTATTTGCTTAGACCCTGGGTGTTTCTTTGGAAATCAAGCTTGTTTTTTACATTCACAAAGGTGAAAGGTTCCTATGTGAGCCTCTCATCTGCGTTCTGGCCTCCCTTGAAGTGTTGGCTAAAGATCAGTGTTTTGCAACTGGATTTCATTTGAAAAACACTGATAGATAAAATACCAGTTCTGTAATTGGAAGATTTAATTATAACACGTTCTTTCCAGTTACCAAATCGGTATCCATTTGGAATCCCATTTTAGGAGTCAGACAACTCTTCCGACTTCTAGAATGGGATTAGTACATAAGAAAACACATTTTAACTCACAAATGCTGAATGGGAGCTGAATTGTGACCGTTTAACTGCTTTATACACCTGGCTCTAAGTTTTAACGTCTGACTTAATTTGATCTCTGATGAAGTGCACCTTCGTAATGATCCTGGAAGTTGCATAAGCCCCTAGAAGGGATACATGTAAGCTGTATGCAGATGTTGAAATTTGTCTGGGACAGTAGGATGGTGCAGTCCATGTTTTTAAAGGTACTATGTGCTTTTATAGTCTTTGGTTGTAATCTTCATAAAGAGGTGAATAGAAGTCTGTCATAGACCTCTTGAGTCTTGTACCAAGTTGCATACCGTTATGTTTCAGGTGATCTCTACAGGCAAATCCTGAAAATACTAATTTTGATTTGTTATTAAATTGGCTGGTTTATCTATGGGCAAGTCAGTTGCATTTGGAGTAATCCTTTGGATACTTAGGTCTCAGTTGCCATATTCAAAGGTCGACAGCCTATGGGTATGTGAATGCTTAGTAGTCTGTAAGGATAGATATTTCTGGAAATGTTGCTGGGTGTCTCGGTAGGGTTATTGAGAAATACGTTAGAGGAGGTAGGTAATATGATATCAGAAAGAGTGTTTCGTTTTTATTCTGGTGTGTAACCTACAGGGTTTACATTTTAAGTTTATACGTCATCCTTTATCATGGCCTTGTAAAAGTACAGAAAATGTACATTTCACACGACATGACACGTATTAAAGTACAGCATATACTGAATATATTCGTCATTAGCATGAAACTCAACTGAACATTCTCACTGAACGTTCTCTTTGGCATTATATGCACTAAAATGTTGTGAGGCGAATTTCCCTGGGGTGTGTTAAATACCTCCGATTCTGAGTTTTAAAGTAAAGAATTTGACACAGAATTGGCACTTTCGAATTCAACTTTTTTGGTTTTTACTCTATTTCAAGAGGTTTCATCTGTCAAAATATACCTTGAAAAAATTGCATGAAGTGTAATAATTACTGCACATCTCTTATTTCCAATCTCTGTACTAACTCCTTTTTGCAAAACTCGTTTTTGCATGGGGATCAGAACTTTGCCTGAATTTGTAACCAGGGACAAAAAGAGGAGAGTGAGAGGCTCAGTTACATCCTCACATATTATACAAAATATAAAAATAGTAGCTCACGTTTTTTTCTGGATCATCTACATCTTTATTAACCTGATTGGAGCATGTTCTTTGCCAATAAGAAACCCGTCCCTTCCTAGTACTGACTCGCAAGCCTAATTTTCGATTCCGTAACAGTTTATCAAATCGCAAAATTAGATTAATACATGCAGATGCGGGTCGCAGCTCTTAAAAGGGGTGGGATGGGTGCAGCGCGACGGGGAGGCGGAGGGAAATAGGGGGAGGTGGGAGCAGGGGGGATACATTAAATAATTTAAAAAAATTAAAATAATAAATTACCTAAACTCGCCGTGCGCCGTTCCTCCGTCGCATGGTGCAGGCACAAGCTCCATGCCTGCCTTGTGCCAATCCTGACGCTGCTCAAACTAGCATCAGGACTCGCTGAGAGCGCCCGGCCAGGGCGCTCCCAGGCAGACTAGGGAGCAGCCCGGCGACTGTGGGGCCCCACCCTTTTCAGAACAAAAGGATAATAAACATAGTTTATTTTTCTTTAGTTCTGAAAGGTTTGCAGGTTTTGCTGCTGGAGCGGGGAGGGTGGGCAACGCTCCCCTGCCCATATGGAGGAAAGCCCCTGAATACATGTCAAAAGGCTATTTAGTGGTCGCTAATGGCCTGATTCTCTGTTTACGACTGCTAAAACCTTTGGTACATGGGGCCCTATCTTCCAGTGGTTGATTGTTGATCCTAGTTTGGCTCCGTGGTTGTAACATTTGGTATACTTCGTATGGAATTAGGGGTGTAGTTCATGAGTTTTGCTTATTTTCTCTCTTGCAAGGCACATTAGATTCAATTGAGGGCATACCTTTTTGTCTGTAACACGTTGATAATCGTGGCCTTTGGGCAAGAAGATCCTTGTTTTACTTATAATTAATTGGACTCCAACAAATTCAATAGTATGGAACAAAAAACTTGCACATGTATCTTTACACTGATTACTGAAAAAACTATAGTTAAAAAAAATGAATATGTTTTTTTTTTGCTGTGATGCCATGGAAACAAAGGAAGTGCACGTGTAATGGCAGGATGCCGTCGAGGCACTGCTTTGCGATGCGTCTGAATAGTAATTAGTATTCTGATGTGCTCTGAGTGGCACAATATTACACTGTGCAAACGACCATGAAGTATTGAAACCATATGTTACTTACTGTAGGAATAACAAGCAGCGCTGTACACAGTAAATACGTGTACTGCATGATGCGATAATTGTTTGCCGATTGAAAACCATTGAAACAGGGCAAGCGGATTCAATTTAATCTGAAATGAGTCTGTCATTTTGTTCATGCACGCCTGGCAGGCGGCAGCGGGAGCAACCCTTTGAACTGAAATTGACTACCATGCTCATTTTTTTTGCATTGCAATGCCTGCTCAGGTATGCGTTTCTGCCTAGCTGGGGCTGTGGGTGATTTGTGAAAGATGCCGAAAGTATCTGACGACCACCTGCTTCTTCGGTCATAGATTAATAACACCTGATGAAGCATGAAAGCACGCTGTGGCCAGCTGCCTCGCTCCACACCAAAACTACATTGCAGCCTGCCAGCCCCCCAGTGTTACACTGATTAAAATACACCTCAACCGACACAAAGCAAATAGCACTACATGTTGCGGTCAATGGTCCAGTTACTTCAAAAAGCGGTTCCCATTTTAGCTCGGGAGTCATTTTGTTTGTTTTTCTCAGGAGATACCTAAATGACAGGGTCAAAGGGCATGAAGTCTACAGCATTTTGTTTGAGCGTTCTGTTACTTTTAAAATATTTTCACGTTAGACTGGATTCTTCGTGCATTTAGATTCACTGACAAATGTCAATCATGCGTGTAGTTACATTTATACAGTTACATGATTACTTTTTGAGATGTAAAGAAAGATGACCATTAATTTTGATTTGTTGTATTCTCAAAGTTTAATTACATGTTTATTTTTCTCTTCCTTGTGTTTGCTCACATCAAGGTGGTTATAACCGTTCTTGAATACTCACTCCGCTGTTTATTGTTATCCGGATATTTACATGAACGGCTGTCTCTGGAAACTCAGGTGGCTAAGGGGCACATGAATACTAATTTCAACTTGAAACACTCAAAATGGACCTGGTCCAATCCCAATTGTACTACGGGAATTATGTTGACCTGGCAGACTAAGAGAGACTATTGAATCGGTTTTAGCAGGTCCAACGCTCAGCAGTATGCTGGATTATGGGCAGATTAAAGCAAGATCGCATCCTTTCTACTCTTCATTAACTTCACTGGTTGTTCATTAAAAAGATCCATGTCTATCATTTATATCCCTTCCAAATTCGATTGCTAAATTCTTCGAGGGAGTCTTCATTCCGCAAATCGACGCTTGCACAATACAGCTTTTTAAAAAAAATTGTAGACAGTTGTGTGCTGGATCTCTTTGCTTGTGTTCTAACAGACTGTATTTACCAATTGCCAATTAACATTTAGGGAAATCGTTGTTTGCATAAAACACTTCGGGGCATATTTATACTCCGTTTGCGCCAAATTTGCGTCGTTTTTTTCGACGCAAATTCGGCGCAAAACTAACGCCATATTTATACTTTGGCGTTAGACGCGTCTAGCGCCAAAGTATGAGGAATGAGCGTCATTTTTTTGCGTGAACGCCTTCCTTGCGTTAATGACTGCGACGCAAATGCGTCGTATTTATACTCCCGGGCAAAAATCACGCTCGGGAGTGGGCGGGGCAAAAAACCCCGCATTTGCGCCTCTTTTTAACGCCTGGGTCAGGGCAGGCGTTAAGGGACCTGTGGGCTCAAAATTAGCCCAGAGGTGCCCTCCCCTGCCCCCAGGGATCCCCCCTGCCACCCTTGCCCACCCCAGGAGGACACCCAAGGATGGAGGGACCCATCCCAGGGACATTCAGGTAAGTTCAGGTAAGTATAATTTTTTTTTTTTTTTTTTTAAATTTGGGCATAGGGGGGCCTGATTTGTGCCCCCCTACATGCCACAATGCCCAATGACCATGCCCAGGGGACATAAGTCCCCTGGGCATGGCCATTGGGCAAGGGGGCATGACTCCTGTCTTTACTAAGACAGGAGTCATGTAAAGGGCGTCTGGGCGTCGTTAAAAATGGCGCAAATCGGGTGGAGGCGATTTTTTTGCCTCTACCTGACATGCCCCATTTTAAGACGCCCTAACGCCATTTTCCCCAACGCCGGCGCTGCCTGGTGTACGTGGTTATTTCCACGCACACCAGGCAGCGCCGGTCTGCTAGCGCCGGCTAACGCCATTCAATAAATACGGCGCCCGCATGGCGCTTCAGAATGGCGTTAGCCGGCGCTAATCTTTTTGGCGCAAAACTGCGATAGCGCAGTTTTGCGTCAAAAAGTATAAATATGGCCCTTCTTTTTTATTTCATGACGTAGCCCAATATGTGTTTCACAATATTCTACTGCCTTATCAAGTCATGCAAAATCCATTCATTTCTGTTTAAAAAATGTAAGTCTACTTTAGTTTTTCATCATTATTTCACAACAGTTTCAATGATTTCTTATCTCTTCTGTTTTTTGCTTGACAAATACTTTTGTAAATTTCCCTAGTGTACAGTGTACCTAGTGTCATTTCACTCATCTCAACATGATTGCGGTTAGTCCTAAAGTCATTTTATGATGTTGTGTACACTTATTGGTCAATATTAATATCAAACAATGAACTGTCAACTAAAAGAAATTCAATAAGAGTATTTGTCCCTCATAATCTTTTGAGTTGGTTGCTATTTGTGGAAAATCTGACAGGGCAAATGCACTGTGGGTGAAGAATGCTGGTCAGCTTCCGAAATTGCACGGCTGTGTTTACATATTTTCTAGGTACAATGTTGAGTACCTGACATACTTTCAACCTCAAAATACATCAGTTTACCATTTTCCTGCTAAAATCCCTCCACCATTGAGTGAATTATGTACCCATCTTCTACAACTCTCTAAAACTGTAAATGTTAGAAATAGGGTCTTTGGTTGGCAGTCAGGTTACCCCCTGTCCTAACGAGGATCCTCACTCTAGTCAGGGTAAAAGAAAATCACCCTCAGCTAACCCCCACTCACCCCCTTGGTAGCTTGGTACGAGCAGGCAGGCTTAACTTCAGAGTTCTAGGTGTAAAGTAATTGTACCAACACACACAGTAACTTTGTAAAAACACTACAAAATGACACAACACAGGTTTAGAAAAATACAAAATATTTATCTAAACAAAACAAAACCAAAACAACAAAAATCCGACACATACAAGTCAAGTTATTAATTTTAAAAGAAAAAGAGTCTTAAATCCTTTTGTAAACAGTTTAACATTGAAAAGGACCTGGGTAGCGTCAAAATAACACGCATTGGAGAGTGTGCGTCGAAAAAGTTAAGCAGTGTGTCAATTTCTCACCTGAAAGCGAAATCGTGCGTCATTTCTCCTTCTCTGGTCGGGTCAGCGTGCATCGATTTTCCTCTCTTCAGGAGAGCGATGCGTCGATCCGGGCAGCACTCGAGTCCGGGCAGGCATTGCGTTGTTTTTCCGCACCCAGCAAGGTTTGCGTCGAAAAGCCGACCGCACGGTATCCGAAAAACCGCGCAGTGTGGGTTGCGACTTATCAGCCTCCGCCAGCGGTGTTGTGCGTCGTTTCTCCAGCCACGTGCGTCGATCTTCCAGCGGCTCTGCAAGCGGATCGTCGATTTCAGCCGCGAAGCCAGCGGCGTGTCATTTCTCAGCCACGCTCAAGAGGTTGCATCGGAAACTTCCCCGCACAGCAGTCTGTGCTTGGATTTTCAATCTTGGTCTGCCAGCTTCACCTGTCAAGGCCCCAGGAACTGGATAGGGCACCACTTGGCAGGGAAGGAATCTCAGCAGTCCAGGTGCTGGCAGGAGAAGTCTTTGATGGCACTGAGACTTCAACAACAGTAGGCAAGCTCAGGACAAGCCCTTGGAGATTTCTTCACAAGTAGGAATGCACAACAATGTCCAGTCTTTGTCCCCTTTCACCAGGCAGAAGCAGCAACTGCAGGATAGCTCCACAAAGCACAGTCACAGGCAGGGCAGCACTTTTCCTCAGCTCTTCAGCTCTTCTTCAGGCAGAGGTTCCTCTTGATGTCCAGAAGTGATCTAAAGTCTGTGGTCTTGGGTGCCCTTCTTATACCCATTTAGGCCTTTGTATGTGAAATCCTGACTTGCCCAGGCCAGGCCCCAGATACACACCAGGGGGTTGGAGACTGCATTGTGTGAGGGCAGGCACAGCCCTTTCAGGTGTGAGTGACTACTCCTCCCCTCCCTCCTCGCACATATGGCTCATCAGGATATGCAGGCTACACCCCAGCTCCCTTTGTGTCACTGTATAGAGAGAGGTGCAAACAGCCCAACTGTCAACTGATCCAGACAGGTAATCCACAAATAGGCAGAGTCACAGAATGGTTTAAGGAAAAAATGCTCACTTTCTAAAAGTGGCATTTTCAAGCACACAATCTTAAAATCAACTTTACTAAAAGATGTATTTTTAAATTGTGAGCGCAGAGACCTCAAACTCCACATGTCTATCTGCTCCCAAAGGGAATCTACGCTTTAATCATATTTAAAGGCAGCCCCCATGTTAACCTATGAGAGGGAAAGGCCTTGCAACAGTGAAAACAGAATTTAGCAGTATTTCACTGTTAGGATAAATGAAAACACATTTCGGTGACAGAAAGTTCTGGAATCTGAGAGGAGCCACAAATTTCCACCCAGCGTTCCCCCAAGTCTCCAGATAAAAATGATACCTCACTTGTGTGGGTAGGTCTAGCGCCCACGAAATGAAATGGGCCAAAACACTATTTGGACACATCACATTTTTTCACAGAAAACAGAGGTGTTTTTTACAGTGCCTACCTGTGGATTTTGGCCTCTAGCTCAGCCGGCCCCAGGGGGGGGTAGAAATGGTCTAAAATAAATATGCCCTCACAACCCCCCCGGGGAGCGACCCTTGCCTACGTGGTCGCTCCCCTTGCGTGACATTGTCACAAAAAAAATCCCCGGTGCCTAGTTGTTTCTGCCCCCTTGGGGGCAGATTGACCGAAAATCGTCCGATCTGCCCCCAAGGGAGGCAGCAATGGTCTAAATACAATTTCCCCCCCAGGGGAGCAACCCTTGCCTAATGGGTCGCACCCTATCTCTAAAAAAACAAACATTTGTTAGCCCTGGTGCCTAGACGTTTCTGCCCCCCCGGGGGCAGATCGGCCTAATAACAATTGGCAGAAATGGCCTAAAATAAATTTGCCCCCCCAATCCCCGCCCCGGGAGCGACCCTTGCCTACGGGGTCGCTCCGCCTGCGTGACATTGGCACAAAAAAAAATCCCTGGTGCCTAGTGGTTTCTGCCCCCCTTTGGGGCAGATTGACCTAAAATTAGCCGATCTGCCCCCAAGGGGGGCAGAAATGGTCTAAATTCAATTTGCCCCACAGGGGATCGACCCTTGCCTAATGGGTCGCTCCCCATCTCTAAAAAAACAAACAAACAAAAAAAGAACACAAACATTTTTTTAGCCCTGGCGCCTAGAGGTTTCTGCCCCCCCTTGCCTAAGGGTTTGCTCCCCTTGCGTGAAATTCACGTAAAAATAAAACTCCCTGGTGTCAAGTGGTTTCTGTCCCCCTTGGGGGCAGATTGGCCTCATAAAAATAGGCCAATCTGTCCCCAAGGGGGGCAGAAATGGCCTAAATATAATTTGCCCCCTAGGGGAGCGACCCTTGCCTAAGGGGTCGCTCCCCACCTGTAAAAAAAACAAAGCAAAACAAACAAAAAAAAATGATCCCTGGGGCCTCGAGGTTAAAGGCCTTCCAAAAAAATCCCCCACCTAGGAGCGACCCTTGCCCAAGGGGTCGTTCCCTTATGCCAATTTCTAAAAAAAAAAAAAAAAAGAATCCCTGGTGTCTAGTGGGCGTTTCTAAAGCCGGATTGCTTGCAATCCGGCTTTTGAAACGCTCACAGAGACTTCAAAGGGAAGGAAATGCCTTTCCTTCCCTTTGAAGCCTCTCTGGCCTCCTCCACGTGAGCGAAAGAGAAATGCTTAGCATTTCTCTTTCCTCTGTGATTGTCAGCACACGATGCACGCTGACGTCACAGGGGGGGTGGGGGGTTGGGGTGGAAGGGGAAGGGCTTTCCCTTCCATCCACGACCGGGGGGGTGGGTGGGGAGCCCATGGGGGGAGCGCTAGCGCTCCCCCCAGTTCCCCGGTGCAGGACGAGGTGATCTCGTCCAAGGCACCCGGGAACTGGTGCCTTGGACGAGATCACCTCGTCCAAGGCACTGAAGCGGTTAAACCTCAATGATAAACCAGGAAGTAACAAAGGGAAACTCTTGTGCTCAATGAACATTGGGAATGTTACAGTACAAATGTATGTGGATTCAGGGTACCTATATACGATCATAAATAAAGAAGTACGGAAAGCCAAGTTTGGACGGAGATTGGGGGATGAGTTATTGGAACCTGACATACATCCTGAAGGGTTTTCCGGATTAAAAATAGATATGGTAGGAAATGGACCCTGGTGTTCAGGTTTAAAAATAGGGAATCCTGTAGAAATTGGTATATTGTTAAAAAGGGTCCCTTAGTGTTAGGAAGGTGTGGTAACGGTGCCTAGATAAAGTTCTAAATCCAACTAACCATGAACTTGTTATGGATGAAAGTAAAACCATTGGAACGGAAATGTAGAGAAAATTTCTCAGGGTGTTCAGTGGAAAGATAGCCAAGAGAAATGATTTTAAACATTTCATTGTTTTGAAAACTGATACCTGTCCCAAGGTACATAAAGATAGAAATATCCTGATACTACTCATTGAGGAGGTGGAAAAAGAATTGGAAAAATTAGTTAATGCTAACATTATAGAACCTATTGAATCCTCTGAGTGGATTTATCCAACAATAGCAGCAAGAAGTAGTAACAGAAAGAAAAGTTTATATATTTACCTGCGTTATTTGAATAACAATATTGAGGTGGATACATTTCCCTTTCTGAAAATTTCAGAGTTGTTAGCTTTAGTAAAATATGTGGGTCTCCACTTTCGACCTCTCAACAGCATACCAACGGTTTCAATTAAAATAGGAGAGTAAGATGTATACAGCCTATATCATCCCAACAGGGTGTTTCCAAAATAAAAGAATGCCATTCGGGTTGGCAGTGGCTGCTCTCATATTTCAAAGACTTATGCACCAACTGCTTGGGAAACACAAGAATGTAAGATGGTTCTAAGATGATATTTTGATATTTGGCAAAGACAGGCAGGACCCAGATAAGATACTGGTGGGTACTTTGGGTATCTTAGAAGGAACAGGATTAACTGTTGAGCATTCTAAATGCAAATTCGCTGTGCAGTCTGTGACCTATCTAGACCATGTCCTATGTGGACAGGGAGTGACTACTCTACCAACATTAGTGGAGGCTACCCAAAATACTCTACACCCCACGAACAAGGATTAGGTAAGGTCATTCTCTTGGCCTGTTTGAATTTTGCTCTAAATTCATGAAGGAGTTCTCCAATATGGTGTATAATAGAAGGCAAGTTTTAAAAAACAAGGTGCAATTTCAGTGGACTGAAGAATGCAAATGGGAGTTTGGGGGCACAAAGAAAGCTGTCGTAGAAGCACCTTTATTGAAATGCTTCGGCCCTGAGCTAGAGAATGTTATTACTGTGGATTCTAGCAATAAAGGGTTAAGAGGAAGTCTTTTCTCAAACAAATTTATAAGGCAAGGGAACCATAATTGCACACACTTCTCATGCTTTATAACCGGTGAGAGGAAAAGTCTATTTGTGTGAGGTACACAGTGCAGGGTACGCATTGACCACAAGCCTTTAGTGACTCTATTGACTATGGAAGGCTTGTTCACTGCATCCACTGGAACAGAGAAGATGTCTATGAGGTTGCAGGACTTCATATATAAAGTAGAATATGTACAAGGAAAACAAAATGTTCTGGCTGACTTTTTATCATGCATGCCAACAGGCATACAGGAATGTGATGAGAATGATTTGGATGAATTTCAGATTGCTTTAATTCATGATCAATGAGTGGCAAGATTGGAGGTAGTGGATAGGCAAATGGAATACCCTGTGATGCAGTTTTACAGCAATTCATAGGATTTGTGGAACAAGGTTGACCAAAAAATAAATGATTCCTAAAGAGCCAAAACATTTTTGGGAAATTAGGAGTGATGTATCCTTAATTTATGGGTTTGTACACAGAGGTGACAGAATTGTTCTACCAACCACAATGAGAAATAGTATTGTGAAACTGTGTTCTGAGGGCATTGAGGTATTGTGAGAACAAACAAAGTGTGAAAAAATGGTATTGGTGGCCAGGCATGGACATTTGTGTGGAAGGACTGGTGAGTACTTGCATTTGGTGTGCTAATCCAGATGAGTCATTTAGAAATTTGAAGCCAAATATGTATGAGCCAACTATTCCCAAGAGGACTTAGCACACGGTGGCCATTGATATAATGGGCCCAATTGGTAAACCATCAAAATATAGCACTCACTGTTGTGTTCTCAAGGTAGAATGTGATCGAAGTGGTGGAAAAGGTAGATTCTGTAGACGTTTTTTAATTTATTGACAAAGTGGTTATGGATGAAGGTTTACCTGTGAAAATTATTAGACAGTGATCTACAATTCATGTCTAGTTCAGCAAAGAATTAGGAAGGTGGGAGTAAAACATAGAACCACGTCTTTGTATAATCCTAGTAATGGAATGATCGCGAAGTTCAACAGAGCGTTGAGGAATTCAATACAACTGATGGTAAAGAATGGAGAAGTCATGTGAATTACAGGGCATTTCTCAAATAGACTTCTTTTTTACATACTGTATTACATTTGTACGGCAAAAAATGTAGAGAAAGACAAGGGGCAGTAACACTTATTCTTCTATTCTGTGCTCCCCCAAGTCGCTAGATAAAAATGGTACCTCACTTGTGTGGGTAGGTGCTAGCAACAGGAAAAGCAACATGGACACATCACATTTTTACATTGAAATCTGACGTGTTTTTTGGAAAGTGTCTTGCTGTGGATTTTGGTTTTTAGCTTAGCCGGCACCTAGGGAAACCTACCAAACCTGTGCATTTTTTAAAACTAGATACCTAGGGGAATCCAAGATGGGTGACTTGTGGGGCTCTCACCAGGTTCTGTTACCCAGAATCCTTTGTAAACCTCAAAATGTAGCAAAAAAAACACATTTCCCTCACATTTCGGTGCTGCAAAGTTCTGTAATCTGAGCAGAGCTACAAACTTCCTTCCACCAAGCAATTCCCCTAAGTGTCCTGACTTGGTACCTCACTTGTGTGGGTAGACCTAGTGCCCGCGACAGGAAATGCCCCAAAACACAACATGGACACATCAAATTTTTTCAAAGAAAACTGACCTGTTTTTTGCAAAGTGCCTAGCTGTGGATTTTGGCCTCTAGCTCATCCGGCACCTAGGAAAACCTAGCAAACCTATACATTTCTGAAAACTAGACACCCAGGGGAACCTAGGATGGGGTAACTTGTGGCACTCTCACCAGGTTCTTTTACCCAGAATACTTTGGAAACCTCAAAATTTAGCAACAAAAAAAAACACTTTTCCCTCACCTTCCGGAGCTGCAAAGTTCTGCAATCTGACAGGAGCCACAAACTTCGTTCCACCAAGCAACTCCCACAAGTGTCCCGACTTGGTACCTCACTTGTGTGGGTAGGCCTACTGCCCTCAACAGGAAGTGCCCCAAAACACAACATGGACACATCACATTTTCCCAAAGAAAACTGACCTGTTTTTTGCAAAGAGCCTAGCTGTGGATTTTGGCCTCTAGCTCATCCGGCACCTAGGAAAACCTAGCAAACCTATACATTTTTGAAAACTAGACACCTAGGGGAACCCTGGATGGGGTAACTTGTGGCACTCTCACCAGGCTCTGTTACCCAGAATCCTTTGCAAACCTCCAAATTTGACAAAGAATTTCCTCACATTTAGATGAAATAAAGTTCTAGAATCCGAGAGGAGCCACAAATTTCCATCCACCCAGCATTCCCCCATGTCTCCTGATAAAAATGGTACCTCAGTTGTGTGGGTAGGCCTAGAACCCATGTCAGGAATAGATCACACAACGGTCAATGTTAGTCCTTACATGAGGGCAACTGTTGACCCTGGGGTGATCCATTCCTCATGCAGACACTAGGTACAGGCCCTCAAGTGAGGTAGCGTTTTTATCAGGACAGGTGGGGAAACACTGGGTGGTAGGAATTTTGTGGATCCCAGCATATTCCTGTAGTTTGTCTGACAGAAATGCAGGAAACAATAGAGTTTTTTTTTTACTTTTCTCCTTTGCAGAACATTCTGGGTAGGAAAACTTTGGAGAATCCACACAATTCGCTCCTCTGTGGACTTCCCTGAGTGTCTAGTTTCCAGAAATGTCTGGGTTTGGTAGGTTTCCACATATAGCCACCGAGCCCAGGACCAACAATGCAGGTGCCTGCCTTACAAAACCAGTTTTTTTTGTGATAGATAATTTTGATGTCTCCACATTACGATTTGGGTGGTAGAATCTGGGGCTGAACTAAATTGGGGAGCTCCCAAGAGAGCACTCTCACTGTACTTGCCGCCGCATGCACCTGCTCTCTGGGTTGGGCTAACCGTTTATTGTCCAGCTGCACAGACTGTGCTTCCGAAGGGACAGCAGGACTGTCCTCATCACCTCCCTCAGAGTCACTGGAAGAGGAGTTATCAAATGGGACTCCTCCGACTGAAAGATCACTCTCAGAGTCTGCGCCATTGTCCTGTACCTCAGGTGCTGTCTCAGTATCTGCTGTCTCAGTCTCTGATCCTACGTCAGAGCTGTCCTCTATAACCTGAATTAGGCTCGAGCAGCAGTCATCCAATGAGACACCATCTCTGCTACTGGCCAAACTGTCAATGTAAAACACTAACCTAGGCAGACAGTCACAAAATTGGTGGTGATCGTGTGTGTGATGCATGTAACAGTAAAGGTCACCTTACCTTCGCTTCTTCCCTCAGTCAGCAAGTTCTCTCAAAACACTCAAAAAAACAAAAAAGACACACTATTACTTCACCTTGTCACATACCAATCGTCACAGTCCTTAGCGCCTCTGGCGCCCTGTCCAACAATCATTATTGGTGCTCCCATGACCTCTTCCTCTGATTCCCTCACTACCACCCACCAAAAGTGCCCTTCATCTCTCCATGGCCCCCTCCCACATACATTTCATTTGTATTATAGCACAGGTAATGGCTGGCTTTACTAATCCACTCAGCTATTCACATAAAATACAGGTTTGTTCTTTCCAGTAGGGATATAAACCTTCTGTGCTACTTTTATTGCATCACAACTGCCACCAAACAAAAGTCAGATCCTTTTCTAGCAGAAACATAATCACAAGAGTTACTTGACTTTTGAAACACACCAGTTGAAGTATGCGCATTTAAAGACGCAAGTTGCAAGAAATCTGGTGGCGTAAATATATATAACCGACATATATAAATATATATAAAATAAGGTCACTTTTATATGTGGGTGTTGTTTCCCTGGGTGCCGATGGCAGCCCCCAGGGAAACCATACACACATTGACAAAAGTCATCTCCAGAGAGATTATATATATCTATATATAGATGTACATATCTATCTATCAGAGATACTCAAAGTACGGCCCGGGGGCCGCATGCGGCCCTCCTGACATTTACATGTGCCCCCAGGTCAACAGCAGCACTGTGCTGCTGTTTATTCGACTCAGCACTGGCACTAAAAATTGTTAAATTAGCGGGCAAGTATTATTTGGAGTCTAATTGAAGTTAAAGAAAAGTAGTAACTAAGGTGTTCTGGAACTCTTAACTTTAGAAACACCTTCATTATTAAAGAAATCTTGCAGCAAAAATATAAAAGTATGATCTGTGTGAAATTCAAACAGTGCATTTAATTAACCTGCAGAACCATTTCACCTTAGTACACAACATTATATCAGAAGTATGTTTTAAAGTGATAGTTTTCAAAAATGAATTTAGAAACTTTCAACCCCTTCCATCCTACACACCATGATAACAATGTGAACTGTGAACTAAAAGGCAAGTCAGTTGTTACGTAAGCTCTTTGGGAGGGTTGGATTTCTACAAAACATGAACAACATTATAGTTTATTGAATCAGACACAGAAGGTTTTATACAGCATACATCCTGAAGACATATTTCAAGGTACCTATATGTGATGATGAAGAAAAAGGAAAAAAAGAGGTAAAGTGAAATAAAACATTTGCCTAGGATCACACAATATGGTTAAATAGAGAAGCCAAGATTTATACCCAAGTTTCTGGTTTCACATTGGGCAATTCAGACCCTAGATGTAAATGCTTCTCTTCCCCTACACACAATTTACCACTACCCCTCCCCACCCTACCCCCAGCCCTTCCGACCACCAACATGCTGGCAGCAATGCGGCCCTCAGTCACATCATTGACCAAACAGTGCGGCCTCTGGGAAAATATTTGTGAGTACCCATGCTATATATAGATACATATATATCTATACATAGATGTATCTATCTATCTATCTATCTATCTATCTATCTATCTATCTATCTATCTATCTATCTATCTATCTATCTACATAGATCTATCTATCTATCTATCTATCTATCTATCTATCTATCTATCTATCTATCTATCTATCTATCTATCTATCTATCTATCTATCTATCTATCTATCTATCTATATATATGTTTTAATAGCTGTATGGTTTCCCTGTGGGAGGCATGGTGGCCCCCAGGGAAACCATACAGCTTTAAAAAACAAATTGGGGTCACCACTGCTCACGGGCCACCCCCATCAAATTTTTTTTTTTTTTTTCATGTTTTAGTATTTTTTAACCCAGGGGTAAACATTTTTTTTTTATTGTGCCCCCGTGGCTCCCAAGAGGGATTTAAATGTTATAGAAATTCAAACCCCTCCCTGGTGTTGGCCACTGGTCATGTCCTGCACCAGGAAGGGTGTGCGAGCGTCGGCCAATAGCCGACACTCGTACGTATAGGATTAAAATCATACTGCACAGCAACACGGGCTGCTATGCAGTATGGCTTAAAGTCAATTTAAAAAAAAGCTCCATGCACTGTCAATCCAGTCTGTGCCCTAGTGCTTTGTTTTGATTTACTTTAAGTTGGCTTTGCCAGTGTGTATAGTAAACCTCCTTTTTGAAACCAAGGTGAGCCTGGATACAGATAGTTACCTGATAGAGGCACAAATGAAGCCAATGTCAGTCTTGCATTTATGGTAGCAGTGCCCCATCTGTACAATGTTATCTCCTACTGAGTTGACCCATCAAAGAGCCACATATTTTGCAATGCATTTGGGAAGTATCCTCCTTCTCCCGTGCTATCCTTTTGCACGTGACTGTAAGGGAGTTTACCTAATGAATGCAGTTACCAAACATTTTGTGATGCAGATCTTGTATGTATATATTTAGGGTGTCCATTTCTGTGGAGGACACCCTCCTAGGTTTTGTGTAAGTATGGCATGGCCACATTTGTGCTATGTTCCAGGTGAACTATTAGTGCAGAGTACTAGTCACAAGTGAGGACAATTATTCATCCGCTTATGGTGCCAGAGGCAAGGCAGGTGTTCTTACAGTGAGTTGTCTATGCCAATGTTTGCAATTACTTTTTGGTACTTTCTGATAGAGCACCACTTGTGCCTATGCCCTTTTACCCCATTAGTGCCACAATGCAAATGAGAAGCACATTGTGTTTACCCTCAACCCAAATGAACTGTATGTTACTATTTGTCCTTTAGTGAAGCCATAGTTCGGGCTCAGTCAATGTGGTGTTGTTTCCTACTGTCATTGAGTCCTCTTTTCTATTTGGTAGAAGTTAAATCCTTTAAAAACACATTTTTTATTAAAGTATCTATAAATAATGTACGGGTGGACTTCTTATTGCGTATATATCCGTGTACAGAGTCAGCTATGGGTGTCTGCGCGTACATGCATGTGTAAGATTGTGAACACGCACAGTGTCAACTTCTGTGTGCACAAGTGCCAACATGCTAACATACTATATGTGCACTCTCCATTCTTACCACATTTTGCGTGTGTGTACCCATGTGCAACCTGCCTGCTGTGCAACATGTGTAAAAAACATTGACAAAGCCATTAGGTCACACATAGGCAAAACCTAGTGGCTTTGCCAATGCTTGTTTTTGCAGGTGATTTCCATACATTTTGCTGCTTTACATGGGACCAGTGGAACTAGGGGTATAGCTTCAGAGAGGGTGCTTGGGTGTTACACCCACCCCCCTAAAAATGTATTCTGCAGCAAATAGTTGGGTACAGGTCCTTTCGGTGAGGTTTGGTTAGGTGTCTGTCGAATTTCATCCTGGATTATTAAAAGTGCACACTAACAAAACTTACTAAAACTTGGTTAGTTTGAAAAATAATCATGTCCAATGACCATTAAGCCCCCCTCATGTCCTGCTTCTCATGTAATGTATTTGTAAAGACATGCACGCGAGATTGTTGGGAAATCTGAAGCTCACCCCCCTCTCCCTCTAAGTGGAACCACATGGTATAGACTAAAGTGGACCACATCTTTACACGTTCTGATTCCAAATTTTAAAAATGAACAGTCAAAATCTACCCACAGCGGCCAAATTCAGACTGGAACATAAAGTATGGTCTAGTGATTCTTTCCTGTAAGAAGATAGCCTGCGGACCAAGCAATTATGGAAGGAAGATCACTTTGCTCTAAATCCCTGTATGGGAGACAAAAAGAGTCATGACCTAATTATTTCATGCCTAGTGGGCTTTGTAAGTGCTGCGTGCAAATAATCTTGTACATAAGAAAATAGAAAAGAAAGTGAACATTACATACACACAACCGGCACAATTCCCGTATCTATATACGAGCTTCAGTTGCTTATTAACTGCAGTCTTGAAATACCCAGCTGAATGTTAAGCATTTCCAATGCTCCTTGGTGAGTGTTTCATTCAAACATTCTGCCATGGCTTGTCATGCTATTTTACTTCAGGTGCGATCACCTCCCGGTGTTTAATGAGCCACCTCCACTTGCACCTCTTGGATGGTATCAGTATTTCAAAAAGGCTGCTTTTACTTTACTCGAACAAATTCCAGGCTTATCCTGTGTAAAAGAAAGAGGGGAAGGGAATAACACGTGTGAAGGCATTGGCGGCACCCAAGAAGACCAGGCATCTGTATTTGGAAAAATGTATTTATTGACCCCAAATTGCATTTCCAAGGGCTTGATTCAAATACCTTATCATTTGATTCCTGTAGTGTTCACACACAAAATATTAATTAATTAATTAAAAATTACCACCTATCCATAAGGGAGAGTGTTTGCTCCACTTTTACTAATTTTCCATCTTCATGTTTTTCCTCTCAGGGTTATACCATTAAGTCTTAGCATCAACTAGTAACTGAGGGCCCGATTAAAAGAGAGGCTCCGCAGTCATGACAGAACTTCCAGACTAGTTTTGGGACCTCCGCAATGGCATGACTAATGCGCATCCGCTATGAGTGTGGAGGCTGTTTGTGAATCAGGCCCTCTTTATTTGCAATGATTTTAACTAGGATAATTAAATTCCACCCTTCTTAGTTCTTCTCAATGTTCAGATGCTCTCGGCCAAATTTCTGTCTCTAAACACATCACTCTCTGCAGAGCAACGGTTTACCCAGAGTGTATTTACATCAATAGTATAAGGTAGCTATGGGTGAGATGTAATAATGGGCCAGATGTAGCAATATTGCAAATTGCGAGTTGCAATTTGCGAGTCCAAGCGACTCGCAAATTGCAACTCGCAATTTGCAATGCAGAACGGTGTCTCAGACACCGTCTGCGAGTCGCTATGGGGTCGCAAAGACCCACCTCATTAATATTAATGAGGTGGGTCGCAAATTGCGGCCCCATAGCGACTATGGGCACTCGCTAACATGGAGGCCTGCTGTAGTCAGCAGACCTCCATGTTCGTGACTGCTTTATCAATAAAGCAGTTTATTTTTTTAAGTGTAGCCCGTTTTCCTTAAAGGAAAACGAGCTGCACTTAAAAAAAAATCCGAAACCTTTAGTTTAGGAATGTTTTCAGGGTAGGTAGTGGTCCCTTGGACCACTACCTGCCCTGAAAAAATATTTTGTGGTCCATTCACAAAGGGGAAGGGGTCCCATGGGGACCCCTTCCAATTTGCGAGTGGGTTACCATCCACTTCAAGTGGATGGTAACTGCGACTCCATTTGCGACCGCATACGCGGTCGCAAATGGAATTGCATACCACTGCGAATCGCAAATAGGAAGGGAACACCCCTTCCTATTTGCGATTCGGAAATGCATTTTGCGAGTCGGCCCCGACTCGCAAAATGCATTTCTGCATTGGAAACTCCGGTTTGCGACTCGCAAACGGCAATTTTTGCCGTTTGCGAGTCGCAAACAGTTTCCTGCATCTGGCCCAATATTAGGAATACATATTTCTCAATTTTGATTGTCTCAGAATCGCAATTAGCAAATTGGTATTCTTAATGTAGAAAACGTATTTGAGTTTCATTAATGATTCCTAGTGGGTCGCAAATCGACCTACCTCATGCATATTAATGATGATGTAGGTCGCAATTTGTAACTTATTAGGAATCACAGCCATCATAGGGTTGATGGCCTGCTGAAGTCAGCGCATAACCATTAAATGCAGCACATTTTCCTTAAAAGAAAAGGAAATAAAAAATAAAACTATTAAGTTTCTTTTTTAAGAGTAGGTAGTGATCCGTGGGACTCTGTCTGCTCTTAAAAATATTATTATTTACATTCACAAAGGTCCTACAGAGAATGGGTTGCCATCAGTTTTAAACTAGTGGTAAAGTATTACTGTTTTGCAAACGAAATTCGTTTGCAAAACAGTAATATATACCATACGGATTCAGTATTTGGAAAGGAGACCCTAAACACGACCCTTCCAAATACTGAATCGCAGATGCAAAATGCAATTGGGTAACAAGCTTTTGAATGGCAATTTGCATTTTGTACATTAGAAAAAGCATTTTTCCAGTTGCAAACAGGCTGGTTCTGAGAATCGGGCTATTTGCGACCAGAAAAATGCTTTGTACATCTGTCCCCATCTATCTATCTTCTGTTTTTACCAGTACACCTTTAATCAAGGAGTAGATCTTTTTTGCATTATAAATAAAAAGGATTTCTTCATTTCTAACACCTAAGGAAAAACTTACATCTGTTTTCAGTCTATGTTCCCCAACAGAATACACATATTGATTGCTAAGACAGGCAGCAAGAATATGGTTTGTAGTTCCCTCAGACGTCTGTACACGTAGAGCCTAACTGTTATATATTACATAACCATTGAGATCACTTTAACCTTAAGAACCTTGAAAGTCTTGGATCAATCATGCCTTGCAAATTTCAAATACAAATGGATCAACCCATCAATTACTACACCTACTACATTTCCAAATTTCTCAGTAAGGTAGATGATAGAGACTTGCAGCCGCAGATTGTTCACCTTTTGAATATTCCTCAGGCGTCAGACTGGATCTGGAAAAGTTTTAGCAGTACCTCTGTGAGCCGGCAGGTGGCTTGTGCAGCTCCGCACTGATGTTGTTCCACTAATGATGCGTGGCCCTAAGTAGGCACCACTCCTGTGTGCTGATTCAGTTCCTTTCTTTCCATGTCATCAGACACTGACACAGAATTCCGTCTTGTCTCTTTGAGGCTCCTTTTACCTCTTTAAAATTGAAAAATAGTATGCAAGGGAAATATCACATCCCAAAATCGCAGGTTTTGAAACTTGTAGAGACTATCGCAAACAAAAGTCAGTAACAGTCCCTCCTCAGGTTTGCCTGTGGTTCTTGGGATTGAGTAATAATTCTGTGAACTGCAGTGATTATGGTTTGATGAACCTGAAGACCTTTGAGGCAGCAAGATGAACCTCTACATCGGCAAGTACCGGAAGACTCTGCGACGGAAGAGCTCCAAGTCCATAGTTCAATCTAGCTACCATTCTGGAACCAGAAGTCCAATTCAGTGGTGGTTTTGATTTCAACAAAAGTCGTTGGGTAAGTTGAAGAAAAAACATACAAAATCTAACTGAGGCTCAGACGCTTCCTCCACTTTCACTCTCCTGGGATGGCATGGGGGCATGCATTACTTCTCAGTCTTGCTCCCAAAGTCGATAGACATTGGAACCTGTCCCACAACTTTTTTCCAGGGTAACCCAAGTTTCCAGGGCCATTTCCCATGCCAAAACAAATAAAAGAGTTCCACGATGACGTGCTTGACTGTTTGGATCTTTGCTGACTCCTTCTGGCCTGCTTCAGACCCCATGGAGCCAAGAGGCCCTCCATCTGGACTATCACTGGTGAGCACACCATCTATACTGGTTGGACCCTCCAAGCCTACATGGGGCTGCCTTGGCTCCAGTTCAGACTCCACCCCCACTGCTGAGGTTCACGCTGGATCCCAGAACTTCAACACCCCCGCTGAGTCCATCAACATCAGGAGAGGGAGTACCTGTTGTATTCTCTGTACCTATTGTTGACCTCGACCGAGGCAACACCAGACTGCTGTTGAGGCAGCACTTCCTCCACCCAAGCCTTCACAAGAGGGAACACATACTCTGCATTCCATGTTTGGCACAGATTCATATTAAGATTACAACACAGCCAGCAATATCATGAGAAAAACTGGTATGACAAGTTATAAGAGGATAGTGGCCTTGACACCTCCCTTGAGTCTGGGCTCTTCTAACCCCCTGGTTCTGCCACTGAGTGCTTTTTACATCTTGGCCATGTATAGGTCCTTAACCACCAGCTCCCCACCATGGAGGCTAAGACTAATGTTATTATGGAACTCTTTCAACCAGGGCAAACCTCCACTGACTCCCTCTTTCCTTTTAAAGAGGCCCTTGCAGACACTTTGTTAGTGGTATGGGCCAAACCTTGGTCTGCCACCCCCCCAGTCAAATGCCAAATTGCACAATACCACTGCCCTGCCCGATATTTTTATTTCAGCACCCTTCACCTGAAAGCTTGGTGGTGCAGGTATCTGCCAACAAATTAACCCCAACACATTCTGTCCTACTCTCCCG
Organism: Pleurodeles waltl; assembly: GCF_031143425.1. Lineage (NCBI taxonomy): Eukaryota > Metazoa > Chordata > Amphibia > Caudata > Salamandridae > Pleurodeles > Pleurodeles waltl. Next base: position 518,333,033 of record NC_090450.1, on the reverse strand, counting down.
ATAGGAGGTCCAAACAGGTGGAGACTTTCAGAAAATGGGTCTCCTTGTCCACCAGCTTGGCTCTATGATCTGTGAATGCCAGCTGCCTGCTGTGGCCCTATTCCAACATCTTTTGGGATTTGGTGGCTCAAGACCTCTCAGGTGTTCCTGAAGATTTCTCGCCTGTCCTCATCCAGGCTACAGAGGGCGGTTGTGATGAGTCCAAGTTTGCAATTTGTTGTGGCTTGGACACCACTGATTCCATTTGGTGGGCCATTGGCACCAGTGTCATCATTCACTATTATGCTTGGCTGCAGTCCATCAGTTTTTCAAGTGATATCCATCCTATTTGATGGGACTCCCTTGCTTGAGGACAAAGAAGACTCCACTTTTGAGCTGTTCAAGGAGAGCAGGGCCATGGCACCCTTCCTGGTTTTATATGCCCCACCTCATAAGCTGCATCATCCTTTCACGGCTTTGGTAGAGGTACACCATACTGACAGTCAATCTAACCTCCACAAGGCACACAGAAGTTTTGCAGTCAAGGGTATGGTGCCCACCACCCCCCTGGTTAAGGTCAAGGGGCTGCTGAGTCCACTACCCTTTACAGCCCCACATATCAAGCCCCTTTAGTAAGTTTTTAGTGGAGCACAGCCGCCCATTGGTAGGCAGAATTTGATGATTCATGCCAATTTGGCAGGACATATCATCAGAAAGGTGGGTCTTGCAAATTGTTCAGCAGAGATTTGTCCTACATTTCATTTTCTCACCACTGTGCCTTCCACAGTCCCTCCAGTGACTGATGAAGGGCCACATCTCCATTTTACGGCAGGAAGTGGAGTTCCTTTTGGCCAAAGGGACTATCAAGAGGGTGCCCATACCAGAAGTAGCATGTGGTTCTTAGTCCAGTGACTTCTTTTTGCCCAAAAAGGATGGAAGCCTTTGTTCTATCTTATACCTGTGCTCTCTCAGTGCCTTCCTCCAGAAGGAGAAATTATAAGTGCTCACACTAGCCCAGGCCTTGTCTGTCCTCGACCCTGGAGACCGGATCATGGCTTTGAGCAGAATGCCTATTTCCATTTACCCATCCCGCTGGCTCATCAGCACAACCTGCTCTCTGCTGTAGGACAGGCGCATTTTCAGTTCACTGTAGACTCATCAGTGCCCTTCGGGTATTCACAAAATAAATTGTTATAGCAGCAGCCCACTTCTGTAGGTCAGAAGATGCTTAACTTGAAGACTGGCTGTTGAAGGCATGCTCGCCACATGCAGTCATCAAACACCTTGAGATTGTGGGAAAACTCTTGTCATCTTTAGGTTTTGATTTCATTCCGTCCTTCTGCAAAAACAAATCCAAGATATTCAGGGTAAGATCCCAGTCTTTCAGCCTCAGTCCTGGATTTCAGTGATTTTGGCAACTCTAAGGCTGATGCCCTGTTGCATGCTGCTAGTCAAGCAAACAAGGCATATGCGGGCTGTGCAGTGTGATCTGAAATCTCAGTTGGCCCAACATCAATGGGGGCCTCTCCAATAATGTTCAGATGTCAAAGGACACTGCAAAAGCTCTGCAGTGGTGGTTACTCGACCTAGGTTAGGTCAGCAACAGACCCCTCTCCCTCCCTACACGGAGCGACAGTGGTGACCAATGCATCTGTTTTGAGTTGGGATGGCCATCTGAGAGAGGTGGGGATCAGGGGGCTCTGGTCTCCGGTGTAGTCACAGACAGTGTATAAGGAGGCCCTGTTGCTCTGGAAATGGCAGGACCACCAGTGTATTTTCCTGGTGGTGAGCCACCTGGCAGGATCATTGAATGTTAGAGTGGACAAGCTCAACCGTCGGCAGTTAGTAGACCATAAGAGGCAGTTACATCTGCAGGTGGTGCAAGGTCTTTTCTGTGAATGGGGAGAACCTTTGCTTGATCTGTTCACCACCTGTGTTAGCACTTCTACACGTTTAGGTTTTCAAGGTGTCTTGAACTCCACGATGTGTTTCACCTCAAGTTGAACTTGGGACTTCTGTATGCCTTTCTGCGGATACCACTCCTGTTCCAAGTTCTCAAAAAGATCAGGACCGACTAGGCTCAGGTCATGCTAGTGTCTCCAGATTGGGTATGGAATGTATGGTATCCAGAAATCCTGGGCTTGAGGATCTGTCCCCTGATAAGGCTGTCCCTCTGGGATGATCTGCTGTCACAGCAGTGGGGCAGGGATTTGCACCCAAGTCTTCACAATATCCAACTTCATGCTTGGAGATTGAGCAGCAATAGTTGACCATCTTTTACCTTCCTCCAGAGGTGGTGGCAGACAGAAACTAAATACACCTGTTGTTACCACAAATTTGTGGCTTTTGATGGGGCTTGGCAGATAGACCCCCTCTAAGAAAAGTTATCTGACGTTTTGTGATTTGTTATGTCCCTAGCCTGGTAAGGCTTTGCTCTGCGCAGAAATAAAGTGTACCTTTCGCCTCTTTCAACCTTTTTGCCTTTGCTGGATCAGCTCTTATTGTTTAAGTCTCCAGTAATTGTGCTTTTTTAAAATGTTTACAACAGTTGTTTCATCCCTCTTCCTTTTTCACGCTAAATTAGTACTTCATCTTGGTCCTTACATTCTAAAGTGCACTCTGTGCCACTTCACAACTGCTCCTTGTGACTTTTCACCCTCAAAACAGTGTTCCTCATTGCCATAAGATTAGTGTGTGAGTGAGCTTCAAGCTCTTTGTGCCAATCGGCTGTACACCCGCTTCTCTCAAACAAGCTAGTTTTGCGGACACAGGCTTCTTTCTTGTAAAAAGTTGTGATGCCATTCCACGTCAGTCAGAATATTACCTTGCCAGGATTCCATGCTCCACTTCTCCTTTCTAAGGAGGAGGAGAGACTCCATTGGTTAGACTCCATTGGATGGACTCCAAGAAAGTGCTGAGCTTTTATGATGGCCATACCAAAGAACACTCAGTTCCTTTTGGGGTTCTCTAGAGGAAAAAAGAAAGCTATGCAGAAGAGAACCATCTGCCACTGGATCGTGCTCTGCATTAAGATCTGCTACACATCGACTGAACAGCAGCCTACGGATGGACTGTGTGCTCATTCTACCAGGAACAAAGCAGTTACCACTGCATTGGCATGCGGAATCCCTGTCCTGGACATTTGCCTGGCAGATATGTGGGCGTCCCTCAAAATGTTAATGAAGCACTATTTTCGAGACAGTCAGGCTCTTCCGAGAAGGGTATTTTGCCTGCTCAGGTCCGCAGAACTTTCTAGTTTAAGTCTAACCTCACACCCACCTCCAAATAGGTACTTCTTTGGTATCTATTCAAAAGGTGAGAAAGAGTTTGTAACACAAAGAGCATTACCAAAGGTGAGTAACTAGTTCTTCTGTACCATTATTATAAAAGATTATTTCTAAATAGGTGTAAAATATAATTTCCTCAAATCTATTATCATTCAGTGGCCATGTAAATCTAGACACACCGGTACACTCAGTTACTGTATGCTGTATATGACTATGGTGTTATAAGTGATGCCATCAATGATGTCATGAATTATGTAATGTAACATGTCATGTGTAATGCAATATGTGAGATCATGAGCTGTGCATGGTGGGGGTGCAAGTCACAGTTATTTCAGTAAACCATAATTGCAAGTTTCAGTGGCATTTTGTTTTTTAAACATTAATTTTTATCTCATTTCAAAACCTAACTAGAATGTCACTTTATATATATTTATTTATTTTACTGAGTGGCAGTCACCACTGTGTGGTTATAGTTAGGACTAGGCTTCCATGGGAAATTGATTTTTTGGCTTGATAACAAGTTTGGCATTGTTTGACAAATGTTAACAAAACTTTACAAAAAAGGTTCATCCACCTCAGCTCCATCCAGGAAGGTTTCAGGGTGTTCAGTCAAGCCTGGACCAAAAAAAGGTAGGACCCACAACACATTTTTCCCATGCACTTCCCCATGGAACAAAGGAAAGAGCTACAGCCAAAAACAGCTAAACATAATTATACCTAATTTGGCAGAAAGGTAGCTCTTTACCCAGAAAGCTTTCGTTTTGTGATTTAGTTTAACTCTGTTTGATATGTTTTAATAAATTAAGGTTCAACGTCTAAAGATATCTAGTGACCTGATATTTCCAAGTTACTCCTGCTATTCTCCTGTGGGTCTGCGAGGGGAAAAAAGTGATCTGATTTGCTGGTGTAGTGGGAGTACTGCTAGACCCACAATTTGGATGGCCACAGGGAGCAAAATGTTGTGGTTGCCATAACAGGACATGGGCACTCGGTCCTGAGTCCAGAAAATGTTATTAAAAAGGAATACAAGGGGGAAGGATAGGTGTACGCTGACCCCTTAACCCTTGTGGAGGATCCTAGAGGTACAACCCTGGGACCAAAATTTAAAATAAACAAATAAGTAAATAAAAAAATAAAAAAAATGTCGATTCAGTCTGGCAGAACTGAGTGTGAGCCCCATGTGGCAAGTGGGAATCCCACAGGATGGGAAAAGGCCAGTCCCTCACCAAGCTGTACTACGCCCAGCCTTCACTCTGCTGAAGGCCATTCATAACGAGGAGGTCAGCTGCTTTTAGTGAGTGGGAATGGTATGACTTAACGTACTTTACATCCAAAAAAGCTTGGAAATGTGGCTGTGCACAGTGGGGAATTGGCCACCCGCGGGACGTTAGATGCAGGGCCTAACTGAAGGGCAGGCCCGGGGACAAACCCTACACCATTCACCGCGGACACTCTCAGTGGGTTCATTAATCCTAGTTCTTCCTCAGGCCTGCAACTCTTTAACTGATGGTCCAAAACAAGAAAAAATGACATCAGACCGTCACCCTCAATAGTGCGGATGATCTAATGTGCATTGACTGATGCATCCATATAAGTTGGGCTTGCATTAAAAAAATTCTGCTGCCAGAGCCAGAAGCGACTCAGCTGCAGAAACATGGTAGTATCCCTCACTTGAAATAGAGTGAGGGAATCAGGAATATCACTGACAAGGTTTTCCCCCATTTTGGTGGTGTAGTACCCTGTCTACTAATCTGCAAATAAGCCTCTTCGTCTAAAATAAAATGAAGCATTTTGCTAAAATAAGCAACAGAGTTTTTTTTTTTTTAGCTTTCTGAATGAGTGTTTTAAACACAGTGCACCTCTAGGCGTGCCAATTCTGCCCGTTAAATATTTTTCTTTTCATTCATATTGGCTTTTTATACATAACTCATACTTTGTAAGGATTCAGGGGTCTCATCTGTGAGACCAAGTGCTCGTGTCTTTAGATTTTTTTAAATAACTTTTTAAACATATTTTAATTTAGGTGTAAACCAAGCTTTCTTTTCACTCAGGTGCAGACCTCTCCTTAGTTGTACATAGTAACATTGTAAGTGGCTTCAGTTCATCTAGCTTTTTTACCAGTGTAATTGATTTTTTAAAGGTTCCCTAATGTCAGATTTGTGTATGTTCAATAACCTTTCTTAATGATCAGCACACAACTTTGATTTACTGCTGTAAAGAGGTTTGAAACATGAACTCTCCAGGACTTGACCAGTCAACATTAAGGGATGACGTTAATATGGAGGAAAGTACTGTCAACAGGCTGGTGGTACTTTTCTCCATATTAAGACATTGACAGTTTGGCTAAAGCCAAACTGCCAATGTACCACACCGACCGCCACAGCAGTAACGACCCGTGACCTGGAGACTTCAGTCTCCTGCCTGGCGGCTGTCACTTGCCCGCCTGCTGGATTATGACCCCACCTACCGCCATGGTTTTTGTGGCAACCTTACCGCCACGAAAACCATGGCGGTGGGCACTATCAGTGACAGGGAATACCTTCCCTGTCACTGATAGGATTCTTCCCCGCCCCCCTCCCAGATGGCCCCTCCACCCCCTTCCTCTCCAGACCCCCACCACTACATACACGCACCTTCATTCACACACGAACACACGCTTGCACACACTCATTCCCACATTCATCCATGCATGCATACATCCATTCACACACACACACATCCACAAACACTCACACACATACAAGCACACATGCATTCACACTACACAACATACACGCACTCACACATCCATACATGCACACACGTACAACACGCAACACCCCCCCGCATACACGCACACACAGACATACACACACACCCACCACCCCCCACCTTCCTCCCCTGTCGGAGCACCCGACTTACCTGTTGTCGAGTGTCCTCCGGCAGGAGACGGGACGGGGCGGTGCTGCCAGCAGTAGTGTCTGCCAGCAACAGCATCTGCCAGCAGAACACTGCAAGGCTGTATCATGGGTCATGATACGGTCTGCAGCGGTCTGCTGGTGTGGCGCTGGTGCTGGCAGCAGGGCCACCTTACCGCCATCCGCCAGCATGGCCACAGCCGGATTTCCACCATCCTTCTTGTGGAAATCCGGCTGTGGTCATAAAAGGGCGGACCATATATAACCATTGTTCCCTCTCACTTTCTTGTAGCTTTGTCCAGTCTATAAATGTCATTATTCAGAGAGACAGCCAAACAGCCTTCTGGTTTACACCTTTACGCAGCTTTAACAGCCATGTGCTATTGTGAGTGACTAGGAGAGAGAAGAAGTGAATAAGTGGCTCCAAGATGAAGAGTACTAATAGACATTTTTGTGGCATTCCTTCCATCCATTAGTAAAGAAACACTTATTAATTGTATTTTTTTCATTTCGATTTTTTAGAACCCTGACATTATCACAGGGGATGTTTACATAGGATGTGAAAAAAAATGTAAACATTTGTAGATCACATTCAATAGTTTTGTTGACAATTATAGTGCATATCCAAAAGCTCAAAAAGAACGCTATTGATTCACATCAGTTAGACAAATTTTCCACTTAATATGTGCAAGACACTGTAACAGAGAGGAGGAGTATCCAGTGTAGTGTTAGCATTTGTTGACGGAGGCTTCCTTACAGGGTGAGGAAAAAAGATTCAATTTATGGGCGACTCTAAGGTTTTTGCTATGTGGTTATCTCAAACAGTTAATGAAAAGGGTTGGTAAGCTCCATGTATCTTCTGCTGCCTCAACCAAAACTACTACCAGACCAACACAAGGGAAAACTGTAATGATGAGTTCTGATGCCAGTGAGTCGCGGCCGGACCTTCCTTATCAGATGTGTTCTCTGTGCAAGTTCTGTGGGACCAGGAGTGGAAAGTAAAAAAACAAATAGGCTTGAAAAAAGTTACTGCTAGGGCTTTCAAATTTGGCAAACAACCTACCCATGGAGTAGAGGCTCTTAGGCTTTCATTGGATTAATATCAGAGCCCCAAAATGCTTTGTACTAGAGACTCAGCAATGTTTTCTCATAGCTGGATAATGAAGCACCAGCCTTTGCACTGCTAAATGTAATTTTCAGAGGCTGATCAGTGGAAGAGCTTTTGCACTGATTACAAACTACATTTTTATCAGGTGTATCTTGCAAATACTAGAGCGAAACTGACATAGTATCAGCACACATTTATTCATCAATGGTGCAGAGAAGTTCATCTCTTCTCATGGCTAATTAACCATATCTATACTGAGTCTTCAGCAAGCATGTGGACATATTGCTCATCGAAAGTGTGACAGCAAATGTTGCAGATTCAACCAGAGCTGTCAGTTCCCTAGTAAAATAGACATTGTTCTCAGGTAGGTTTGTGATCTCAGGTTATGAAAGTTAAGCTTGTGACTTCATGTTGTGGAAGTTTCATACAGTTTCAGAAGCTTGTTACTCCATGTTGTTTAGAGAATTATGGACGATGTGTACAAAACTAAGGCATTGCAATTTCCAAATAGCGAATTTGTAAAAATTGCTATTAAGGAATCACAAAATGAGATGTATATAACAGTGGCTCCCACTAATAGGGATTTCTACAAGTTCACAATCACAATTAGGAAATAGGAATTTTGGAAATTGCAAAATTGTGATTATCTAATAGGAAATGTAAAATTAGGAAAAGTCATTTTACTTTAGGTTTGGGTTGCAAATGCAGCCCTGCCTTCACGTCTGTCACCCACCCAACACCCTCCCATGGCACAGCGAAGCACAGAATGTTCCCTTCTGCCAGCACACTGACTCTGCTTTTCTTTCAACCGTATCTACCTTACTCCCACTCCAATTTACCACCATCTGATAAATCAAAGTGGATGTGTCCTCAAAATAGGGACACCACATCTGGATTTGGACCTGGTAATGCTGGCCCTGGATGTTATTCCCTATTCTGGGGGGATATATTCTTCATAGACAGATTTATGTGGAAGGATACTGACCAGGAAATGTTATTGCTGTTGACTTGGTATCCCAACACATATATCCACCCACCTCATCTGGGCGTAATGTCGAAAATAGGTGATCGTATTTAACAGCTTACATTTTTTGATGTTGTAATTCATAGGGCCCCTATAATAAGGGTAGAGGCTTTCCAGAACCATGCAAGAGATTTCTTGACAGACATGGAGTGCCTGACAAACTGTTTCACTATAGTGTGGAGAACCTGGGCAAAGCATGGGGCATACAAAGTCTTAACAAGCTTTATGGTAGTATTCACATTGGAGCCGTTGTCAGTCACCCCAATTCCAAGCTGTAGTTGTTGTAAGTTACTTACCATGGCACCAACTACTCAACTATCTCTCATTGGTTAATCTCCATTAGTATTTGCAATCCATTCTGAGAATGTATACAATAGCTTGTTGATGAATAACTGGTGCTTGACCAAACCACAATGCATTACTAGTCCAAGGGCCCGATTTAATTTTTGGTGAATGGAGTAATCTCTGTTGGTCTAGAGTAGGACTTACCATCTGCCAGGTCGAGACTAATCCTCCCACCAAATTTGGAAATGACCGTCAGGAGCCACCGTCGCAGTTGTTCCTGTCAGTGCTGGTTTCAGTTTGGTGCATGGCTCCATCAACATGGCGGAGCCCTGCACCAAACTGTCTCTATATTGCATTAAAACTGAAAATCCAGAATCAGGATTTTCTGTTTGTAAATAAAAAATAAAGGCCCATATTTATACTTTTTGCTGCAAAACTGCAGTACGGGTGAAGGTGATTTTGTGTCAAAAAATGATGCTAGGCTTGTTAGAGGCAGAAAAAAATGCCTAGTGTCATTTCCTGATGCAAAACCATACATACCACATGTCTCCTGTCTTATAAAAGACAGAAGCCACACCCACCACCCTAATGGCCAGCACAGGGGGCCAGGGTCCCCTGGGCATTGCCATCTTACCCAGTGCCACGCATGGGGGGCAATGTCAGGGCCCCTAATGACACTTAATTCTTTTTTGTAAAATACTTCCCTATACTTACCCTACTTACCTGGGATGGGGGACCCCATCCTCTGGTGCCCCTCTGGTGTGGGTGTTCTTGGGGCTTAGGGTGGGCACCTGTGGGCCCATTCCATGGTGTTTGGTCATGGAAATGGGTCCATAGGTCCCCTAACACCTGGCCTGACCCAGGCATTAAATAATGGTGCTAAGCAGGCTTAGTGTCATCAGTTAGGCCCGCCTCCCACTCGTGCACCATTTTTGCATGGGAGGCTTAATAAGGAGCTACGGTCTTAGAGTAATTTGTTGGACGGGAACACCTACCTTGCATCTCATTGATGCAAGTTGGTTTCACGCATCCAAAAAATAACGTTAACTCCTATATTTTAACGCTAGATGGGTCTAGCATCAAAATATGAATATGGAGTTAAGTTTGCTCTGAATTTATGTTAAAAAAGTGATGCAAATTCAGCGCAAACAGAGTATAAATATGCTGCAAAATGCTCCCATCACCCTGGGAGTCCTCCCCCATGGCGAGGGGAGAGTTATACAATTATCACTGACCCTTATCACCAGTATTTTGCTGGCAGTGAGGGCCAGTGAAAACTGACCCCAAATTAAATGGTCTCAGGTCTGTAGAGTAGTGCTCCAGCAGTTTTCTGGAAGCAGTGGAACCTGTACTTCAGTATGCCAAAGGTCCATTCGATGATGTACTGTGCTGTCTTAAGTGTCCTGATATGCTGCCTTTCACTTCTGTTTCCTGGAGTATGGTGTCAGTATCTAAAGACTCAAAGCGTATGCACTGTCTCCTTAAAGATCATGAGAAGGATAAACCATTAGGCCACATTACACAAACAGTTTTGGCCACTGTATGAAATGAGTTAGCAATTATCTTATCAAGTAATGCGCCAACGCCAAACTCTCCCTGAGATAGCCGGTGATTTATTCCACTGTGGCGGAACATGAAGAAGTCATAAATGCTACTTTGGAATCCGCGTGCAAGGCCAGTTATGATGCATGAGGCACCACACACCACCTGTACATTGTGAGAATGGCTGAATTTCATATTTCTATATATTAATTCTATTGCAAGGGGGACATATGGCAATAAGTGTACCATCAGCACAACCAATTACAATGTGATCCCATGCTACCCTGTAAAACATTATTTTGGTCTGTTGCAAATATTGGGGTATATTTGGTAAACACATGTCTTTGTTAACTTTCTAACCATGATGTCCAGAAACCTGTGACAAAACCTAGATAATGTACTTTGTGACACTCCTCTTGCCACTGCTATGACTCCCTGGTGACTGTCTGAAGCAAAAAGGTGAGGACAATACTATACCAGCACAGGTGGTGAGATTGCATAGCTTCTGACTGTTGGGGTCTGTAGCCGAAGTTGTGACTCAGCAATTAATTCAAAAATTACCTTATACTACTGAGTCTGTACTTCTCATATATCTCCTCCTTAGCCTGTTCAAAAACGGTGACCCTCACCCTAAATATCCTTTCCTGTCTCTGCCTCCTTCTCTGCGTAGTAGCCAAAATCCTCACTCCTCTTGCCAAGACATACAGCGTCTCCATTCTGAATGAGCCAGATACCTTTTGAGTGTTTTGTTTTAGTTTGCACCTGGTTACAATCTGATCCAGATTGATGGTAATTGTATTGCTTAAATAGCCATTTTGCAACTGTTCACAGTATGGAAATCCTTTGTACAGTGTTAGTGATTTGATATTTAGAAGTCCCTATTTTAGATTTTCTAGTTAGTGATTTATAAAATGTGATTTCAACTAGATAGAAACACATTTTGCACCACTGAAAATTGCTTTTTACATGCCAAAATGGCATTTTGCATTTCCTAATTGTCCAAAATAGCGATTTGCACCCTTAAGGAATGCAAAAAGCCTTTGTATGTGTGGCCTCTCTATGTGATGTTGGTTCACCATTCATGGAAGAATCTTACATTTCTGAACTTTCAAAGAACCACTTATGCCAAAAGGTGCTTGGCACAGCTACTGATCAATACATGCACATTAAAACCTGAGGATGGAGATTTTTAATTAGGTGGTTTGAAACAACCTTCTGTACATACATCCAGACAGCATTGCCTAGGGAAATATTGGTAAATGTTATGTGCACTGTTAGAAATGGGGTCTTTGGTTGGCAGTTAGGTTACCCCCTATCCAAGCAAGGACCCTCACTCTAGTCAGGGTAAAGAGGAAACACACCTGATTAACCCCCACTAACCCCTTTGGTAGCTTGGCACGAGCAGGAAGGCTTATCTCAGAAGCAATGTTTAAAGTATTTGCACCAACACACACAGTAATGCAGTAAAAACACTACAAAATGGACACCACACCAGCTTAGAAAAATAGGTAGTATTTATATAAATCAAAGAAGACCAAAATGACAAAAATCCAACATACACAAGTCAAGATCTGAATTTTCAAAAGAAGAAGAGTCTTACTTCATAGAAAACAATGGAAAAGTTGATTTTACACAAAGTACCTCGTTTGC